>NC_133324.1:349503909-349864588 GCF_042186555.1 Aquarana catesbeiana | reverse complement strand
ATACTGTATGTCTGATCAGTGTATATTGTAGCTTACCAGTCCTTAGATTTGTTGGCTGCATTCATTTTATTTTTATTTTTTTTTGCTTTATTTTCAGCTAGTGATTCTGCCAATAACACACTTGCTGTCCTAGGATGACAGTGCTCACTCATTGTTCTATGGCAGACTGGAGGTGTATTGTCACCGTAAGAGAGAAAATCTATTAGGACCAAATAACACCTACCCCTCTCCTCTCCATAATATAGCAGGATGGCGTCTTGTAGTTTACAAGATTTCTAGCAGGACTATTGGGTATTTTTTTTTTGCAGTTATCGAAAATAATCCACAATACACTTGTCAACGGTATTTATCTTTAACAGACCAAATGGGAGAAAACAAGAGAAGTTTATTTTTGGGGTTCACCTATGCTTTTAATTTACAACAGAGGATGTCTTTACCAAAGGAAGCCTTTTAGAGACTCAGAGGCAGAAACGTGACTAGAGCTAACCTAGAGTATAGATTTTTTTTAAATAATCACTAAAAAAAAATAAAAGCATAGTGTTATTTCTTTTTAATCTGGCATATATTAAATATGAATATTTGATACTTACCACATACTAGCCCCAAGGTAGAGAGCTCCAGGCTAGAGTACAGCTAACTATAGCCTATTTTATTTAATTGAGCTTTAAAACAGACCTGAACAGTAGGAGGGATCCGATAATGTGTAGTGTTGAATAAGAGGGGGGGGGGGTCCCTTTTTTTATTTATCCTAGCAGAGATAGAACATCTGGCTCAGTCAATTTTACACAACAATCATGAAAGTATTGCACATTCAGCATGCTTTGTAAACTGAGTGCCATCATGGATACACTCTATTGATAAAATGCTATAAAACACCAGTTTATAGATTTGTAAACTTGAGTTCAAGTTTACACTTCACTACAATGAATGGGAACGTTTATAAAATATAATCCTAGTTTACCAGTGAATTGTACTTAAATTGGTTGTAAAGCCACTTTGTAAAGTACATATAATCCCCTCTGTTAGATAACGTTCTATGCTCCAGTGTATGTTCTTTGTAAAAAATATGCCAATTTCTACCTTATTTCATAGCGATGCTCACGTGACTGCTCGCTGCTCCCTCTCCCGATCTGATAGCTACAGTGGGAGGGGCTGAGAATCCCCCCGCTGACATCAGTTGGGAGAAGGGGAAGAGAGGAGGAGAGAGGCGGACAGTCACATGAGCGCCGAGCGTTGTTATGAAAAAGGTACACAGTGTCTTATTTAAAAAAAAAACACATACACTGGGGCACAGCATTTAATAAAACAGATGAGATTGTAGGCATTTGACACAGTTACAATAGCAGCAGGAGGGGAGGGGCGGGCACTGTCATTAGCTGACAGGCAGGGAGAAGGGAGAGAGGACAGAGGAGAGCTTCAGATGACGGAGGCACGTAAACTGACCACAGTGTCAGGGTTCAGCAGCCATGATAAACCGTGGTCAGTTTACAGTGGGAGGGCAGAAACAGGCAGGATCAGCCAGGTATTTCAGGTGATACAGGGGGCCAAATTACACAGCACAAGCACTGTGCTGTATAAAATGCTTTAAAGGAACAGGATCCATTTAAGAAAAAAAAATATAGGATTACAAACACTTTAACTAGTATGATACTGTGTATTACTAGTATAATACAAATTGCTTGCATTGCAGTAGGTGATTAGACACAATATCAGCATGTTCTCTGACCACACAATATTTTATTAATATTTAAGTTTGTTTGACAAGAGTAATAGACTTCCATTACAGGCAGTCCCCGAGTTATGAACACCCGACTTGCGAATGACTCCTACTTATGAACGGCGGCATGACGGCGGGCACATAGGAAAACATTGGAAAACGCTGTCTGCGCGGCTACTTGACAGAACATTAGAAAACATCGGAAAAAGATGTCTCTGCCGTTCTGCACATGCGCTTCCGACTTAGGGACATATTCGACTTAAGAACAAACCGGCAGTCCCTAACCCGTTTGTAACTGCCGGGGACTGCCTGTACTTAACTAATGTGCCTGAGCCTGAAATGTTGAAGAAGAAATAGCCCAAGTAGAGCTGTTCTTATTTATCTTCGCAACTAAGGAGAGTATCAGACTCACAAGCAGGCCAAAATCAGTTAACTTTCAGGTACTTCTAAGTTAATTTGACTTATAATTTGTTGGCGTTTTGTGTTACTTCTCGGTTTGCTTGAGTTACTTTTGCGTTATCAGTGACTTGTACTGGGAAGAAAAGCAGTTCAGGTGTAAACAGTGGCTCACGAGAACCTCTGCAGCATTCTTCTGTCCTGTTTAAGGGCCCATTCAAATGCCTGCACACTAAGTCAGCGGTAGGGGGGTGGTTTGATGCGCATTTCAGCACATCGCACAGTTCATATTTTTTTCTTTTTCTTTTTTTTTTTCATGCCAACTTTATTTGAAATGCACATAGTGACACTTTGTTAATGTCACTGCACAGCAGCACAGTGCACTAATCTAAGTAATCAACTATTGCAAAATGAAGCTTGGTTTTAAAATGCTCTTCTATCTTCTCCTCTCTTTCTTTAACTGACATGCCCTATAGTAAAACTGTCATAGGGCGGCAGCTGTGTGCCGGATCATGTATATGTACGTTATTCCGGACTCCCGCCTGCACAGGGCGTGTGCGCGGCATCGGCGGGCTGCTTCTGCTATGATAGTTCACAGCAAAAGCCGATCTGCAGGTGCTGGGTGCTCGATGTCCTCCAGCACCCACCGATCGTCGGCAATACACGGGGAATTGGGATATGCCTTATGTATGTACATATATGTACATATGCCATACGTAAACAAGGCATATCTCAGTTCTGACAGAGGGGAAGGAATGAATTCTGTGTTCCTGCAAAGTAGGGAAAAATCCATTACTTCCCCTAGTAAAAGTAGCACACAGTTAACACACAAACACTGGATAGGCACACAGTTAACCCCTTGATCGCCCTAGATGTTAACCCCTTCCCAGCCAGTGTCATTAGTACAGTGCCTACAGTATTTTTAGCACTGATCACTGTCATTGTGTTACTGGTTCCAGACAAAGTGTCAAAAGTGTCAGTTAGGGTCAGTTACTGCTATGAGTAAGCACTTTGCGTAAGTGTGAAACGCATCAGCTGTTGTGCTGTACCACTCCAGTGGTGTCTTATGTAACCTATGATCCTGTTTCACGAATATAAGAAGAATTTAATCTATTTATCCCGGTGTGCGGCTGTCCAGATCCTTTCAGCCCTCCACATCCATACTAGCAATTGCCAGCACCTGAGGCTCTCTCCTTTCTCCTGGAGGATGAGGAATTCTAGTTTGGATTGTCCTGAGCGGTAACCATTTCTGTCAGTTAGTGTCAGACTATCCGCCGCAATATCGTGGCCCCGCTATAAGTCGCTGCTCGCTGCCATTACTAGCATAAAAAAAACACAAATTCAATAAAATATCCCATAGTTTGTAGACCCCATAACGTTTGTGTAAACCAGTCAATATACACTTATTAGGATTGCTTTACCAAAAACACGTAAAAGAATACATATTGGCCTAAATTTATGAAGAAACTTGATTTTTTTATATTTTTTTATTGGATATGTTTTATAGCAGAGAGTAAAGAATCTTGTTTTTTTTTTTTAAATTGTCAGTCTTTTTTGTTTATAGCGCAAAAAATTAAGGTGATCAATTACCACCAAAAGAAAGCTCTAATTGTGGGAAAAAAGGACATCAATTTTATTGCACGACAGCGCAATTTTCAGTTAAAGTAACGCGGTTCTGTATCGCAAAAAATGGCCTGATCATGAAGGGGGATAAATCATCCGGAGGTCAAGTGGTTAAAGAAAAAGTAGGTGTTAAATGATGGAATACGTAATAAATGGGCTTGTACAATATAGAGATGTAACAATTTTGGTGAAAGTGAATTGGCCACAGCTGTATAGTCTTCTAATGAGGTTCTTATATGAACGAATGGCTTACTCCTGCTTACAGAAACAAAAACAAAAAAAGCATATTCAGATGAATCAGGCTCCTGTTTAATCTGTCACCATGGACATTAGAGAGTCAGCTCATATTGTGCTATACTCCAACTTTGTTTGATGCCGTTGTGTACACTGTATTCTCTTTTTTCTTTCAGAGGGACGCTCCCTGGCAGGCATGCTAAGCTGTAAGTACACAGAGACATCTGCTGCCCTTCACCATAATACACAGGAGTTGCTTGAGGGGGTTGTCAGACAGATTCGCCTTCGAAAAGATGACGTACAACACAATCCCCAGCCAGCCACCCTCCTACCACCAGGTCGCAGAGAGAGTCTGACCAAAAGAGCAAGGCGACTTTTGCAGGGGATTATGGGAAAACATAAAGGTTTCTTCAAGCAGAGGTCGAAATCATGCCATGACCTTTCTGTCCTGTGACTAGCGAACTATCTTGTCCATGTGCCATAAGGAAGTCGGACTGGCCACATGACCTTGTGCCTGCCACAGAAGTCGGAAAACTTCTTATATGGAACCAAATGAACAGAACATGGGCCTCTTAAACTGATATTTCTATGACCCCCAATCTGAGACAAAATAACAGCAACACTATGAGAATACTTAGAGATGAAGCTCACACTACCTGGTATAAATACTTATTGAAAAATAATGAATAAAATCTCCAAAGGCGTTAATACTGTACATTTACCAAGACTGTAACAATATGTCCACGAGAATACAAGTTAAGAACACTTGTACTCCAAAGGAGGGCTTAAAGTGGTTGTAAACCCTTACCTCTACCTAGTGAAGTGACTGGTCTCAGGTGATACACAGAGGTAAAACAAATCCTCCTACATAAGTTGTGCCTGTTTATCTGCTGTCATTTGTCCTGTACATCCTTGTAAAACTCAGAGAGCAAAAGGATTTTTCATAGACTCATAAAGCAGGGGGCGGAGAGCTGCAGCTACACACTGTATAAGAGACCTGAGAGCTGATTGGAGGAAAGGGACACACACCCCTTCACACAGCACACAGGAACAGAGCTGAGACTGTTAATCTGCTTAACCACTTCCATACCGTGCAAATTCCAACACTCCTCTCCTACATGTAAATATCACCATTTTTTTTGCTAGAAAAATACTCTGAACCCCCAAGCAGAGACCTTACGTAATAAAATGGCGGCTATTGCAACTTTTTATGTCACACAGTATTTGCGCAGCAATTTTTCAGACGCATTTTTTTTTGGGAAAAAAACACTTTCATGAATAAAAAAAAAAACAGTAAAGTTAGCCCAATTGTTTTGTATAATGTGAAAGATGATGTTACACTGAGTAAATAGATACCTCGCATGTCATGCTTTAAAATTACGCACACTCGTGGTATGGCACCAAAATTCGGACCTGAAAAATCTCCATAGGCGACGCTTACATTTTTTTACAGGTTACATGTTTAGAGTTGCAGAGGAGGTCTTGGGCTAGAATTATTGCTCTCGCTCTAACGTTCGCGGTGATGCCTCACATGTGTGGTTTGAACGTCGTTTACATATGCGGGCGCAACCTACATATGCGGGCGGGGATGGGTGCGCTTTAATTTTTTTTTTTTATTGTTTATTTATTTTTTTTTACACTTTCCCTTTAAAAAATGTTTTTTGATCACTTTTATTCCCATGTAAACATCCCTTGTAATAGGAATAGTGCCTGACAGGTCCTCTTTATGGTGGGGTCTATAAGGCCTCACATCTCTCCTACAGGCAGGAAAGGCCGAGATTAAAAAAAAAAAAAAAGAATGATCTCAGGTTTTTCTGCCGAGTCCCCGGCATTGTTTACTTTTCAACCCAGACGTGATGTCATAATTGCCGGGGACCATGTGTCCCTCGGATTTCTCTATGACTTTCTTCCAAGTGCCGGTGGATTCCTTCTCCGGCGAGCCCGGTGAAGCACCAGAGGGAGCGGACCTCTCGCCACCTGTAAGAACGATCATGCGGCTGAACAGCCACTATTATTGCTGTTACGACGAAGGGAATCGCAGGCTGAAAAAAATTATACCTGAATGATGCCTACAGCTGCAGGCATCATTCAGATATCACCACTGAAAACTGAGAACGTCATATGATATTCGGCGGTATGGAAATGGTTAAGCTTCCTCCCTTGTCACCTTTTTTCTCTTGGTGGCAGGAAAATTTGTCCAAAGTGACTCATGCAGATAACAGAGGAACTAGACAGCAGAGAGAAATAACACTTAGTGCTTTGGAGAAAGGCAAGTAAACACTATAGAAATACATTCTTGTTGGGATTTCATGTCTGAGGTTTACAACCACTTTAAAGCAGAACTATGGGCAAATTCAAAATATACATATATGATGCAATCTATCAAAGGTATTAACACAGCAGTGTTTGTTTTCCTGTGTCCACCCTGCAACGTCGTTTTATTACCTGTGATCTGGCCAGAAAGTCGGTTATTTTATTTTTTTTACATCCTTTTACAGACCAAGCTGTCCAGAAAAAGTGGATGTAAGTGGATTAGTGAGCGTTAAGACAAAATATTTACCACTGACAGGGGTACTTACAAATGCCAGCTTTTATCAAATTATTTAAAACCTTTATCCCAAAAGCAAAAACTAAGGCCGGCCATGCATGGTTTGAATCTTGGCCGGTTCAGCAAGTACTGGCCAAGATTTGAATCAATAATGGGCAAGCTGAATGTACCAAGTCGATCAATCGATCAGCTTGGGTACAACCAGCCTGCAGGATTCTCTCACAACTATTGCTAGCTGCTGCTATAGCCACTAGTGATAATCAGTGTCTTCTCCTGGCGGGGACAGCTTCCCCCACCGGGAGCATACAATTGCTCAGCAGGGGGGATTCCCCTGTCAGCACTATCTGTGTTGATGGTGGAATTCTGCAAATTTCTTTCCTGCAACCCGTAGTTGGAGGAAAGAAATTTGCACAGTGTATGACGGGCCTAAATTGTAACTATCAAAAATGTGTTAGCTGGAGTTCAAAATTAATTTGTTAGTCACTTATCTAAAGTTCATACAAATGTATTAGTTGATTGAACACTACCCTTTCCACATGTTGACCATGCAGCTGCCCAATGGTGGCTACTGTGCTCCTCCATTAATACAGTAGAGGGCTGAATGTAGCCACCCTAACACAGGAAGTGTGTTAGGCCACTTTCACACTAAGGCACTGTGTGCGTTGACTGTAAAGCGCTGCTAGTTTTAGCTTTTGGACGCTAGTGGGGTGCTTTTAACCCCCGCTGCAGTCGAAAAAGGGTTAAAAGAGCCCGCAAAGTGCAACTGCCGAAGCGCTTCGGCAGCACTGGCCAATGATTTCAATGGGCAAGGGTGTTTTGGGAGCGCTGTATTCACAGCTCCTGAACCGCCCCAAAGATGCTGCTTGCGGGACTTTTTTTCCTGTCCTGCAAGAGCACCGCCCCCAGTGTAAAAGCACTCAGGCTTTCACACTGGGGCTGCAGAAGAGGCAGTTTACAGGAGCTTTTTTTCAGGCGCTATTTTTAGCGCAAAAACGCCTGTAAAACGTCCCAGTGTGAAAGTGGCCTTAATGTTTGGATCATCAGATGAAAATAAAACAAAAAACAAATGCAGTCACCACATATGAGAATTGATCAGATGCCACGTGGATAAACTAATGCCATTACATAAGGGAAGGCCCTTGATAATGCCCTTTATGTATATGTTACAGCTATATATGAACTTATTGTCCAGACAAATAACATGTTTTCTGATATTTTATTAACCATATTTTGAGATCATAGAGAAAGAAAAATCAAATATGTATTGGTTTTGTTTATGCTGTTGGGTACACAAGGCAGCAATTTGGTTGTCTCTTTAGTGGTTATTGGTTTTTATGGCCCAAGTTTCTAGCTCAGCATTCAACCTCCTGCTTTCCAAATAAAGCTGGCCATACACAGAGTGAATTTTAGCTGGACTGATGTGGGTGGTCCTATCGGCATCCCCTCTCCATCCTTCGATCTGAAAATCAAAGGATCCAGATGGAAAATGGTTGGCTAAACAGCAGCTATATCCAATCGGGTACAGCCGCTGTTGGGGTATTCTTGGCTGTCAGAATACAATCGCTGGCAGGGGAGATTCGTCCTCTCATGTTGCTTAGGATGGATAAGGGAATCGAGAGATTTCACTTGTTTGGCCCGTGAGTAGGGTTGCCACCTCATCCCTTTAAACCCGAACATATAATAATTACACAGGTTCCGTGGCTGATTAAGGTGGTATTTAAACCTACTTGGTGCCTTATCTGCAATAAATTAGCCTAAGAACCTGTGTAATTCATATGTGTTCAGGTTTAAAGGGATGAGGTGGCAACCCTACCCGTGAGAGAAATCTAACAGTGTATGGCCAGCTTATAGGCTTCTGACCAGCTGTATTGGAGTAGGAAATTCCGATTTGCTCAGATCCCAGTTAACCCACCATGTTTTTGGGCTGTGTGAAGAAAACAACAAATAAGACGTACAATCTTCATGCTGTATCCCAAATGCAAGATGAACCAAGGACCAAGCACTACAAGGGAAGAGTGTTAACCACTCAGCCAGGACTTTATTGTAGCTTTATTTTTGTAATCCAGTTTTGCTTGGCCAACCATCATGTGTTCAACACATTTTATAAACTAGTAGGTATCTCTTTATAATAATAATTAAAAAAAAGCCAAATCAATAATTAAAGTGTAACAGCATCTTATAATATTCTGCTCAGTGATCCGTGTAAAAGACAGGTGTTAGCTATATGCTATATGATATAGATACATAGCCAAGAGAAAGTTAAATTTGCCATTAGAATTGTGCATTGTCATGCTCCATTTCTTATCAGTTAGGTCACCACTTTGTCAAAGACCTTAACTTCAGGCAGGGCTGTCTTTAATATTTATTGGACCCTGGGCAAACATTTTCTTGGGCCCTCCCGAATCTACTTATATAACTATTTGCAGGCAGGGGGCCCAAGGGGCAGCTGCTTTGGGCCCCACAACAATGACTGGGCCCAGAGCAGCTGCCCCTTTTGCCCCGTGTTAAAGACAGCCCTGACTTCAGGAATGAGCCATGAATCAGTAAGGCATGATTTAAGCCTGAATATATGGTAGTGCTACACACAGATCATGTGGCCGGGGCTGGGCTTTTTCATATTCCATGGGCTTCAACCAGATGCCTTTCAAGCAACCACCAGCTCGTACCTATTTATTGCTCTATTACTGCATTCTGCCTACATTTCAGTCATTGCACCAGACACAACATAAACTCACAGAACATGACTCATAATGCTTACATAGAATGGTTTGGCAGCGGGATAGAAAGGATGGTTTTGTTCAGTCACACAAAAGTGGCACCATTTAGACTTGTACATTAGGAAAGCAGTATAAACTAAAAGTGAAAGAAATGACAGATGACGGCAAGCATTGTCATTTGTCTTTTTATGATTTAATACTTCCAAGACCTAGCAACGGTGGTGATCTACTAAGACCGGGGAGGTGCAAAATCTGGTACAGCTCTGCAACGAAACCAATCAGCTTCCACGTTTTATTGTCAAAGCTTTATTGAACAAGCCGAAGTTAGAAGCTGATTGGCTACCATGCACAGCTGCACCAGATTCTGAATGCTTCAGTTTTAATAAATCCCCCCAATGTCATCTCTTGTACAGGTGAAAAGAGCACTTAGGACTGGAGGGATTTGGTGTGTTAAGGTGTGTTTTGGCATGCCCTGAGAATTATGGTAATGTAGTTAACAATGTCATCTCTAAAGGTGAAAAGAGCACTTAGGAGGGGAGGGATGGCTGTTTTTTTTTGTTTGTTTTGTTTTTTTTTTTTGTTTGGTTTTTTTGTGGCCTTGCCGAAAATCGGAAGAGTTTGGTGTGTTCTAGCATGCCCTGAGAATGATGGTAATGTAATGTTAAAGCAACAAATAAACACATTTCACATCAGCAAGTGTGTGTGTGTAAAAGAAATGCTTTAGCAGCATGTTGTACAGTAAGAGAATCTGCATAAACTGACAGGACCTAACTATCCGAATATACAACATAAAATAGATGATATTTATGGCTTTTCTTCACCCACCTCTCTGTCACCCTGTCTTCATACTACCTTTTCCTCTGAGTATTACCTTACTCCTACCCCCTCCCTAAAGCAATTTTCCTGTCTTCCAACCTTAAAAGGAGAAATTCATCCGAACAGGCTTTGTTACCATGGAGACTACAAACCAACTATATTTCCATAGCTCCCCCTGTATCTGGGGGAGACGTTGCCATGGAGACTCATACACGGCACCCCATACCACAGAGAAGGCTATTGTGATAAGAGTGAGAGGAACACAAATAACCAAATTACTCTGTAAGCAGTCATCTCAAGGCCTTGTGTTGCTGGCTCATGTACGTTATCAGATTATGTTGCAAGAAAGGCGCTGAAGCTCTTACTGACAGCGCACAGAATCAAAGACTGGTTATAAAGCGTCTGGGGGGACTCAATGCCACATGTTTACTAATAGCAAATGTAATTTATACAATGTCATTTTACATGAATATATTAAAGCGAAATTTAAGTTCCACTGTAAAAAACAGTGAGCAGGCAGGCTATTATTGCAGAAGGGACTTGCAATGTCTCTTCTGCCATAAAATGTCTCTACCTGCCTGCTCGCTGTCTTCTCAGGTGCTGTAAACTGAATCGTGCATATGTAGCTCAGCTTACAGCATTTTGCCGGTCTCTGAGTGATGGGAGAATTGGCTCCTGCGTATGCACAGGAGTTACGCCATTTTGCGCAGACCAATGAAGAGGCCCGAAGACAGGGCTGGATTAATGGTATCATGGGTCTGGTGCTGAGGGCTGCACCCATCTGCGATTCCGGGAGACTGTGCTGCTATGTGCCCAAACTTAAAAGGGTGCAGCCGCACAGGCGTAATGCTGGGGAAGCCTGGCATTTGATTTGGCAGGCTTCAGTAAGGACCGTGCGTCGGCATGCACTCCGAGGTGAAAGCTTACAGCTGTGCAGGTCCAACGCTACCGAAGCCCCAGGATTCTATAAAAGCTCTGCATCGGCATGCATGGCATGCCCTGAGGTGAGGTGGAAGGGCACAGCCGCACAGGCCTAGCACAACACTATGGAAGCCGAATACCAGGCTTCCTGCCCACACACTGCCCGTTATTAAAGGATAAGTTCACCTTTTTTTAATAAATATACATCTTTTTGTGCATGTATTATTATTTTTTTTGGGAGCCTGCAGAGCACTACACCTGCAATCTGCAATGTCAGTATCCTGCAGACTGTCAGTGTAGCTGTCTGCCCATACCTTGTATGGGCAGGCAGTTACTAAATTACAGGACAAATCAATGAACTACCTAGAGTGCTCATCAGTGCCTCCATCGTTCATTGAGAACTATAAGCCATCAGCCACAATTGCAACAGTAGTTGTAGTTCTATTCACAGAATTCTATTAATGAATTACTTTTTTTTTTTTAAATTGTGACAGCGTTTGTTTGGGGGAGTGTGGGGGCTGCTAGTTTGGTAACACATTACATGCTACACCCTGGATACAGGTATAACATGTTATAAAGGGTGAGCTTATCCTTTAAAGGTGGTGCATGCGGAATGCAGGGCCAGTCAGGGGAGATCTCTCACTGTCGGCCCATTGCTTTCCGTGCATGGCCTAATATTTTTGGACGGCTGGGCTCATATTAAGGTAGGGGCCTGGACCTGTAGCTCCAATAGCCCCTATGTTAATCTGGTCCTGTCCAAAGACCAGCACTCAGAAGAAGATGCTGGTGCCAGCTAGGGACCATTGGACAGATGAGTATTAATAACTTTAGTTCCGCTTTAACTTTGTTAGGCTGCATTCACACTTCAGCGTTTTGAATCGTGGGCAGATTTGCCGAGAATCTGCCCGCGATTTGAAAGCGACAATGTCTGAATGACAAATTGCGGGACTCGCATTTGAGATGCCATTCATTTAGATGACACCTCAAATCGCGGTGCTGATCTGTCACGATTGTCACGTGATAAATCGCGCTGCAAGCGCAGCAACCCACATTGTGGGAAGCATGACGCCCAAAAGTAGCTACCGAACTTTTTTTGGGCGACATGCTTCCTACGATGCGGATTGCCGCATGATTTATTGCGCAACAATCGCGGAAGACCCGCACCACGATTTGAGGTGTCATTCGAATGAATGGCATCTCAAATGCCAGTCCCGTGATTTGTCATTCACACATCGACGCTTTCAAATCGCGGGCAGATTTGCGGCGAATCTTCCCACGGTTCAAAACGCTGAAGTGTAAATGCAGCTTTAGAGATCATTTTGAGGATACGTTTCAGAGATTGAGTACTCTGAATTGCCACTTCATTAGCTATACCGAATCATTAAAGCGTAACTCCACTTTTGTTGAGAAAAAAACATTCCCCTCTGGGTGATCTATGTACACTGTAAGGATTTTATCAAACTTTGTTGCAGATTCCTACATTTTGCTATTCTGAGGAAATCCCTGTCTGTTTGTCTGTGTCCATGTCCTCAGTGAGTCTAATGAGAGTGGTTTCTTAATTATCAATCAGCAGTGCACCTGCAAAGCACTAATGAGGAAGGCTGCTGAGCCTGCATCACTTTAGACCCCTTTAACACTGAGGCAGTTATCAGGCCTTTAAGCCCTAGAAATAGCGCATGTAAACATCTGAAAACTGCCTCCCATTCTCTGCAATGGGTGCTTTCACACCTGGGAGGTGTCGCTTGCAGGACGTTTGGAAAAGTCCTGCAAGCAGCATCTTTGGGGCAGGTAGGGAGAAAACCCGCTCCAGGCGTCTGTTCTTAGATATCACCTTCCTTACCAAAGGGTGCCAGCTCAGTATGTATGACGCATATAAGCAAAAAATGGATCGCCGCACTCCAAGAAAATTCCTTTATTGAAGACTCAGTCCATACAAAAACACCACTCTCACTGGTGCTTAATCATAGCTAAGTCGTGAATATAGTAACATGGTATATATACACACAAACATAGCATGAAAGCCTAATTGAAGGACTTGCTAACGCCCACATCATCATACGAAGATCCGACTTCACTTAAAGTAATGGGACAGTTGAGACCGCAGTTCTCTGTGCAGCATGTTAACCCTTTGCAAATGACAAAGCCAAGCCTTCACATTAGGTTTCTTGATTGAAAAAGATTCATTAGTGTGAGAACATCTCACATATAAAATCCTAAAAACAAATCAATTTGCAATTCAAAAAGTTACCTGTTATGGTTATATAATATCAGGACATCTATATATGTATTTTTTTTTTTTTTTTCAAAAAGTTTTTATTGAGATATATAAAAACCGTAAATATTGATAACAACATTTGTAAGAACATGTTTCAGAGTAATTTTAGGTAGACAAGGTAATCTAGGGGTTGTAGATATACATGCCAGTATGAGATAGCCAAAGCAAATAAACATAACACAACCGGGCAGTATTTATCGACAACAGGAGATAACTGGATGGATCTGTCTACAAAAAATTCCCTAGTGTTGCAAGATGGAGCAAAAGAAAACAACAGGAAGTAGGAGGGGAAGTTGGGATAAAGTAGAGGGAGGGAAGGAGGGATGGATAATGCAAATATGTCCTTTTAGTAAAGGGGACAGGAGGAGGGGGGGCACCATGGCTAATGTTGAGTCAGTTTGGGGTAGGTTTCTTCACAATATTGGTAGAGAAGGATGGATGGTGTAGATAACTTGTGGAGAGACTTGAGGTGTAGGTTGTATCCAGTCAGAGCTAAAGTCCACTGGTTGTGGGTTTTCCATTGGGGGGTCCGTCTCCTCTGGGTTTGATGATGGAGGTCCGTAATATGAGAATGAGTATTGATCAAAGTTGGCTAATTCTCCTGGAGGGAGTGCTGAGAGCATGAAAGTTTGCCACTTGGAGTAGAAGCGGGCTCTGGAGTTTTCCTGTTTGAAGTCGGTGTTGAGTCGATCCTTGGCGATCCTTGGATAGTAATAGAAGAAGCTCTTGTTTAATTTGGGTGGTATTAGGACACTGCGTTGAAGTTCAGTTTTTGAGAATAGTTCTCCGTGCGATGAGGAGACAGATCAAGGACCAGTCTTTGTTGGAGGGGGGCCTGATGGAGTTTCCAGTGGTCTTTGAATTTGTAGTTTGGGACCATGGCAGCAATTGGGGGTCCCATTGTCCGAAGATGAGGAGCAGGGGGTCCGTAGGTAGCTTTAGTAGGGTTACTTCGAAAATGTAGAATAGGACCTGATCCCAGAAGGTGGATATGTATGAGCATGCCCAGAAGAGATGGGTCAGGGATGGCCTCGGATGGTGGCAGAGGGGGCAGGAAGCTTTGCTTTGCTCTGATCTGTTTTGGAGGATAAGAAGGGTATGTGGGCTCGATGGGTGATCTTTAGTTGAGTTTCTCTCCAAATTTCATTGGGAGTTAATTGTTGTACCTTGTTGAGGCCTTGTAGAATTTTGACCACAAGGTTCGGATCCGGGAAGTCTTTTCCCCAGTTGGCCACAGATGAGGATACCAGAGGGGGAGTGGTCTCCTGTAGAAGGGCTTTGTAGATGTCCAATATTTTATAGGAGCCATCTAGGAGCATTTGGTCCATGATGCTAGGTTTGAATCTCTTGTGGTCCTCCTTGCAGGCATGCTTTAAGAAGCTGATGCATTGACCATAGTGGAAGATATGGGCTTGGGGAAGTGAGAAAGTTTCATCTATGGTTGAAAAGGGTAGAGGTCACCCTGTTTCCGTGTTGCATAAGAAGGAAAATTTTGTGAGGCCTTTTTCTTGCCAGACGGTGAAGGGTTTGTGTTCCGGTCCAGGGGGGAAGCTGGGATTACCTTGTATTGGTAGGTGGCTAGACATGAAAGGCGATTGCTTGAGGATTTTCCTAGCTTCTCTCCATAGGGTGATAGCTGTGTCTCTCAGCAGGAGGTTGTGTTGGTAGGGAGGGGGGATTGATTTCCATTTGCAGTGGAGAAGGGCCACTAAAGAGTATGGGTGGGCCATTTTGGATTCCATAGGGTAGTTGGAATAGCGGGAGGATTGTACTATCCAGTCCAGACTAGTTCTCAATAAAAATGCCAAGTTATAACTCCTAACATTTGGGAGACTAATACCCCCTTCGCGCCTGGGAAGATATAGTTTCTTTAAGGCTATTCATGGTCTTTTGTTATGCCATAAGAATTTTGAGATGGCTGAATTAAGAAATTTGACATCTTTGTGATGCAGGAGTAGAGGAATGGTTTGCATTTGGTATAGTAATCTAGCAAAACTGACCATTTTTACCAAGTGGCATCTTCCCAGGAGCGAGAGAGGGAGATCCATCCAGTTAGCTAATTCCTGAGATATTTTTGTAATCAGCGGAGGGTAATTGAGGTGGTATAAAGAGGAGGGTAGTTTCCCTATTTTGATTCCCAGGTAGGTGATGTGGGACTTGGCTACTGAAAAGATGGAATGATGGGACCAGGGTGGGATGGAGAGAGTGCCTATGGGAAAGATTTCATTTTTGCCATAGTTGATGCGGAGGCCTGAGCAGGATCTGAATTCATTGAATATCTTTTTGATAGTGGACATGTCAGAGGAGGGGTTAGCTGAGAATATAAGGACATCATCCGCAAAGAGGGACGTGCGTAGGTCATGTTTGCCAATTTTAATGCCATGTAAGGGGGCTGATTGGGCTAGGAATCTGGATAAGGGTTCTAGTGCAATGTTAAAGAGGAGCGGGGTTAAGGGGCAGCCTTGCCGTGTACCCTTATGAAGGTCAAAGTCATCTGAGAGTAGGCCTGCCGCCACCAGCCTAGCTGTAGGGGCCGTATACACGGTGTTGATGAGATGGCAGAAGGGGCCTGTGAATCCCTCAAAGCCATGGAGAGCCATTCGAAGCTGACGTTATCGAAGGATTTTTCCGCATCTAATGTAATGATGGCATAATCCCCGCCTGGGTTATGTTTAGCATGCTCTAGGGCCAATATGACTTTGCGTATATTCAGGGCGGCAGTTCTGCCTTTTACAAAGCCAGATTGGGCGGGGTGTATCAAGCAGGGGATGATGGCAGCAAGTCTAGTGGTGACGATCTTGGATAGGATTTTGACATCCAGATTCAGTAGTGAGATGGGTCTATAGGAGCCTGGGTCCTGGGGGTCTTTACCTTTCTTAGAGAGTAATTTAATAATGGCCTGATTCCCCATCAGTAGGTAAGTGCTGCCGGACCATATACCGTTGTAGACCTTGTGGAGTGTGGGTTCTGTGATATTTTGTAGGGTTTTGTAGAATTCACTAGTGAATCCGTCAGGGCCAGGGCCTTGGAGGGGGTCAAGTTGTGGATGGTGGTTGAAATTTTCGGAGAGAAAGATAGGGGCATTGAGAGCCTCTAGTTGTAGGGGAGTGATTTTAGGTATGTCTACCCTCTCTAGAAACGAGCGTGCTATTTGCTTGTCTATAGGGTCTGGGGCGTATAATGCTGAGTAGAATTGAAGCATGGTTTTGTTTATTGTTTGTGGCGTGGAGTTTATGTTTCTGTTGGTGTCTCGTAGAGAGGTAATATGTGTCGGGTGAAAAGCACCCTTACAAAGCCTGGCTAATAGCTTGCCTGCTTCATTTCCAAATTTGTGGAGGGTGGCATCTAAGTGTGCCTTTTTGGTGAGCTCAAGGGTGTCTGCCCAGGTATCGAAAGCCCTCTTGGCTTCCTGCCATTCATTCCTACTGTCAGGGGAGTCCTTGGTGGTTAAGGAACATTGTGTCTGATGTAGTCACGCGCTAGCTAATTTATATTTTGTTAAAGTGTTCCTTTTAAAGGAGGTGGCATAGGAAATGATCTGTCCCCTGAGGTATGCTTTGCCGGCATCTCAGAAGAGATTTGGATCATCGGTGTGGGGTGCGTTGGCGGTGGAGTGTTCAGTCCAAGATTTTTCCATAAACTGCTGGAAGTCAGTGTTGTGGAGGTAGGAGGGAAAATGCCAGATTTTGGGGTGGGGAGGTGAGTCCAGATAGTCGAGTGTCACCTCAATTGGAGCATGGTCGGAAATGGCAATGTCATGAATGTCTGCACCGGATAACATGGGGACAAGGTTATCAGAGCCAAAGAAATAGTCGATCCTGGTGAGGACATTATGTGGGTTGGAGTAGATAGTGAATTCTCTGTCAACAGGTGAGAGAGGCGCCAGAGGTCTTGGAGGTGTAGTGAATCCATGGTGGATGCAAAGTCTGTGGGGATGGAAGGATCGGTGTTTGGGGGATGATCTGTCTTCAGTCTGGTGTAGGATTTCGTTGAAATCTCCTCCAATTAAGTGAGAGAGGTGTGTATTGCCAAGAAGCCATGTAGAAAGTTCACTATAGAACTGTTTGCTGGGGTTGTTGGGAGCGTAAACGATATCATTAGGTCCTTGGATCCTATTTGGATATGTGCTGAGAGAAGACATCCCTGGCTGTCTGAATTTACAGATAGGACTGTGCATGGGAGGTTTTTGTGAATCAGCAGGAGAACTCCTCCTTTACGCCCTACAGCATCTGAGCCTAAGACTGTGCCTACCCATAGCTTTTTCATACGATGAAAATCAGGTGTCAGTAAGTGAGATTCCTGGAGTAGGGCGATGTCAGTTTTAAGTCTTTTGAGATGTCTGAGGATTTTCATTCTTTTGTTGGGAGATCTGAGACCTTTAACATGCCAAGAAACTATTTTCATATTGGATGGGTTGAGAGAGGGATCTGGGCCAACGTTGTAGATTTATCACTGCATAGGTGATAATGTGTGGTTATTGCTGTATTGGGAGGAGGGATACTGTTCTCATGGTGGGCGTGTAGTGTGGAGTAGTCTGGTGTTGTGCATGAGCCCCAGGATAGTTGGAGGAAGGGGGGAAAGGAGGTGCTGGGGGGGGGACCAGAAAACAAAACAAAACATTCAATTGTGTGAACTCCTCTTTTTTCCCGCATGGAGTCACTGTGTAGGTCAGCTCCCAATACAGGACCCTGTTAGTGGGGCCTATGAGCGCCCATTTCTAGCGAGATGAGCTTGTGCGGCTGCCTCGGGTCATGTATAGGGGGAAGATAAAAGGCGGTACTGTCAGGAACGGTGTCATTCCCGGTTTCACCTGCTGGTGGCACTATTACATTCAGCACCAAAAGGGTATAATTCCAGTGGCCACCAGCGGGTGTCTCCCTGCCTGGACTTCAGACTTGCCATCAAGCACACCTGTCATGGGTTTGCTGGACTATATAAACCCGCCCTGAACTAGCCTCAGTGCTTCAGAATTCCTCTGCTAAGCCCTTGTTCCTGCCAGTACCTGCTCTTGTTCCAGCCTGTTCCTGTTTGTTCCTGGACCCCGTTTGTGTATCCTGTCCTTGAGTCTTGTTTCCTGTTCCCTGCTCCTTGGTCTGCTTCAGTATTCCTGGTTTCTGTTCCCTTGTCGCTTTTGCCCATGCCTTATTTTTATTTCATGTTTGTTTCCTTGCTCGTGTATTATATTAGTTAGATAGATAGTTAGGTGGGTTTGGGGGTTTGCTGTGTTTTCACCATTTTCTTGTTTTTGGTTTGCTGTCTTGTTTTCACGTGTATCTTTATCATTAATAATAAACATACTTTATTTACTCGTTTGTCCCTGATTCCTTGGTGCAGCCCAGCGATCTTATCACCTGCATTGGATGTTGTGTATAACATCCCCTGACAGGTACACAGTGAGGCCAGGAGGGGAGGTAAGGCATGTTAGGAAAGTTTTAATAACAGAAAGATAAATATTAATTGACATTATAACATAAAGCATAGTAGTTAATTTATGGTCGCCTAGAAAATATGGTGGTTGCAACAGATAGAGCTGGTGACAAATAAAGGTAAAGGAAAAGAGAATCTTGAGATGTATAAACAAAAACAAAATAGAGTCAGACCTGAGGTGCTGTATGGTATGTGACCTTGAGAGAGTGAGCAACAGTAACATGGGATACGACTCCCCTTTTAGCGAGGGGTGGCACGGTGGTGATCCGGGGCCGAAGGCCTGAAGCGTTTAGGGGAGTCTTTTCGCAGGCTCCTTTGGTCCAGGGAGCGATTGAGTGAAGCAACTTTGGATGGAGTATGGGGATGCGGGTCTGCGTGCAGGAACCGTATGAAGGCTTCCGCTTCAGAGGGGTCTTGAAAAGATAGTTGCTCTCCATTTAGGGTCTTGAGGCGGAGGGTAGCTGGAAACGCCAATGTGAATTTAATTTGCTGTTTATAGAGTTCTGTGCAGACCTGTTGGAATGCTTTTCATTTCTTTGAGACCTCAATTGAATAATCAGCAAATATCAGGACCCTTATTCCATCAATTTGGAGAGAGCGGGTTTGTCTGAATTTTTGTAGAATAAGGGCCTTATCAGAATAGTTCAGGTATTTGGCGATAATTGGTCGGGCCCTTTTGCGTTCGGTGTTAAAAGACCCCATGCGGTGGGCCCTTTCCACTGTGCGGAGGCCTGGTAGGCCTAGGGCTTCAGGAATGGGCCTGGCGCAGAATTCAGAGAGAGACGGTGTGTTAAGTGCAATTTTTAACTGACTTGCCTCTAGTTTATATTGCTTTGCCAAATTTAGCTCTATTAGAAGTAAGACACAGAATCAGGAGTTTCTGTATATCAATTCCGAGCCTTAAAGGTCCCGTACTGTCTGTGGCTGCCCTTCTTTATTGAAGCTTTTTATAGGCATGGTTACACAAGCATCAGTTTCAGCAAATTTCCATATAAGGTAACAAGCAGTATATTTCAACATACATGTGCTGGACATACATCTGGAAGATCTTAAGCTAGTCTTGCAACATATGCTGACACGTACACATAATGCAGAGGAATGAAAAACAACTTAAGTAGAACTCTAACCCATTATTTCCAACCTTATCAATTTCCCCCTTTGACATCATCCCCTCCACGATTCTGGGTCCTTGCAAACAAGTGAACAGCCGATACTTCAAAGAGTACTATCCCTGACCGCGGGTTGTCAGAGGAGGATAAGTCTTCTCTATTTACCCTCATCCCTCAAATCCATACCTGCATCTTATAAGCAAAGAAAATAGAAAAGGGGTGATGTCAAGTTACCCTTTTTGTCATTAGAGTTCCTAATACCTTTCTCTTTCCATTCTACTGCCCCGTACACACGGTCGGATTTTCCGATGGAAAATGTCCGATCGGAACGTGTTGTCGGAAATTCCGACCGTGTGTGGGCTCCATCGGACATTTTCCATCGGATTTTCCGACACACAAAGTTGGAGAGCAGGAGATAAAATTTTCCGACAACAAAATCCGTTGTCGGAAATTCCGATCATGTGTACACAAATCCGACGGACAAAGTGCCACGCATGCTCAGAATAAATAAAGAGATGAAAGCTATTGGCCACTGCCCCGTTTATAGTCCCGACGTACGTGTTTTACGTCACCGCGTTTAGAACGATCGGATTTTCCGACAACTTTGTGTGACCGTGTGTATGCAAGACAAGTTTGAGCCAACATCCGTCGGAAAAAATCCTAGGATTTTGTTGTCGGAATGTCCGAACAAAGTCCGACCATGTGTACGGGGCATATCTGTTCGTGCCTTAATCTTCCTATATAAGCAACAGTTTATCACGGTAAGCAGTACAAAAGCTAAAATTAGAATAAGTATCGGATTGAGCATCCAATTAAAAATTGCCGTAGCAGTGGGTGACCATCCAGCAAATACATAATACCAATGATGTGTTGTTTCATCTCTTATTTGTGAGGATAAATGTATTAATTTCCCTTTATCTATAACCGCAGATATTAGATTATTTTGAAGGGTATGTTCTTGTGTCTCTATGTGTTTTCTAAGTATTTCGGACTCATTTAAGATTTGCCGTAAGGGCTCTAATGATATTATAAAAAGAGTAGTATCAGTAAGATTATCTACCGTCCATTCTAGATTAAATATTCTATGTGCATCTGGTTCAAAAAGGAAAGTATCATTTTGCCATTTAAGCATTTTAACATTCTTTACGCATCCTGAAAAAGGGGCCGTTTTATTTAAACTTTCCATAGTTTCCTGATCATTTGTGACTAAACAAATATGTTGTGGTCCTATCTCCATAAATCTGTTTCCTACACCTACTGGTAATCTCTGAAACTTACATATGTTAGATTGATGTTTCAATAAGCAAGGTTCATAGACTGGAGAACTTCTCCCACAGACTATTCCCTTATTAGTTTTAGCACATAGACTTAGATCATGAGTCATGTTTTGTGTATCTACATAGTGTCCATAAATCTCAGGATACCAAAATTCAGGTAGATCCCTTCCTATCAGGAGTGGCATCACTATTAACTTACACATTACCTGGACCTCCTCCACTTTGTATACATCAAACCTTCCAGCACACCATCTTTCCTCACATTCAACTTCTTTTCCTGGTACTTCAAACCATGTACTTTCTAAATTTAAACCCTTGAAATAGTTCATCCAAGTGCGATAATTCCCTAATCGTAGCTCATCTTGAGCTCTATTAATTTGAATGTGATAAGATAGTGTAGAAAAAGCACATTGAGTAATGTTTATGAACTCCTGATTTTCTTTCCACAACTCCAGACTGGCTAGTGCTGTGTGATTAACCATAATATTGAGATATTTAGTTAATTGTACCTGACTAATTTGTGTTTCGAATGTTGTAGGTAACCATTTGCTTGTGATTATTAAACTATCAGCTATGTGACTTCCTGCACGTTTCCACTTATTTTGTATCATTTCCATCTGTATCCCATTCCTTATTCCCATTCCCTTACTGGTACAAAATACCATTCGTAGTAAGGATATTGCGTTATACTCTTATCCTGATTTACCCATCTAAGATCAGTACTATTTTCATGAACTGTTACACTGATACCGGGAGTCCATGTATAAACAAACATTTGAAAACATTCAAGCACTATTATCATAGTTAGAAGGATCTTCATTCTGTTTCTCTCGGTTCAAGACTCTTTTTGCAGTGTGATGCGTGGATCCAGGCTGCTTTTCCTTCCAATTTCACTGAGGTGGCTGTGGTCAAAAGCATTTGATAAGGACCTTCAAATCTAGGTTCCAATGTCGTTCTGGTGTGTTTCTTAACATATACATAATCTCCTGGTAGCAGTGTATGTGTACCTGCTATTGAGTGAGGGTCTGGAAGAAAAGAATACACACTTTTGTGGATCTTAGTTAGACGTTGTTGTAATTGTATCACTTATGCAGTCAAACTATCACATTGCAATTGCATACTCTGTGGAAAGTATAGACCTAATCTAGGTGCATTCCCAAAAAGTATTTCATATGGGGACAATCCTGTTTCCCTGTTGGAGTGTATCTTATGGAGAACAAAGCCAAAGGCAGGCATTCTGGCCATGGCTTGTTTAACTCTTGCATGGCTTTTTGTATTTTCAACTTTATTGTCCCATTTACTCTTTCCACTGATCCTGAACTCTGTGGATGATAAGGGGTGTGGAAACTTTGTTGAACCCCTAACATGGTCATCACATTCTGCATGATTTCTCCTGTAAAGTGTATCCCCCTATCTGATTCTATGGTTTCAGGAAGACCAAACCTAGGTATTAACTCAGTGATCAGTTTCTTGGCTGTGGCTTTTGCTGTAGCTGATTTTACTGGATAGCTTTCGGGCCAACCTGAGAATAAATCGATATACACGAGGACAAATTCAAAGGGACCGCTCTTAGGCATTTGTATGTAGTCAATTTGCAGTCTCTGGAAGAGGTATTGGGCCCGGACCTGGTGTTTTCGTGGGGTTTTTACTCTCTGTCCTGGGTTATTCAGGAGACAGATTTGGCAGGCTGCACAGTAGTTTCTCGCAGTACTACTGAATCCAGGGGCGAGCCATCCTTGGTTCACAATCCTATACATGGAATTGGAACTGACATGTGTGGGTAGGTGAACTGCCGCTGCCATTGCTGGGTACAGAGAGGCAGGTAGGCATACTTTGCCTCCTTCCCTCCATACATTGTCAAGGTCTGGTGCTGCTCCCATCCTGACCCACTTATCTTTCTCGCTCTCCCCTGCTTGCTCCTGTAATTTACTCAGCTGCTGCCATGTTGGTTCTGGGATACTAACCTCTACCGCTGCTAAGGTCTCAGGGCTTCCTTCCCCTAGAGCTGCCTGTTTTGCAGTCAAATCTGCAAATGCATTTCCTTTTGCCTCAATTGTTTTTGTGCCGCTATCTTCATAACGGCCACTCGTTTAACCTTTTGAAGATTGTTCAGGACTCTCTTAATCCCTTCTCCATGTTTTACAGGTGTACCTGCTGCTGTCAGATAACCTCTAGCCCTCCATATGTGGCCATAATCGTGCGCTACACCATAAACGTAGGCAGAGTCAGTATAAATATTCCCTTCTCGTCCTTTTAAATATTCTAGGGCTTGTTCTAAAGCTTTTCATTCTGCTTCTTGTGCTGACATATGGGCTGGTAAGGGCTGTGCTTCAATCACCTGTGTATCAGTCACTACAGCATACCCTGTGTGATATTTACCCTTGTCATCAGCAAACCTGCTGCCATCTATGTACAAAGTGTGCTCAGCATTTAAGATTGGTGTATCTGTAACATGTGGGAATCCCATTGTTTCCTGTTCCATGAGCTGAAAACAATCGTGCTATCTCTTTAAACAGAAGGGTGTCAGTTTCCTCATCTCCTTCCTTATTAGCACTATTATTCCCCCTTGCCAAATCTGGTGACTGAAGAGGCAAAAAGGTGGCCAAATTTAAGGTTGTACAGCGCTGAAAAGTGACATTTGGAGGTAAAAGTAAAGTACACTGTAACCTTAATTGCCTAGCCATTGAAATGTGTTTGGGCTGAACTTGAGACAAGATTGCATGTATGTCATGTGTAGTGTGCACTACGTAAGCATATACGGTACAATTTTCAAACAATCGTATAATGGCTGCATCAAAGCGCTAGCGTGTGGTATCCATTGTCTACAATATGACACAATACCTAAAAACATACGCAATTGTTTGAAATTCCGTGGGGGTAACATTCCCTTTATCACTTGAACCCTCTCCTCAGTAAGATGTCTTGTACCCTGTGATATACAATGTCCCAAAAAGATAACTTTTTTCTGACACACTTGCAACTTTTTCTTATTAACCTTGCAACCTTTTTCTGCCAAAAATCGCAACAAATTAAGGGTGGTGTGCAGGCTTTCAGTCTTTCACTTATCTGTGGAATTAATCCTTCCATAAACTGTCTATTGAAGGCTCGGATCGTGACTGGCAGAGCCAAATCCAATCCCTCATCTGCCATCATACTTTCCACAGATAAGTAAAATTCCGATACAGTCTGTCTTGGCATTTGTTTCATGGGTGATATTGACCCCCTCTCCTGTTGTTTTGCCTGACAGAAAGCTTCTAATCTAGCAATAAAAGGGGCCCTTGAGTCTATGTGTCTGACATGTCCTGCCTCTAGATTGCCATCCCCCTCAGCTCGGTCTGCAGGTCGGTCATAAACTGGTTAAACAGGGTCAGAGTCATTTTATGTCTGCATAAATCCTCCCCATCCTGCCAGGTTGCTTCATGTGTATTCAACTGTGTCACAAATCTACAGAAAGCAGCTGGCTTTGCTACCGGGTCTGGGGCGCTCTGTATTAATGCCATAAGAGTGTCTGCTGACCAAGGCTTCCAAGTCCTTATTTGCATCCTACGAGTAATAGTAGGTGGGGCGTCTGGATGGGCTGCTTGTCCAAATTCTGGATTATTTACCTGTACAATGCGTGTATCAGTGCGTACGGGGGCTACAGTTTCTGAATGAGGTTTTTGTGCCCCACAATGCACACATTCTATTGCCCATTCTGGGTTCTGTGTTCCACAAACCTGACAAACCCATCCTCTCCCCTCAAGTACAGGATATAACCCTGGCTTATGCGAATTTTGCTCTATGTCAGTGTATGGGGGTGGGGTGGTTGAACTAAGATTATTTAAAGTTTCAACATTTTTTGTTCTTCTGTCTTTCATATCCCAACCATCACAATCTGGATTATATTTCCACCCCTCTTCTTTCGCTCTATTTGAGACCTTAATTAAGCATTGAACATGACGCATCCATTGCTTCTCTAACACCTCTCCTTGTCTGTCCCTTTTTATTTCACTCCATACATCCGGGTCTAAACCCGCTGCTCCTTTCACCTTAAATTTACGAAGGACATCCTTTAAGTCCCATGCTTCATCTTTCCCATAGATGTTCTTAATTATCT
The DNA here is from genome assembly GCF_042186555.1 of Aquarana catesbeiana. Classification (NCBI taxonomy): domain Eukaryota; kingdom Metazoa; phylum Chordata; class Amphibia; order Anura; family Ranidae; genus Aquarana; species Aquarana catesbeiana. The sequence goes on along the minus strand of NC_133324.1, from coordinate 349,839,432 downwards.
GTGGCACCGTATAATGCGCCACAATTCCCTGACGGGGTTTCGTGTTCTGCTGGTCCATTCTGACAGTCCGTGCCTAGGTAGCGTGTGGGACACTTAGTGTACAGTACAAAGCACTAAAAAAGCTACACTAGTTCCTCGTTGCCTTCCTCCTAGGGTGCCAGAATACTAAAAACCTCTCCGGATGAGATTTCTGAAATCGAATTACTTCATATGCTAGCCAACTGACAAATATTATGACCAGACTGACGGCTACAACATATACAAGCATTCCTTTAAGTGACCAGGTATCCGACTAGAGCTCCAGGCTTATGGAGACCTTATTCCCCCCCGTATCTGGGATCCCTCTCATACACTCTTATCCCTGCTTTATGGAGCAGACAGGGCTTATACTCTCAACCCGTCTATGGTTTATGAATTAAATTGAATATCAAACTTAAGCGTCAGACCCCCCAAAAGGCGCATTCCGTTGCTCATTGGGATGATATTCTTTCAATTCATACCAACCTTGGCAAGGCTCATTCACTTTCTCAACAAGACAGACAGACAACAAATAATTCCAGCAATATAAACCAAAATATGCAGTAATTCTATACTCACCACTACAGAGGCTGGTGTTTTAAAACCAGGAGAACCGTAACTGACAGAACGGATAGGCACAAATCAGGGGAGCACAGAATATAAGAAAAATAAAGCTTTTTCTTACCTGCGCAGGTTTTCAATCTGTGGTTCCCGGAATGCCTGTCCTTTTGTTCCGTCAGTACTCATTCATCCACCTCTTGTAGTATCATCGGTGAGTCGGGTGCCAGAAATGTTAAGTGCAATTTTTAACTGAATTGCCTCTAGTTTATATTGCTTTGCCAAATTTAGCTCTATTAGAAGTAAGACACAGAATCAGGAGTTTCTGTATATCAATTCCGAGCCTTAAAGGTCCCGTACTGTCTGTGGCTGCCCTTCTTTTTTGAAGCTTTTTATAGGCATGGTTACACAAGCATCAGTTTCAGCAAATTTCCATATAAGGTAACAAGCAGTATATTTCAACATACATGCGCTGGACATACATCTGGAAGATCTTAAGCTAGTCTTGCAACATATGCTGACACGTACACATAATGCAGAGAAATGAAAAACAACTTAAGTAGAACTCTAACCCATTATTTCCAACCTTATCACGGTGTTTGAAGCGATTCTGGGATACCCACAAATCACAGGTTACTCCTTCTGGACCTATTCTCTAAATCGTCCAATTTTTGGATAATATATTGGTTGGTCTTGTCCTGAGCTTGTTCCGTGGCCTGGGCCTCGTATAGCTCCTCTTCCACACTAGATAAGAGGTGCTCTAAATCATTCAGCCTGGTGGTGTGCTCCCCTAGCTGGGCCTTGATTTGTTTCATCCCTGCATTTACTGCTTTCTCCACAGAAGCAGCTATCATGGGGGATAGGAGAGCTACCACAGCCTGCGCTATGCGTTCCGTGCTGCTGTCTCCTGTGAAGTGGAAGCATGTGGAGAGATGGCCTGGGGAGTGGAGGCAAGTGGAGAAGGGGACTGTGAAGATGGGGTCTGTGAGGAGGAGCGGGAGGCTGAGCAGCCGCTTACCTCCATTTCCGCCATTTGTGTGTCAGCTAGAGGCTCCGTGTAGGCCAAGAGTGGGGCCTCGATTTACGGCCAGGCCGGCGGTGCCGTCAGGAATGTCTGGGAGCGGGAGCCAGTTTTCTCCACAAACCAGTCCATATGTAGGCGGTTGACACCCGGAGGGGGCTGAGGGTGTTTGGGGCAGCTCAGGCTGTTTTTTTAAGCTGAATCAGGGTCTTGCTGCAGGAGCCAAGGAGAGGAGCATCTACTCCTTGCGGCGCCGGAACCGAAAGACCAACATCTATATATGTATTAAACATATCTAAACATATGAATTATCCAAAAGAATATCAAAATCCAATGTATTCAAAAAATTGCCTGATAATAATTTACCCAAAGAAGAAAACTTAACTGGTGGACATAAAACCCCTATGGTTTAGACATGGGACCATAGTTAGTCTGTATATATAGAGACTCAAAGAAAATATAAACAGTATGCAAAAAATGCAAAAATGACTAGAAAAACTTTATTCAGACAGAAAATGTGAACACCATCGATATTGTGTCTCCAAATAATCCAAACACAATGTGCTAATGACACTTTAGTGCAAAATGCCAGATTGTTTTAAAACATGTGTGTGTATATGTAGAGGATGATGTTTCTCAATTAATCTTATCACAAAATTATAATACGAACAACATATTACACACTATAATGCCCTGTACACACGGTCGGATTTTCAGACGGAAAATGTGTGATAGGATCTTGTTGTCGGAAATTCAGACCGTGTGTGGGCTCCATCACACATTTTCCATCGGATTTTCCGACACACAAAGTTTGAGAGCAGGCTATAAAATTTTCCGACAACAAAATCCGTTGTCGGAAATTCCGATCGTGTGTACACAAATCCGACACACAAAGTGCCACGCATGCTCAGAATAAATAAAGAGATGAAAGCTATTGGCTACAGCCCCGTTTATAGTCCCGTTGTACATGTTTTACGTCACCGCGTTCAGAGCGATCAGATTTTCCGACAACTTTGTGTGACCGTGTGTATGCAAGACAAGTTTGAGCCAACATCCGTGGGAAAAAATCCATGGATTTTGTTGTCGGAATGTCCGATCGTGTATACGGGGCATAAAAGCATGTTCTCAAAGACTAAATATCTTAAACTTGGCTTTCTACAAATACACACATTTCCATGCTCTAATCTACAGTAACACACATGGATATTCATTCATAAAATGGGAAACGTCCCATTCAAAGTTCATGCCCACTGGTTTCTTTGTATTAAAAAAGAATATCCAATATACTTTTTTATATCCTATATACTCTTTTACATAGAATATTGAATTTGTCCTCACCTCTAACTGGCATCATTATCTTTTCAACTGCTTGAATTACTAAATTAGATACATCCTCCTGGTGCATGTCATTCCAGTGCCTAGCTGCATTGGTGTTGTGATCTTTCTCAATATTGTATAGATTGTCGTGAAGACAATCTCGCAACCTGAGAGCCGTCCGACCAACATACTGGATTTGGCACGATTTACAGGTCATGACATACACCAGATATCTTGTGTTACAGTTGGGAGCGCTGTATACAAAACTCCCATGCCCATTGCAATGAACGGGTAGCGCTTCCGAAGCGCCTGAAAAGTGCTTCAGAAGCGCTGCAGCACGGGAGGTTTTAACCCCTTTTTTGGGGTTAAAAGCGCCCTGCTAGTGGCCGAAAAGTGTTGCAAAAGCGCAGCCTAAACAGTGGTAAAGCGCTGCTAAAAGGAGCGCTGCCCCAGTGTGAAAGGGGTCTTAGACATGAATTCCTATTGGAAGTATCTCACCAAAAATGACATTTTTTTGCAGGGTATGCCTGAAATCTAACTTGTATCTTAGGCAGACTTCTGGGAAAATCAGTGAGCCAATCACACAAGCAGGAAATGATGTTTCTGGGGAGTGGTCAGTACACGTTCTGTGTACAGAACACCTCCAGGTAGCCATATTGCAATTTTTCTCTATGAAAGTGGAGTTACCCTTTAAAGTATAACTAAACTATTTTTTTTTTAGTTTGATAGACTGGAGATGGATTAGAACACCCATTAGGTTCTTTTTGCCGCCTGTGTCCTCGTTAGGGAGATTCACCCTCCCTTTTCTTCCTGTTTACCATTATTATTGAAATTGAAAGTAAAAGAAAATCCCAAATTTTGGGTTTAGCCCAGAAAAGTAATAGATGGGAAATCTTCCAACGGAGACATTCGTTCTGGTTGACATGGGTGGCCCCAAGGTATTCCCTTAATTTCCAGGGATTTTCTCTCACTTCCTGTTTTGGTTATGGGACAGGAAGTGAAGGGAAATCTCCCCAATGAGACAAAGATGGCAAAAAAAAAAAATATGACAGGGGTTATAAACCTCACTTAGGTTCACACCATAGAAATGCAGTCTGGATGCGTTCCAGATGCTTTTTTACATGCGTGGAAGGAAGGATGTACTGGAAATGGAGCAAGTACAGAGAAGGGCGAGCAAGTACAGAGAAGGGTAACAAAGCTAATAAAGGGTCTGGAGGATATTAGTTATGAGGAAAGGTTACGAGCACTGAACTTATTCTCTCTGGAGAAGAGACGCTTGAGATATGATATGATTTCAATATACAGATACCATACTGGTGACCCCACAATAGGGATAAAACTTTACCATTGAAGGGAGTTTAATAAAACACATGGCCACTCATTAAAATTAGAATAAAAGAGGTTTAACCTTAAACTGCGTAGAGGGTTCTTTACTGTAAGAGCGGAAAGGATGCGGAATTCCCTTTCACAGGCGGTGGTTTCAGCAGGGAGCATCGATAGTTTCAAAAAACTATTAGATAAGCACCTGAACGACCACAATATACAGGGGTATACAAGGTAATACTGATGTATAATCACACACATAGGTTGGACTTAATGGACTTGTGTCTTTTTTCAACCTCACCTACTATGTAACTATATACAGTATGTAACTATGTGTTTTTGATGCGTTTTTGATGCAGTGCAGTGCATTGTTTCTCCTCTTTTTTTTTTTTTTAACTTAAATAAGGACGTGTGTTCTAGTGCATTTTTGGTGCATTTAGGTGTGTTCCAGTACATTTTTATGCATTTTACAGTGTACCAGTACAGTCCAGTGCAGGAAAAATGCAGCATGTTCTACTTTTTTTCTGGAACTGGAACGCACTGGAATTTCAAGCACTGGTGTGAACTATGCCATTGAAAACCATATAACCTACTTTCTATGTGTAGCATACCTCCCAACTTTTTGGAGATAAGAATGAGGGACACCTATTAGCAAACATATACAGGCATAGGACACACCTCCTGCCACACCCCCTTAAAGGAGAATTATAAAAAAAAATAGTTAAACCCACTAGTGCTTTTTTTTTTACTAATACTATTCCTTTATATTGGCTTTTGAAATTTGAAAATGCAGCAATTTAGAAATTGGACAAAAGGTTTAGCTCTGGGAAAGATAAAAAATGCATTTTATATACAACTATATAGATCAGACCAAAATGAGGGACAAATGAGGAGGAAAAAGGGACAGAGGGACTTTGTTCCACATCAGGGACAGTCCCTCGAAATCAGGGACAGTTGGGAGCTATGCGTGTAATGATACCCCCGCAGGGGCTGCTTAAGTTGGTTCAGTCCGTTAATTGCCTCTCAACCTTAATAGCAGCCTCAGCCCCCTCTGGCACACCTGGCAATAGTGTAAGTGTAATGACCAATGAGAAACACACACGTTATGATAAAACAGAGAAATTGTCTTTCCTGCAATATTTCTGTGAAAGAATAACAGACAGTAACAATATATATTCAGGTAATCGATTAGAGAGCAATAAGATTTAAGAGCAATATAGCTCTCAATCCTAAATTCAAGCTGCTTTCAAGGGATTCCAAACCCGAGAATGTCCCCAAGAGCAGAGGCACACTTAATTGGTAAATAAAGCACAATATGACACTTTAAATTGGATTGGTTACCTTTACTCAGGCTGACTCTATGAGTCCAGCCAGGAGTAGAGCAGAGGAATGACCCTCGTATGTCAGGCCTAGCTCTCCTGTCCCCTGACACAACAGGCCCAACTTTAAACACTTATTCAAGTCAACAAGTAATGGCTTAACTTTCTAGATAAACTGTCCCACACACACCCACTGCATATACAGAGCCCTGAATATGTGTGTGCGGGTCCGTATGGCACTAGTAGCATCAGTCATTTTGAAGAAAAAATAAGGTTTGGTGTCTTTAGCTAGCCACTCTCATTGGTGCACCTAAACTCCTGTATAGCGGCCCAAACAACACAACTGGCCCAGCTTAATCAATTGAAACAGGCAGGATCCTCCTCAGCAAGGTGAGAGGACATAGATGTCTGTATACAGTGTCCCAGAAATGGATAGCCTTAGCCCTGTGGCAGCAAGGTGACTACCAGCAATGATGTCTGTATACAGTGTCCATACTCCTTCTATGGTGCAGTGTCTCTGTTCCCTGCAGATGGGCAAAATGCCCTCTTACCAAATCCTCTGGTCAAGGCCCAAACGAACATCCTGGAACAGCAGGCTTTCCTGGTGACCCAATTAGTCACCTCACACTGGAACGCTTCACCGTCGGAGCAGGCGCGCCTTGATATGCACCTGGAATCCCCCTCTCTCAGGCTGGATGTCCCGACTGGCGGTGGAGGCCTTAATGGCACAGGGAGATCATCTGAGAGACAGCATCTCTCCTTCAGGTCTGATCTCTTTCACTGCCTCATGGTCACTGAGAATCTCCTCAGATAAGCAACATGGAATTTTTGGTTTCCTGCCACCTAGAGCACGCTGGCTCTTGTGTTTCTGTCCCCATAGAAAGCTATGGGGCCGTTTTAGATAGGGACTACACATTCCAGAATCCTTTGCATCAGCTGCTTGTTAAAGCCCCATCAATTGGTTCCTGTAACTGCTCCTTTAATTGGCTTTCTTCCGCCTGCCAACAGGAACACTGGGAGGAACAGAATAGCCTGTGTGAGTCAGTTTACATTACATTAAACTCAGTGAGTCAGTGAAACAGGGAGAAGGAGGGGGGTGAAAAAGCCCATGCAGACATGACAGGCAGCTCTCTCTCTTTCAGTCTGGAAAGCCTGTGTACATCGTGGTGCTAGCTTTGCGGGGTCGCGGGAGAACCAAGACACCTGCTACATATGCGTTTTTGATGCAGAACTGGACTGCATGTGGTGTGAACTGGCCCTTAGACATTTTTAGGTTTACTAAATTTACTAAATTTACTAAAACTGGAGAGTGCAAAATCTGGTGCAGCTCTGCATACAAAACAGAAATCAGCTTCTAGATTGTTTTTTTTTCTTTGGCAATGCTTAACCATCTCAATACAGTGCACTTACACCACCTTCCTACCCAAGCCATTTTTCAGCTTTCAGCGCTGTCACAATTTCAAAGACAATTGCTCAGTCATGCAACACTGTACCCAAACGAAATTTTTATAATTTTGTTCTCACAAATAGAGCTTTCTTTTGGTGGTGTTTGATCACCGCTGGGTTTTTTATTTTTTACAAAAAAAAAAAAAAAAAAGATTGAAAATTTTGAAAAGAAAAAATTTTTTCTTAGTTTCTGTCAGTAAATTTTGTAAATAAGTAATTTTTCTCTTTCACTGATGTGTGCTGATGAGGTTGCACTGATGGGCACTGATCAGGTGGCACTTATGGACACTGATGAGGCAGTACTTATGGGCACTGATTAGATGGCAGTGATGAGGAGGCACTAATATGCCGCACTTATGGTCACTGATATGTGGCACTGATGAGCAGTGATAGGCGGCACTGGTGGGCACTGATAGGCGGTGCTGGCACTGGTGAGCACTGATAGGCGTAATGGATAGGCAGCACTGATGGGCATTGATGAGTGGCACTGATGGGCATTGGTGGGCAGCACTGATAGGTGGCATTGATGGGCACTGAAAGCCAGCACTGACTGGCATCATTAATGGGCACTGATGGCTGGCACTGGTGGGCACTGATTGCTGGCATTGGTTGGCACTGATTGCTGGCACTGGTGGGCAAGGAATGCTGGCACTGGTGGGCACTGATTGCGCTTTTTTGTAATCAGGACACTAATGAACAGTGCCCTGATTACCTGTTCTGATGTCCCCTGCGAGGAGATGCTGCTGATCGGCTCTCCTTGCCACACACTCTGTCAGTGTGAGGCGATAAGAGCCGATTACAGCAGTTCCTGTATTTACATGTGATCGGATGTGATTGAACACAGCCAATCACATGATTAAAGAGCCGGGTTGTGCCATGTCCTAGCAACACAGCGTGGTCCACGATCCCTGTGCTGCGTGCCCCCGCGGGAACGGACGTTCAGGTGCGCCGTCATATGACATCCACCCAGAACGAGAGCCGCACCGTCCCTCCGTCATTTGACAGTGGGCGGGCGGCAAGTGCTTAATTGAACAAGCTGAAGTTAGAAGCTGATTGGCTACCATGCACAGCTGCAGCACATTTTTGCACTCTCCAGTTTTAGTAAATTAACCCTTTTCTGTCTACATACACTCACTCCAGTGGCAGCTGCACATCATTGCTGATGACCTGCCCTGCAGAATGAAAGGTATTATTTACGGCAGTAAACCACAACGAGTAGATCCAGGTACAGGTGAATCTAAAATGATAAAGGCATTATAGTTTTTGTCTATCTGTAAAAAAAGAGTAGCTATCTATGCCAAAGGCAAGTGGGACAAAATAGAGTTTGCTAGTGTTGAGGTCCTGGATCTCCAGTTAGAACACTCAATCTTGTTGAAAACAGAGATTTGGAAGAACAGGCAACAAGGTATTGTAACCACAGATGGCCAAACGGTCCCTCACTACAAGTACTGGTTAAAGTCCACCACCTGAGGGCCAAGCAAGAGCTAATGCCACGCACACAGGGCAACCCTCTCAAGCTGACACCGGCTGGATTTGAGGCCTTCTTTTCTACCTGATATCTGGACACTCAGTACTTGCTGCTCTGTCTTCTCTCTGCCACTGTAGCTCTCTGCAGTCAGTCTCTCTCTCTGGAGTGAGCAGTCTTATGCTCAGAAGCTCTGGATATGATTATGTTGCTCTGAAGTTTCAGACACTGTTCTTGGTTGCTCTGCCCTATATATTGCTACACCACACTAACTCCCTACAGCTCAGTATTATCTACAGCTTGACAAACACAGCAGTCTCTTGAGCAGCACAGCACCCTCCTGGTGCTCCTTCTCACCAACCTGAACTCTTGTAGCCTCCCACACTTAAAGTGGTCGTTAAGCCACTCTAACCTGTATACACCATCAGCACTGCCTCCTATGGTAGTAACCCCCTCTGTGTGTGATTTATAAAAATAAATGCTGCAAATACCTCATTTCACTGCTGAGATTGCAATTACATGACTGGCCAGCTTTCTCCTTTCGTCCTCTGAGAGATGCAGTGGGCGGGGCTGAGATTCCTCTGCTGATGTCAGTCTGGAGGGGAGGAGGAGAGGAGGAAAGAGCTGGCTGGTCATGTTATCGCAATCTCGGCTCTTAAATTAGGTATTTACAGCATTTATATTTATAAATCATTCACAGAGGGGGACACTCCAATAGGAGGCAGTGCTGATGGTGTATACAGGTTAGTGTTATGAGAGCAGCAGGAGGGGCGCTCACACACAGATAGAGAGGGGAGGGGGGAGGAGGACACAGGAGCAGAGAGGAGAGCAGATAGCAGGCTGCTGATGACAGAGGCATGTAAACTAGGGTTGCCACCTGTACGGGAATGACCCGGACAGTCCGGGTTTTAACAGCTGTGCCCGGGTTTCTCTCCTCCTGAAACCCGGACACAGCAGCATAGGCTCCAGCCAGTGTGAGAAGTGAGTGTTCATATCTCCAGCCCACCAGCAGTTTAGCACCCCCCCCCGCTCCTGTAGCTGAGACTGCGCTCCGTCCTGCTGTGTCCCGTCAGCAGTGCGACCCCCTCCTGTCCCTGGATGCACACTCTCAAATGGCTCTTGCTCCCCGGACGGCTCCTGTCCTGTGTGGCTTCAGTGGTGACAGTTCCCCTCCATCCACCTCTCCCCCATCAGTGTGCCTATGCTGATCGGCAAATGCAGCCTGCCCTGAATGCGCTCTCTCCCGCCAGCAGCAACGCTCCCCCCGGGCCCCCCTCCTTCCCCTGCTCCAGCAGGGATAATGATTTTTGGCAGTTTCACTGGTGAGTGGTGAGTTGGTCCCAGTCCGGTCCCCCACACCCATGTCAATGCAGTGCTAGGCTAATGAATCCTGAAGGCTACAGCTCATTGTGTGCTCTCTTCCCCCAGCACCAAGCCACCCCCCCTCCTCTGTCAGCCCCCCCCTCCTCTTCTGTCAGCCCCCCCTCCTCTTCTGTCAGCCCCCCCCTCCTCCTCTGTCAGCCCCCCCTCCTCTTCTGTCAGCCCCCCCTCCTCTTCTGTCAGCCCCCCCCTCCTCTTCTGTCAGACCCCCCTCCTCCTCTGTCAGCCCCCCTCCTCCTCTGTCAGCCCCCCTCCTCCTCTGTCAGCCCCCCTCCTCTTCTGTCAGCCCCCCCTCCTCTTCTGTCAGCTCCCCTCCTCTTCTGTCAGCCCCCCCTCTTCTGTCAGCCCCCCTCCTCTTCTGTCAGCCCCCCTCCTCTTCTGTCAGCCCCCCCCTCTTCTGTCAGCCCCCCCTCCTCTTCTGTCAGCCCCCTCCTCCTCTCTGTCAGCCCCCTCCTCTGTCATCCCCCTCCTCCTCTCTGTCAGCCCCCTCCTCCTCTCTGTCAGCCACCCCCCCTCCTCTGTCAGACACCCCCCCTCCTCTGTCAGACACCCCCCCTCCTCTCTGTCAGCCCCCCTCGTCTGTCAGCCCCCCTTCTCTCTGTCAGCTGTCAGCCCCCCTCCTCTGTCTGCCCCCCCTCCTCTCTGTCTGCCCCCCCTCCTCTCTGTCAGCCCCCCCTCCTCTGTCAGCCCCCCTCCTCTCTGTCTGCCCCCCTCCTCTCTGTCAGCCCCCTCCTCCTCTCTGTAAGCCCCCTCCTCTGTCAGCCCCCTCCTCCTCTCTGTCAGCCCCCCCCTCCTCTCTGTCAGCCCCCTCCTCCTCTCTGTCAGCCCCCCTCCTCTCTGTCAGCCCCCTCCTCCTCTCTGTCTGCCCCCCTCCTCTGTCAGCCACCCCCCCTCCTCTGCCAGCCACCCCCCCTCCTCTCTGTCAGCCCCCCTCCTCTGTCAGCCCCCCCTCTGTCAGCCCCCCTCCTCTCTGTCAGCTGTCAGCCCCCCTCCTCTGTCAGCCCCCCTCCTCTCTGTCAGCCCCCCTCCCCTCTGTCTGCCCCCCCTCCTCTCTGTCAGCCCCCCCTCCTCTGTCAGCTACCCCCAAACAGCACGCACTTCCCCCAGCTTCAGCGGGGCTAATGTCCTGCAGCTGGGTCACACTGCACTGTCTGTGCGCTCTCTCTCTCTTCCACCCAGCCGCCGGCGCCGATGCCGCCAGAGACAGTGAATGGAGGGCCACTGGACTGGTATCTTAGCAAACAGGGACACTTTTGCAGGAGAAAGCCTGGTATTACAGACTCCGCCCCTAACAGGTTCACACACATACATCTTTGCAGCGGCTCCTGGAAGGTAAGGGTTTTTTTGGCTCGCTGTAATGGAGGTCTCTATTGGGGGGGCACAGACAATGTCTGATATTTAATCTGTTACTTATCACTGCTCTACTGACACTGTCCTCTGCTCTACTAACACCATCCACTGCTCTGACACCATCCACTGCTCTACTGACACCGTCCACTGCCCTACTGACACCATCCACTGCTCTACTGACACCATCCACTGCTCTACTGACACCATCCACTGCTCTACTGACACCATCCACTGCTCTACTGACACCATCCACTGCCCTACTGACACCATCCACTGCTCTACTGACACCATCCACTGCCCTACTGACACCATCCACTGCCCTACTGACACCATCCACTGCTCTACTGACACCATCCACTGCTCTGACACCATCCACTGCCCTACTGACACCGTCCACCGCCCTACTGACACCATCCACTGCTCTACTGACACCATCCACTGCCCTACTGACACCATCCACTGCTCTACTGACACCATCCACTGCCCTACTGACACCATCCACTGCTCTACTGACACCATCCACTGCTCTACTGACACCATCCACTGCTCTGACACCATCCACTGCCCTACTGACACCGTCCACTGCTCTGCTGACACCATCCACTGCTCTGCTGACACCATCCACTGCTCTACTGACACCATCCACTGCTCTGACACCATCCACTGCCCTACTGACACCGTCCACTGCTCTGCTGACACCATCCACTGCTCTGCTGACACCGTCCACTGCTCTGCTGACACTGTCCACTGCTCTGCTGACACTATCCTCTGCCCTACTGACACCGTCCACTGCTCTGCTGACACCGTCCACTGCTCTGCTGACACCGTCCACTGCCCTACTGACACCGTCCACTGCTCTACTGACACCGTCCTCTGCCCTACTGACACCATCCACTGCTCTACTGACCTGACACCATCCTCTGCCCTACTGACACCGTCCAATGCTCTACTGACACCGTCCTCTGCCCTACTGACACCATCCTCTGCCCTACTGACACCGTCCACTGCTCTACTGACACCGTCCACTGCCCTACTGACACCGTCCTCTGCCCTACTGACACCGTCCACTGCTCTACTGACACCGTCCACTGCTCTACTGACACCGTCCACTGCTCTACTGACACCGTCCACTGCTCTACTGGCTGACAATTCTTTTATTAATCAAATCACATTTTGTGAGTACACAAATGCTTTTGTTTTATTTAACCATGCCCCTTTAAGTCCCCCCCCCACTCTTAATGCAATTTGGCCACAGCCACTGTTCGCCGTAGTACACCTCATTACTACTCTCATTGGGTAACCCAAGAGGTATCCCAGGTATTTTACAATTCTATAGAGCGTACTACAAAAAAATTGCCGTGCGACGTGAAAGTGTTCGGGTTTGGCTTCAAGAAAAGGTGGCAACCCTAATGTAAACTGACCATGGTGTCAGGACTCAGCAGCCATGATACACCGTGGTCAGTTTACAGAGGGGTGGGGAGAGACTGGCAAGATAAGCCAGGTTTTTTAGGTGGTACAGGGGGCCAAAAGACACAGGACAAGCACTGTGTCATATAACATGCTTTAAAGGAGAAGGATCCATTTTTCATCTGTCCAAACAAGAGTCTCATAGATATCCCGGGTATGATAAAAATTGAAACATGAAATTATAAATTAAAATAAAATAAAATAATTATAAAAAAAAAAATATAATAATTATAAAATGAATTTACCCACGCATCACTATCGCTCCATTCTGCGTTCTAATTTACTATCGCTGTTTTCTAGCTGGTCTAAAACCACTTTTGACGTAAAGGGATACTTTTTGGTTGCCATGGACAACCTCAAGTTTCCAGGCATAAAGAACAGTATATATAATATAAAACTGCATGCAGGGCACTGGACAAAGCATTAGGGACAAATGGGAGGTGAAATGATTTGATACAGTAGTGTATTCTGTAAGATTACAGTGTACTGTACGTGTTATATATTTTGTATTTTTTTAATTTGCCGCCGAGCTTCATCCCCATGCGTTGCGGCGCTAGCAGGGAATGGAGCCCGGAACACAGAGCATCGGGCGGAGGATCCAGCGGGGGGACATCGCAGGCTGATGGAGCTGTGGACTTTACTACCCAGTATTTCCCTGCACAACAGTGGAGGAGAGATAGGACTTTTCCCAGGCAATTCTGGAGAGATTTGGGTCTTTTACAGTAGTAAGCTAAGCCATACAGACCTGTGGTCTTGGATGGAACTGTGCAAAGACCAGAGTGCCATCTCAGAGTGGTGCGGGGACCAGAGAGTGTGGACCTGTTGGTTTGTCTGTGCAGAGATCGGGTGCCCTTGGGACCCTAAGGACTAAGCCGCAAAGAGATTGTTTGTTGAGCTGGGTTTGATGCTGGAAGGACCTGTTGCAGTGAGTGTCTTCAGCAAGGGTGAACCAGTGAAGACCACAGCTGAGAGACTGAGTGTCATGAATCTGCAGTAATACTTTCATGCCCTGTCTGTCTGCTTACCTCTGGTCTGTGTATTAGCCTTAGGGCCTGCATTCTCACACCTGCATGGTTAAGTAATCTTCCCTCAGCATGGCTCCACCCTAGCCCCCAACAGGAACACTATTTAACACTGTGTTCTCCAAGCCTGCCTTGCCCGAGCAATATTGTGTTTGGCTTTCTGTGAGCATAAGATTCCCAAGGGTGCGGAGTCTAAGAGCTAGCAGGTGTTCACCAGAACAGTGGTGAGGTTGGACTGTGCTGCAACTGGCTCCAGGTCGCAGCCCCCAGGGTCTCCCAGCTCACGCTCATGGTAGGCTACTGGGGGATAGAGAGGAAGCAGCAGTCCAGGACAACAAGGGATAGTCAGGAGAAAAGCCAAAGGTCGGGGCAACCAGCAGACAAGGATAGACAAAGAACACGCCAAATGTCAGGGCATCAAGCAGGCAGGAATAGTCAAAGAACAAGCCAAGATCGGTAAACAGAAACAGACGTAGAGCACACGGCAAGAATCACACAGGAAGCCAAACACACAATATTGCCTAGGCAAGGGAGGCTTGGAGAATACGGTGTTAAATAATGGTTCCTGTTGGAGGCTAGGGTGGAGCCATGCTGAGGGAAGATTACTTAACCATGCAGGTGTGAGAGTGCAGGCCCTAAGGCTAATACACACACCAGAGGTAAGCAGACAGACAGGGCATAAAAGTATTACGGCAGATTCATGACACTGAGCCTTGTGAGGACCTGTTTCAGAGGGCTGAATCACCAGCTACCTGAGGACAGCAGACTGCCAAGTGATCTGGACCAGATTCCTATGTACCAGGAGTGGTGAGCCAACCATCCGTGCTTATCTCAACACTGACACAATTAATGCTAATAGAGACTGCTCGTTGTTTAGTAGTCCATCAGCCGTCAGTTGCACACTCTTAAAGGGACAGCTTCGCGTGCACCACCTTAAAGAAGGGCCCCAACGGTAGCCAGCAAATATTGACAATTAGGCGCTAGGTACTTCTAGTCACCCCCAGGGTATCCCTTTTTCAGGAATATATGCATCCACTCACTATTGGGGCTGTATGCATAGTGCGCACATGAGGACCTTTATGAATTAGTTCATGCCGATACTTTTAACCCTGTTTGCATCAGTTAAAATTGAGTTTATCATTACTATCATTCAGTTGATTGGCATCAGTGTTTATATTGTTTAATACAGCATCTTTAAACATTTTCAGTTGTCTGTTTATGGATTCATGCCTTGTTTAACTGCCTTGCCATAATATATCCATTTACTCTACCATCCAGTTGCTCGTGGCCTATGCATTATTATAGAGTGGTAGCATACTAAGGTTTAAGTTACACAGGTGTGTCAGTGGGGATCGAGCAGCCTAAAAACTCACGGCAGAATACAGAGGTTCCTGCAGGAGTATGCACTACACTTATTGATCAGATATTATAAAACACTTTTTCAATGGTAAATATATATACAGTATCTCACAGAAGTGAGTACACCCCTCACATTTTTGTAAATATTTTATTATATAATTTCATGTGACAACACTGAAGAAATGACACTTTGCTACAATGTAAAGTAGTGAATGTACAGCTTGTATACCAGTGTAAATTTTCTGTCCCCTCAAAATAACTCAACACACAGCCATTAATTTCTAAACCGCTGGCAACTAAAGTGAGTACACCCCTAAGTGAAAATGTCCAAATTGGGCCCAATTAGCCATTTTCCTTACCCAGTGTCATGACACTCATTAGTGTTACAAGGTCTCAGGTGTGAATGGGGAGCAGGTGTGCTAAATTTGGTGTTATTGCTCTCACTCTCTTATACTGGTCACTGGAAGTTCAACGTGGCATCTCATGGCAAAGAACTCTCTGAGGATCGGAAAAAAAGAATTGTTGCTCTACATAAAGATGGCCTAGGCTATAAGAAGATTGCCAATACCCTGTAATTGAGCTGCAGCATGGTGGGCAAAACAGCGGTTTAACAGCACACGTTCCACTCAGAAAGAAGTTGGGTGCATGTGCTCAGCATCACATCCAGAGGTTGTCCTAGGGAATAGACATATGAGTGCTGCCAGCATTACTGCAGAGGTTGAAAGGGTGGGGGAGTCAGCCTGTCAGTGCTCAGACCATGCGCCACCAACTGCATCAAATTGGTCTGCATGGCTGTCATCCCAGAAGGAAGCCTCTTCTAAAGATGATGCACAAGAAAGCCGCAGGGCAGTATTCCAACATGATAACGATCCCAAACACACCTTCAAGATGACCACTGCCTTGCTAAAGAAGCTGAGGGTAAAGGTGATGGACTGGCCAAGCATGTCTCCAGACCTAAACCCTATTGAGGATCTGTGGGGCATCCTTAAATGGAAAGTGGAGGAGCGCAAGATCTCTAACATCTACCAGCTCCGTGATGTTGTCATAGAGCAGTGGAAGAGGACTTCAGTGGCAACCTGTGAAGCTCTGGTGAACTCCATGCCCAAGAGGGTTAAGGCAGTGCTGGAAAATAATGGTGACCACACAAAATATTGACACTTTGGGCCCAATTTGGACATTTTCACTTAGGGGTGTACTCACTTTTGTTGCCAGTGGTTTAGACATTAATGGCTGTGTTGAGTTATTTTAAGTTGACAGCAAATTTATACTGTTATACAAGCTGTACACTCAGGGCTTAGGTTAAGGATAAAGAGTTCAGAAATAGGTTATAATTGTAGGGGGGTACATTTAAAGTTTGGGTAGGGGGGTTAAGTGTATAGGCAAAGGTTAATAGTTAAAGTATATCAAAAGCCAAAACTTTTTTCACTTTGAGTAGAGTAGGGGAGGGTAAAACCGCTTTCAGTTTTTCTTTAGTCATCTGTGTCTCCTAAAGGTGGAATAAAATCTATCAATTTTGACTAATTTACATAGCAGTTAAATTCAAGGCATATCATGAATGATAACTATAACAGTTGTTTGTGCTGTCAATTGAACAGTAAAACCATGAAATGGCAGGTGTCATAACTAATCATATGTGCAGATCAAACGTGGCTAATGCCGTGTACACATGACCGAACTGGTCCCACAGAAGGAATCCGTCGGACAATTCGATCGTGTGTGGGCTTCATCTGACCTTTTCTGTCGAAAAATCTGTCGGACTTTAGAAATAGAACATGTTTTAAATCTTTCCGATGGACTCCAGTCTGATCGAAAAATCTGTTCTTCTGTATGCTAGTCCGACAGCCAAAAAAGGACGCAAGGGCAGCTATTGGCTACTGGCTATGAACTTCCTTATTCTAGTCCGGTCATACGTCATCACGTTCGAAATGATCGGACTTTGGTGTGATCGTGTGTAGGCAAGTCCGTTTCGTTGAAACTCCGTCGGAACTCTGTCGAAAAGCCCTTCGGAGTTCAGTCCGACGGAAAGACTGGCCGTGTGTACGCGGCATTAGACAGCAGCTTCCATGGCTGTAAATGATTGTTTTGCTTGCATCTATCTAGCAAGGTTACTTTGTGGTATAAGGAAGGAAGCTGAGACCTCTGCAGTGTGTAAATGTGCTTTTACTATACAAAGATCCTGTACATACAAAACTATTACAATATTAGGAATACAATACAAGATTGACAGATATCTATAACAAGCAAAATGCCTAGCAAATAAACAGCCTATAGTCTGTAACAGTAGAAATACACTTAAAAGTTACTTAACTCCAATTACAGAGTTCATTATCTCCGTTGCTCATGGAGATCAGGCACCTTCTGGTTCGCTGATTACAGATTTGAGTGTCCTTCGGTGTTAATCCATGTTGAGTGGCTTCCCCTATCAGTCTCTACTGCTCCTTTTATTTGGGCTTTTGTTTACCAGTTTGTTCACAATGGTTATAAAACAACCAAACTTCCAACTGTCAACAATCCCCATTGTTACCAAGGCATTCGTTTGAGAAACATCCTCAGACAAACATGATCTCTGTTAGAATAGCAATCAGACTAGTTTTTATCACAGTCTTAAAGAAAAATCATATATTGTATATGAAATGCAACACAAAAATAGGAGGGTTTAGTTCCACTTTAAGGAGCCTCCCCCTTAGTTCCTGTGCTGTAGACTCAACAGGAAATAAAAGGATAGACAGTTGTCACTGGACAAGTTTCCTCATTGGATGATTTCCTCTCTTTTCTTGTTCCAGTGGCAAATTTTGGATTTAACCTCACATTTATTTTCAATTACATTGGTGATCAGCACAGTAAGGGAGAGTGAATCTCCCTAATGGAGACACAAATAGCAATACAATTCTGTCATTGGTTCTAACCCCTTACCACTACATCCATATCTTAAAAAAGTCCCTTCAGTTCTTCTTTAAGTGTTGGAGGGAGGGTTAATTGCAAAAGAATAGGTTAAGGATTAAAGTAGAACTACAGGCAAAACTTTTTCCTGGTGCCTCCATGGCAGCATAACCGTGGCAAGCTCAGCCTTGGCTCCTCCCTCAGGACCAGTGAATATTATAAAAGAAAAGGATTAGTGCACTCACAGAATTCTCCTTTTTTTCCTCATACCTCATGGTCAGTGAATGGTGGTCGAACGTCCCTTACCTCTGCAGTCAGCAGCCTTCCAACTGGGTTCAAGCCTCTCCCAAGTGCAGTCCCTATTCTTGGGCAGCTAAATGCGCTAATAAGATAGGGAGTCCTTTCTGTGGGTCTTTTGGGGCAGCAGTTGTCCCTTAACTAAGAGGTCCTATCTGCATTTATATACTGGCATTTGCTCAAGCCTGCAGCAGAGAAAGCAGCTATATCTATTTTTCACCTAGCCATATTATTCCATTTCTCCCTCCTGTCATCCATTCTCTCTCGCTTTCCTTTCTTTGCGTTCCTCTCTCTCTCTTTTTCGCTTTCTTCCTCCCCCACAACATTCCCCTCCTTTGATATTTTACCTTCATTCCTGGTTACTATAGTGGGCAATGCGCACCTTGCACCGGCTTTTCTGATTCCCTCATCATCTTCCTGCCCGCTCTGCGCATGCGGGGATGTTGGAAGACGGCTTGGTGAGTCGGGTGGGCTGCATAGGTCCTAGTGCCCATGCGCGGTCTGGCCTGAGGTCGTGGTGGCCATCTTGAATAGGGCAAATTTTACATTTTTTGCCCTTTGTCAAAATTATTTTTTAGATAGTTGTATCTTCCACAAGATGTCCCTCCCCTCTCCATTGTTTAATACTGGGGGCTTTCAGCATGGCAGTCTGTTGTCATCTGAGGAGGTCACCTATGCAGGGATCACCTGGAGGGGACCCTGTTTTTTGCCAAAGGTAAATGTAATTTCCTTCTTTTTCTTTACTCAGGAATACCATTTCCTTGCTCCAGTCGCTAACTCTTTTATCTTTCTCTAGCTGCTTTTTCTGTCTTTTGCCTAAAATAAACAGTACGCCACTCGAACAAGACCCTCTCCAACATTTAAGATAGCGACCGTCGTCCAGGTGAGTAAAAAAAAAAAAGAGAGCACTTATGCTGGTACGTTTATGCATTTCAGCCTTGTACGCCAGAAGAAGTCCAAGCGGACATCAAGGCAACATAAACAAACCTATGAAGGCCCCAACCAGATCAGGATACCATGCATGTGGCAAGGGTTCATCCGTGAAAAGACGTAGTTCTTCACATTCATCAACTCTCATCAGCTCTCAAATCCCTAAATGCCAAGCATGCGGGGTCATCCCATTACCAGCCAATTGGTCTGCAAAAGCTGTTTTAGAGTCTATGCGGCAGACAGAGAGTCAGAGGGTTTACAGGTAAGCTGCCCTACTCAAAGATGGGCAGGGGATACATAGAAGAATGAGCAACAGCAGTTCCATTGCAGCAATAAGCTCAATCTCCTCCAGAGAAGTTAACTCTTCCTGGCCCATCCTTGAGAGAATCCACTCTCCACGCAGCAAGTATCCCTCCTAGACATCTGGATGGTGGGGGGCCATCTGAGAATACCTCAGAAGAGCTTGGACTTCAACTTTTTCCTAGTTCAGCCCTATGTCCAGCTTGTAAAGCCAGCTATTGGCTGTGAGAAAGCCGACACTACATCTGAGTAGTCAAAAGATGTATTTTCCATTTCTAAAGAAGCAGGTTTCCTTCTTTCGGCTCGGTTTCCACTAGTGCGACTTGTCATGCGACTTGGGACTGCAAAGTCTCATGACAAGTCGTACCCCATGAATTCCAATGAGTACAGTTTATCTGTGTGATTTCAAGTTGCAGCGACTTCAGAGTAGTCCCTGCACTGTTTTGGTCCCACTTTGATGCGACTTGAGAATAGACAGGCATTGTTTCAAGTCACATCATAATCGTGGCAAAATCGTGCGACTTTCAGGTTGCAATAGTGGAAACATAGGCTTACTCTGATGGATGCTATCAGAGACATTGTTGAAGAGGAAAGGAAAAATAAATAAATAAAATGTTTTTTCCTCTCAATTGCCTAGGAAAACTTTATCCACAGTCAAGAACAAGATTCTGCCGCTGTCCGCTGGAGGTAGGCGCGGCAGTGGTTCATAATCCATATAACAAAGAATTTCATCTCACCAATCGATAATTCAGCCTCAATTGAGGATCCTTTAGAGAGATGAATAGACCCCAACCTAAAGGAGCTTACCGAATGGCGGGTAAACACCTGGAAGTCAGCAATTGCCTTACCTGTAGCCAAAGCCCTGTGAGCATGGACCAAAAGCATGGAAACAGTGATTCATCAAAATGTTCCTAGGGAAAATATAGTGAAGGCTCTAAACAGACTTCATTGGTGAGACCGCGATGCATACAATTCATATGCAAAGGTCAATGTCACTACTTGTGATAGCCATATGGGTATTGTGGTCAGAACTATGGGCAGCTGACACTGTGTCAAAACAAAATCAGTATAAATGCTTCCTTGCACGCACCCATACTACAACTGTTACGGAAGTATCTGAGATTTTCGGTCGACCAGGCCCATCTACAATTCCAGAGTCTCCCCTTCGGGCCCTGCACTTCCCTCAGAGCCCTCATGAGTCCTCGGATTATTATCCAAGCTTCTTTATGAAAACTGAGTCTAAGTTCTTATCACAAACCAGACGATATTCTCCTTTTATCAAAAGATCCAGCCCAGCTAGTGGAACACAGGTGGATGCTGTGGCCTACACTACCAAGATACAGTGGGATGGTAAATCATCAAACGAGTCATCTTTTCTCCAGTTAAGGCGCCTTATTCAACACCGCAATAGGGACAGTGTCCCTGCCATCTCAGAAAGTGTGGGCATTCATTCAGAAAGTAAGGAGAGTGAGGACATAGTGCTACATAACAGCCTTGAGCTAACTCAACTTAATATGGATTTTTGTCTTTGTGTATCCAGATGGTCCCATGGACACATGGATACCTCAGGCACCTTTTAGCTAGAATTCCTGAAGCAATGGAGCAAACCGTCTATCCCAGTCCATATATCAAACAAGTTTGATGCACAGGGGTCTGCACTAGTAGACAAAGGGGGAGATGCATGTAAAGCCACATCTATTAAGGCATGTCTTCTGTACCAAAGTTACCACAGATGCCAATGCAATAGACTAGGAGGCACATTGCAACCAGATGTTGGTTCAAAAGAGATGAGCGTTCAATGCGGCAGACATCATCGCAAATATCCTGGAAATCCAGGTGGCTTATCTCGCATCGACAGCATTTGCTCTCTCAGATCAAGGACAAATCAGTTCTGATTCGGATAGACAATAGAGCTGCAATATCATACATACCTCATCAAGGCAGAACTAATAACAGTTCCTTACTAAGGGAAGTGGAACCCATCTTCATTTGGGCAGAGGGGAATCTGAAGGACCTAAGAATAGTCTATCTTCCAGCCCACTTAAACACAGACGCCGATCACCTATCCCAAGGATTCCTAGATCCTAACAAATGGCCACTACAACCAAATTTATTCAGTTGAATTTTGGGCCAGTGGACCTTTCCTGAACTGCATCTTTTTGCTATAGCACGCAATATCAAGCTGCTGAGGTTTATTTCACATCTACCTCACCCTTAGGCAGAAGCAATAGATGCCATGTCAAGTCCTTGGGCATGCAATCTAATTTAGGCCTCCTCCGGCCTCCTACCTCGAAAATTCTCTCGAGACTTGCAATATCAACAATAAACGGTGATAACAGTCCTGCCATATTTGCAGGGAGACCCATGATTCCCTAGGGCAATATTTCTTACTGTCCAGCCTCCAGTAAATATTCCTCTGATACTCTTTCTTCTGGCTCGAGGCATTACACCCATCAGAATGCTCACAGATTGAACCTTCACATTAGAATGTTAAAGCAGAGGCTTTAATCATTAGGCTGTTCCTCCACAGTTGTTTCAACTCTGCTCAAAGCACAGGAGCCTTCAATAAACAATGCGTGTGACAAGGTTTGGAATAAGTTTAGATCTTTCACGAACAGCAAAACTTCAATCCTGATGTACCCTCTTCCTCCCAACTCCTTAAGCAATTTAAAGGTACCGCTGGTGGCAATCTCTGCTTGACAATAAGAGATGGGCCTAAGATCCTTTAATAATCGAATTCTTCAAGACAGTCAAGAAGATAAGCCCACTTGGGATCTCTCTATCACTCTGGAGCCCTTATCCAAAAAGCCTTTTGCCCCATCCGATTCAGCATCCTTGAGGAATCCCACTTGAAAACTATTTTTCTTTGTGGCGATGGCATCGGGCTGGGGAGTATCAGAACTTTAGGCTCTGGGATCAGAAGACAATGATATTATTTTTTGTACTCGGATAGAGTGGAACTTAGAACGGTACATGGATTCATCTCTAAGTTCTCCTCTTCCTCTACTATTTCCAAGCCTTGGGCCCTGCCAATCTTTTCAGATCCAATTTTTACCTTCTTCAGAAAGACAATATTACTTCGGTACTAAGATACTATCTTCAAGCCACAACTCCTTTCAGACTTTCATCTAACCTATTTGTAATACTCCAAAAAAAAGACAAGGGCAAAGAAGCATCATCTGGGGCCCTCCGGCCATTCCGGAACTGCAGTATCCATCATGCCTAGTCATGTCTGTGAATATCAGAGCTTTACAATACCTCATGGGACATGTGGTTCTGCGGCAGCTGGGGAGCCATAGTTTGCAGATCCCTGCTCTAGTACAATTTTTGTTTAATAGATAATCAAGTTGGTTAAGAAGGTGTAAAGGGATAGGGGACTGGAACCCCCTCTTCAGTTGAGCTGTATGCCACCTGGTTGTTTTCTGCTTCTTGGATGGCCAGAGCAAACATATCCATCAAAACGATCTAAAGGGTAGCACCATGGTTATCCCAACATGCGTTTACAAGACGTTACAGAGTAGACCCGGCAGCTTTCTCATCTGTAGAAACTGCTAGACAGGCTATCAGGCCGGCATATGCCTATTTTAAATAGTTTTTCAAATAAATGTTTTACTATGCATCATCCCACCCATTTCAGCTATTTATTTGTCACAGGTATGCTGCCATGGAGGCACCAAGAAAATAGAAAATTGTTTCATACTTACTGTAATTTTCTTTTCCTGGTGCCTATCCATGTCAGCATACAATCCCACCCTCGGTATGCTATATTATGTAGAATGCTGGGAGTGCACTAATCCTTTTCTTTTATAATAGTCACTGATCCTGAGGGAGGAGCCAAGGCAGAGCTTGTCACAGGTATGCTGCCATAGATAGGCAACAGAAAAAGAAAATTACGGTAAGTATGAAACAATTTTCATTTTTTTTTTTCATTTTGGATAGAGCAAGGGAGAGTTATAACCCCTGTCAGATTACCCCCCCCCCCTCCCCCATCTGTGTCTCATTGCGCAGATTTCCCCCTTCACTTTCTGTCCCATAGCCAAACAGAGATTTTCTTTTAATTTCTCTTTCATCTCTTTCATCTCTTTTTATCTTTCCCTCGGCTACCGGGTGCAGGCGCCAGCATCTTCAGTAAGGGAATCAGGAAGTGAAGCCTTGTGGCTTCACAGCCTGATTCCCTACTGCGCATGCGCGAGTCGGGCTGCACGTCCTCACTGGTCCCTGCTGTCTTCTGGGACCTATGTGTCTCCCAGACGCGATGCATACTAGCTCATTATGCCTTTGTATTGCAGGTTTGTTGTTTTTTTGAGGTTTTTTTTTGAGGTTTACAACCTCTTTAATGTTCTACTGTGTCCTCCGGCTGACCTACTGATCTGGGAGTAATTGAGCCAGAAAGTTAACATTTTCCTGCACTTTTTAGCAAGGTTACTGTCCCCTGCAGGTCATACCGTATAAAAAAGAGTTCACTTAGTGCCCTGGAGAGTTCCTAGGGAAAGTGCCACATGTAGCCCATTATGGACTTATTGCCTTTATGGATTATTGCCAAATCATGGACCCTAAGGGACTATTGTTGCCTCTTGTAGATTTATTGTCTGAATGGACTTTTGCCTTGAAAGGATTGCCTATGGTCCCAACGAAGGCACCTTCCATCTTCCAGCTCCGCCGTCTGACATCTTAAATGGCGCTGCCCCCTTGTCGGCCAAGGGCATGCTGGGGCAGTGACATCACAAATGGACAGGGTCCCTCACCACCCCTTAGTTATTTAAGATCTGTTGGACAGCGGAGCTGGCAGCTGGGAGCTGGCAATCAATTTTCGACTGATTCGAACCAGAATCGTTCTGAAAATTTGGAATTTGTTAGAAAATAAAGAAAGCAACTAAACTAAATTAATGTTTCTGTTCTGCACATGTCTAGCGACTTTGTAGAGCACAAGCAAAACAATCACATTGGTCAAGTTGTAACAAAGTCGCACTGATCCAAAGTCGCATTAAAATCACATCAAAGTCGCACGGTAAAGGCACAATGGAAATCGCTGTGATTTTTTAAGTCACATAAGCGTGAATGAACTAGGGGTGCCTGCATGGTGTATCAAAAGACCAGGACTTACAACAAGTAGACTGGAGTTAGAGAAGATACAGCACAGAGGTCTAACAAGCAGAATGCTGTCCAGAGGAAGCTAGAATGTTGTTGCTAATGTCTACAGTATCTCTGTCACATGCTAAAGCAAACAACCAGCTAGGAGACGGGTGACATGGCCAAGGTGACGGTTACTCTGGTAGTGAAGGGAGTTATGCGCTTGGCTGGGACCATATCAGTGGCATAGGGTGCCTAGGGACTCAGGCTTGAGTCACAGGAGAAAGAGTTGAAGTAGTGAGGCCTCAGAGTGACAAACAGGCATAGAGAATGGAGAAAGTGTGTTTACTGTATCCAGTAGCAACACTGGGATTAGTCACTAGGAGTGAAGTGACAGAATTTCTGAGTTGGTGGAGACTGGTGCATTCTCCGTGGCTCAGAAGTGCTGCACAACGGGAGGGAGAGGTGTTCTCTGACAGAAGGAGTGTCTGAAGTGCTTCAGTGTCAATGCTGTATAGAAGTTCATCCCTGGGTTACAAAGAGTTAACCGTGCGAGTGCTGCTCACTTCTGAGTTGGAGTACCGTTTTAATGTTGACTTTTTCATGACAGCAGCTCCTTCCCTGTGATTCAGGCAATAGCAAGTGTAGTTGCGCAGTTCCGCAGTGTCCCCACCGCCAGGCGCGTGAAGGCCCCACCCGCATGGGGGTGAGCCCTGTGTACTGGGGGAGGGGAAGAGGGGGGAGTCTCGTGTACTGGGGAAGAGGGAGGAGGGGGGCTCTGTGTACTGGGGGGAGAAGGAAGATGTGGGAGCTCCGTGTACTGGGGAAGGGGGATGGGGGAGCTCTGTGTACTAGGTGGAGAGGAAGGAGGGGGGGAGCCCTAGGTACTGAGGGGAGGAGGGGATGCTCTCTGCTAAAGGTAGGGTGGTGAACTTTGTAGTGAAGAAGGGAGGGATCGGGGTTGAGCTCTGCACTGGGGGTGAGGGATGAGCTTAGTAGTGGTGTTTCTTCCAATGATGGCACTGACACAGGGATATTTTGTGTTTTCAGTGACACCACCAGCATAGGGACATTTTTTCATTTCAGTGTCACCACCGATGCAGAGACTTTTTTTCATTTCAGTGACACCACCAACTCAGGGCCTTTTTTCTTTTTGGTGACGCCTCCAATGCAGGGACATTTTTAATCATATCATATCTTTTTTTATCGTATCATATGTTAATAGTTGTGGGTTAGGGAGGGGAGAGGAGCTTGTTAAGTGTTAAGACATTATTGTAGGATTTAGGTACAGTGTTAGGGTTTCAAGTAAAAGGAGGGGAAGTGTTTTGGGGGGTGCTTTTTTTTAAGAAATCCTTTATAACATACGGACCTAACATAGAGTGAGCTGCAGGATTTTTACATGTTCTCTGCACTGAAAGCTCTGTGCTGAAAAATTTATGCCCCGTACACACAGTCGGACATTGATCGGACATTCCTACAACAAAATCCATGGATTTTTTCCTACGGATGTTGGCTCAAACTTGTCTTGCATACACACCGTCACAAAAAGTTGTCAGAAAATCCGATCGTTCTAAATGCGGTGACGTAAAACACGTACGCTGGGACTATAAACGGGGCAGTGGCCAATAGCTTTTATCTCTTTATTTATTCTGAGCATGCGTGGCACTTTGTGCATCGGATTTGTGTACACACGATCGGAATTTCTGACAATGGATTTTGTTGTCGGAAAATTTTATAGCATGCTCTCAAACTTTGTGTGTCGGAAATTCCGATGGAAAATGTGTGATGGAGCCTGCACACGGTCGGAATTTCCGACAACAAGGTCCTATCACACATTTTCCGTCGGAAAATCCGACCGTGTGTACGGGGCATAACAGTTCCAAGAGCTAAAAAAAAAGTCTATTGATAAAAGCCGTACTTTTTGTAGATGAAAACCACTTATTAGAAAAAACAGTCAAACAAGAACTGCCAGACTTGTTCATGCTGGCAGAAGCTTACAAATGTACTTTAGAACAGTGTTTGTTATCAAGGGCACCTCTGAATGAACATGTCAAACCTTGAAAAGGACGAGCTACAACAGCATATCATATCAGGTTCCACTGCTGTTAGCGATTTTCTGCCCACACTTTTTGTATTGGTGACCAGGACAAATAGGGATAATTTCCTTAGTGGGGACACAGACAGCAATAAAAAAACCTGACAAGGGTTCTATAACCTTTCCCAGCTCTACCCAAACTAGAATAAAATTTTTGGCTAAAGATGCACTTTACAGTATGATCAATATACTGCAGTTGGGAGAAGCATTGCCTTAGTCTCCTTCCCCCCAGTGATCTGACTGCAACATTGAAGTCACAAGATGAGAGGCTACAGCAGGGAGATAAACTGTCAGAAATTGAAGAATTTGCCAAGAACTGCACAAACACCATGGTTTACATCAGGGCTTTTTTTCAGCGAGAACGCGGGGGAAAGCAGTACCGGCACCTCCAGCACTGAATGTATGTAATAGCATGGGGTGTGGGGTGTGTTGGAGGATCTATTGATGCTGGCTGCTGGGAGATCTGTTGTTGCTGCTGGGGGGGGGGGGGGGCTAATGTTGCTTGGGTGGATATTTTGTTACTGGGTGTGATCTTTTCTTGAGGTGGTTCACTGTTGCTGCAGGGAATGTATTGTTGTTGGGGTGGAGTCCATTGTTATTGGGGTGGTCTATTGTTGTGTGGGAATCTATTGCTGGGATTCTATTGTTGCTGGCTGCAGGGGATCTATTTTACTGCTTTTCTTTTTATCCTTAACATGTTCCATACAAATTACTTAGCACCACAAAATGATACTTGGTTCTGTATTCTCTAAAAGGGGCAGTACTGGTAGGTGGGTAGAGGGTGGAATCAAGGGACAGTGGTCAGAGGTGGGTAGGGGCAGAGACAGCGGGAGTTCCTGCATCTATTCTCCGAGAAAAAAAGCCCTGGTTTACATGATTGTTACATCTCAGAACTAGGACTTCATTCTGGACCATAAATCATATCTGAATGAAGATGGCTCTCAGAAAAGAAAAGCAGCAGAAAGCATTGTGAGGGAGCATATTGTGATCTCAGTGAGGGTTAATAAACACCTATGTGTTACACCTACACAGCACTTAGCATACACTTAACAGGGAAATATATATTTGATGCTAGTGCTAGGTCCACAGTAATGGTTGCGTGAACATTCTAGAAAATTAATCTGCTGGTAAAACAATTATGAAAAAATTGAGATAAAAGCAAAAGCTGTGATACATAGTAGCTCTACCCAGTTCTATGGGTGCTTAACATTTGAAATCAAATGTGCAGATATCCAATCGGTTTCAGCTATCTAACAGAAAGAAACACAGGGCTAATTCAGTCCATTAATCCAGCCCACGACTGTCAATAGATCCAAAGTTATATTCTGCAGAGTGGTGCCATTTCTTTATGTGGTGTGACATTCTGCAGCATTTCCCTGTAAGTCCAGGACTGAGGACAATGAGGACAACACTTTGACACCCTGGGCTTACAGGAAATGTGTTAAATGACACTGAGCATCATTAAGTTTGGAAGAGGAGTAGCGCTGCATCACTGTATTGGTGAGTCTGCAGTGTACAGTGCAAAAGATCAGGTGAGTAAAGTAGATGGAAATGCTTTTTTTTTTTTTTTTGAAGAGCTGCTGGGGGATCAACTTTTACTTTTATTGTCCAAAATAGACAGTTCAGACAGTATTTTTTTCTGCAGCTAGATGATTTTACTCGGATGGTCAGCATTGCATCAATAAACTCACTTTCTCTGAGCCCAGGTCATTCTGGACTCACACCAGCCCGTGACTGGACAGTGAAAGGGGAAGCAGCACAGTGATGAGCTCATCTTTCAGTCATTCTGCTTTCCCTTTCTTTCAGCACAAGAACTAGCTAGCTCATTGTACTCCTGTCCCAGATTCCACCAGTCTTAGCATCCTGTGGATCCCTGGATGTCCCGCAGCTGAGTGTCTGAAAGCTTATTCCAGCACTCTACACCTAGTATATCACCTGATATTTAGCTGTGATATGTTGCTGCAACCGCCCGATATTGACTTATGAGTGCTCCTATACATCTGTATGTACAGCAGTGTACAATGGAGGGAGCCGCACATGTCACGCCAGGAAGTTAGGGTGTCCCTATGCTGGTTGAAGAAATATTTGTTTAGGCTACCTGTAGGTTATAAACTGGAACCCAAGCCACATTCCAAATACAGAAAAAGAACAAAGGAGATGCCCCAGGGATTTTACGGGTGTGGGATGAAACCAGAGGAGTATGAAACATATGTAAAAAGTATTACAAAATGTATTGGTTTACAATAGTATAATTACATATAGTGAATAAGAATTAAAATCTAAAGCAGATGGTCATGCTACAACAGTATACAGCTAAATCAGCTTCTGAATCATGGGGTTGGTCTTATGCCCCGTACACACGATCGGACTTTGTTCAGACATTCCGACAACAAAATCCTAGGATTTTTTCCGACGGATGTTGGCTCAAACTTGTCTTGCATACACACGGTCACACAAAGTTGTCGGAAAATCCGATCGTTCTAAACGCGGTGACGTAAAACACGTATGTCGGGACTATAAACGGGGCAGTGGCCAATAGCTTTCATCTCTTTATTTATTCTGAGCATGCGTGGCACTTTGTCCGTCGGATTTGTGTACACACGATCGGAATTTCCGACAACGGATTTTATTGTCGGAAAATGTTATATCCTGCTCTCAAACTGTGTGTCGGAAAATCCGATGGAAAATGTGTGATGGAGCCCACACATGGTCGGAATTTCCGACAACAAGGTCCTATCACACATTTTCCGTCGGAAAATCCGACCGTGTGTACGGGGCATTATAGTAGGAGGCCAATCAATATACATGAATTCTGAAATCCTAACAAGTTTCGGAACATGTTTGAATTGTTAAATTCCTTCTTCAGGGGTTGGTTTGAAGTAAGCTGTATTATCTAGTAACACAACAGCAAAAAAGAACCATCAAATCAAGAAGATATATATATATATATATATATATATATATATATATATATATATATATATATATATATATATGGTATTAAGGTATAAACTGTATAAGCAACAATATAGGAAACAACTTAGGGGATATAGGGGGCAAAATAAATTTAAATCTGCTAGTACTGACAAAGTGACCATCTTTGGTAAGCCAAGATACACATTAGAATCCACTCAGAGCAGGGTTTGCGTCTCGGTTGGTCCCATCACATGGGTCAAGAAAAGAGGGCTCTCTGAGGTAAGTAGAGAGACATGTGCAATGTCCTCTAGCCAAACAATGGCATATAGTTCACCAAGATAGAATTCCAAAAGGGAAGTAGAGGAAAGGGGGGGAGCACATCTGCCAAGGGAGGAAAGAAGGTGGACGCAGTCAGGCATCGGGGTCCACGAGGTTCGATGGGAAGCCGAAGTCAGCCCCTAAACAAGAAAGGTGTGTTGTATAAATATTGTTTGTATAACAGGGTTAGCGAGGCTCATCTGCGGCTGATAAAATGGATTCCTCTATACCTTCCTCGAAGGGCTCACGTGGATCCCCAGTTAACAGCAGATCCAAAGACCTATCAAGGTCTATACTCACATCTATGAGCTCTATTACACCTCTTGTGTGTGGATCCACTTGAGCCCTTCGAGGAAGGTATAGAGGAATCCATTTTATCCAACGCAGATGAGCGTCCATGCTTACTCATCCATTCGGGTCTCTTGGGAGCTGTTGTCCATCGTGAATCTCCGAGATTTGGCAGACAGAGGAATGCATCCCTAAGCTGTAGATCAGCACACACACTTGTGACCTATGTGAGTCTGTTGGTGATACAGGAAGCAGAAAGGGATACCAAAGCACGGGCTTCAGCAAGCACAATCCTAGTGAACATGCAGGCAGTGTGGCGAGCAACATCCCCATCTGGTGGCAGGCAGTGTGGCAAGTGACATCCTCATCTGATAGCAGGCAGTGTGACAAGTGACATCCCCATCTGGTGGCAGGCAGCTTCACAAGTGACATCCCCATCTGGTGGCAGGCAGTGTGGCAAGTGACATCCCCATCTGGTAGCAGGCAGCGTGGCAAGTGACATCACCCTCTGGTGGCAGGCATGCCTACATCTATGACTGACTTATCCATATAGGTTAGCTCTGCCAGCTACATCTGCTGTCTCCCCGGGCTAATATTTACTGGTTCCGGCCCCCCCTTGATCTACTTACCGTGTTGAACCAGTTGCATCAATGGACTTTCCTCATTCTCTCCATCTACACATACCCACATTCCCGATATACCACGCCTCTGAAGAGTGATCTATAAAATTTTACTAGCAGCTGCTTTGGAAATTTGAATTAATTCTATACCATCAGTGTCTGTGAGTGGTGATTGGTGTTTGTATGTGGTATGCGTAGCCGCGGCTCTTATGTTTTAACGATAACGTTGTCAATTTTTAACAGGGTCTGTGATAGTCACCTACCATAGCCCGCTTCGTGTGTTTTTTGTAGTATTCAATCTGTGTGGTGTTTACAATTTTGTTAAATACATTTTGATTTGTTTTTTCAGACTGTGTTCAGGTGTTTTTTTGCCCTCTTAAGAGATCCTTATTCTCTTAGTTTTCTTTTTGTATGTGCCAGGGCAACCTGAACTGCATCCCATATTTATTATGTGGATGAATGTCTTATCTAATACTTAACCTAATCTTACTTTTTATTTTTGGTGGTTGATCCAGGCTAAACCCTAATTTTTTTCTGGCAGGCATAGTGGCAAGTGACATCCCCATCTGGTGGCAGGCATAGTGGCAAGTGACATCCTCATCTAGTGGCAGGTGACGTGGCAAGTGACAAGCGACAGTGGCAAATGACACACTCAGGGCTCCCACTGATTATGCATTATGCAATACCTAGATGGAAGGATGCATTGCCTGCTTAAAAGAATTGAATAATACAAGCAAATTACTTTGGTCTATCTGGTAAGTTCATTACCTTAGGGGATTTCTCACACACGGTGTGGAGATGAGATTCAGTTGGATTCAGACCACATATGAACTTTATTAATGGACTTATGATACAATTATCAGAATTGGGACACAATTTCTATAGTTTTGAATTTCAGCACCGCTAATGTTATAGCTTCACTGTAACATATACAGTGGGGACGGAAAGTATTTAGACCCCTTTAAATTTTTCACTCTGTTATATTTCAGCCATTTGCTAAAATCAAGTTCATTTTTTTCCTCATTAATGTACACAGCACCCCATATTGACAGAAAAACACAGAATTGTTGACATTTTTGCAGATTTATTAAAAAAGAAAAACTGAAATATCACATGGTCCTAAGTATTCAGACCCTTTGCTCAGTATTTAGTAGAAGCACCCTTTTGATCTAATACAGCCATGAGTCTTTTTGGGAAAGATGCAACAAGTTTTTCACACCTGGATTTGGGGATCCTCTGCCATTCCTCCTTGCAGATCCTCTCCAGTTCTGTCAGGTTGGATGGTAAACGTTGGTGGACAGCCATTTTTAGGTCTCTCCAGAGATGCTCAATTGGATTTAAGTCAGGGCTCTGGCTGGGCCATTCAAGAACAGTCACTGAGTTGTTGTGAAGCCACTCCTTCGTTATTTTAGCTGTGTGCTTAAGGTCATTGTCTTGTTGGAAGGTAAACCTTCGGCCCAGTCTGAGGTCCTGAGCACTCTGGAGAAGGTTTTTGTCCAGGATATCCCTGTACTTGGCCGCATTCATCTTTCCCTCGATTACAACCAGTCGTCCTGTCCCTGCATCTGAAAAACACTCCCACAGCATGATGCTGCCACCACCATGCTTCACTGTTGGGACTGTATTGGACAGGTGATGAGCAGTGCCTGGTTTTCTCCACACATACCTCTTAGAATTAAGGCCAAAAAGTTCTATCTTGGTCTCATTAGACCAGAGAATCTTATTTCTCACCATCTTGGAGTCATTCAGGTGTTTTTTAGCAAACTCCATGCGGGCTTTTGTGTGTCTTGCACTAAGGAGAGGCTTCTATCGGGCCACTCTGCCATAAAGCCCCGACTGGTGGAGGGCTGCAGTGATGGTTGACTTTCTACAACTTTCTCCCATCTCCTGACTGCATCTCTGGAGCTCAGCCACAGTGATCTTTGGGTTCCTCTTTACCTCTCTCACCAAGGCTCTTCTCCCCCGATAGCTCAGTTTGGCCAGACGGCCAGCTCTAGGAAGGGTTCTGGTCATCCCAAACGTCTTCCATTTAGGGATTATGGAGGCCACTGTGCTCTTAGGAACCTTAAGTGCAGCAGAATTTTTTTAACCTTGGCCAGATCTGTGCCTTGCCACAATTCTGTCTCTGTGCTCTTCAGGCAGTTCCTTTGACCTCATGATTCTCATTTGCTCTGACATGCACTGTGAGCTGTAAGGTCTTATATAGACAGGTGTGTGGCTTTCCTAATCAAGTCCAATCAGTATAATCAAACACAGCTGGACTCAAATGAAGGTGTAGAACCATCTCAAGGATGATCAGAAGAAATGGACAGCACCTGAGTTAAATATATGAGTGTCACAGCAAAGGGTCTGAATACTTAACCATGTGATATTTCAATTTTTCTTTTTTAATAAATCTGCAAAAATGTCAACAATTCTGTGGGTTTTTTTTGGTCAATATGGGGTGCTGTGTGTATATTAATGAGGAAAAAAATGAACTTAAATGAATTTAGAAAATGGCTGCAATATATCAAAGAGTGAAAAATTTAAGGGGGTCTGAATACTTTCCGTCCCCAATGTATAAGTCCAGGACTGAGGACAACACTTTGACACCCTGGGCTTACAGGAAATGTGTTAAATGACACTGAGTATCATTAAGTTTGGAAGAGGAGTAGCGCTGCATCGCTATATTGGTGAGTCTGCAGTGTACAGTGCAAAAGATCAGGTGAGCAAAGTAGATTGAAATCCTTTATTTTTATTTTAAGAGCTGCTGGGGGATCAACTTTTACTTTTCCCAGCACTCTACTCTGCACCTAGTATATCACCTGATATTTAGCTGTGATATGTTGCAGCAACCGCCTGATATTGACCTGTGAGTGCTCCTATACATCTGTATGTACAGCAGTGTACAATGGAGGGAGCTGCACATGTCACGCCAGGAAGTTAGGGTGTCCCTATGCTGTTTAGAGGGTGTTCTGCTTTCTCTGCTGGTTTTTATTGCTACCATCTGCTTCCACCAGTAGCCCTTCCCTGACACCCTGCTGCCTAGGTATTAACCATTCCTTGACATCTCACTGTCCAGGTATTGTACACTCACAAGGTGCATACTTTGAAGGAGATAATGTTCAATTGAAAATTTTTCAATAAAATAATTTTTAAAAATACTATTCTCATTACTTTCTGGACCTCATATTATATAGCGCTACCCCCGCAGGAGCCGCATGAATATTCTTTGTTCTTTACTCTGCCTCCTCAATCCCAAGAACAGACTCAACCCCACTGGCACACCAGTAGTGTAGTGTATATACCACAGTAAAAGACACAGGTTATAGTGAAATCAGAAAGTAACTTTTACTGTGTTCTTGCTTAAAAGAGAATGAAACAAACAGTAATATAAAGCAGTAAGCAGGTATAATGAGGTATAACAAGACAATTTATTTATCTTTGTCTGTCGGTCCTTTCCCTAGCACCACAGTCCCAGCAGGCTGGCTTAACATCAATACCTGACCCAGTGGACTGAATCAACCCCCAGTGTGGATCCACTTGTAATTGACTAGTGTCCTGAACACAGATAGGGCCCTTAAGATCTTGAGCTACTTTATTATGGTGGTGCACTTATGGATCTACTGTAATGAGGTGAACACAGTACATCCAAAGGGCTTGACAAGCAACCAGTATTGTAATCTTATGGGGTAGCGGACACATGCTTTCACTGCCAGGCAGAGTGTAACAGCATCACAGTTCCATGTAACTAAGGAAGGCAGGGCAACACGGGTAAATCAGAGTTCTAGCTTATGGAGGATTGGACAAAGCCTGCTCAACAACTCCTGTGTCCAAAGGGCGCAGGGGAAGATACTGTGGTACCGGTCCTTGCAAATGTCCGATTGACACCTCTTCACAGGGACATTGCATGCTGATCGGGATGTCTGTTGATGCACTTAGAGTCCTCTTTTAGCCCCAGATGTCCACCTCTGACTTCCTGGCTGTGGCAGACGAGATCCCCCAGGTCTAAACCCGCAGCACTCTGTCCCCATGTCCGGACTCTCCCGTGCCTCATGGTAGCTCTTCCCCTTCTCCCAGAAAGCCTTTGAGGTAAAACCTCTCCCATGCTGCAGTGCTAATTTATTAAAGATCTAATTTATTTATACAGAAAAGAAATGTTAGAATAATCAGATATTACAAAATATGTTACAAATACAGCGTTGCCAGTAATTAATACAAAAATGATATATTGTTACAATACACTCTGTCGCCCAGTTGTAAGTCTTGTACTCGTACCTTGAGGTCAAAATTTCTCTTGTTTCTCCGACCTCGGGCATCTGTGGCAGCTTGAGCCTTTTCAAAGGCAGTCTTCAAACTTCTCCTCAGATGATCCACATACCCTTTGTGGGAAGCTGCTGAGGTATGGTGTCTATGATATGCCAAAAGCCAGGTCGACTGGTAACTGAGCCTCCCGTCCAAACATCAACCGATAAGAAGAGTAGCCCGTGGCATCATTTGATGTGCTGTTGTAGGCAAGCACAATGGCCGCTATATGCCTGCTCCAATGCTGCTTCTGTTCCAAAATCAGGGTCCCAAGCATATCCAGCAGAGTGCAATTAAATCTCTCTAGCTGAGGATCCCCCTGAGAGTGGTACATAGTGGTTTGTGATTTCCTGACACCCAGCAAGTCTAGCAACTTGATGAGGTGTCCCTCAAAATCTCTCCCTTGATCGGAGTGGATGCGTTGAGGCAGACCATAGTGTACGAAAAACTTCTCCACTAGGATTTTTTTTTTTATTTATTTATTGAATTTTCATGGTAATACAAAAGGAAAAAGGGTTACATGTAGTTTAAAAAGTCACAAGCACATGTATTAACAGTGAAGCTCAGACTGGGAAAACCCAGAGGGTGAGCAAAAAAGAAAAAAGGAAAAAGAAGAAGTAAGTTCTAAACAGTAATACACTCCTCTGTGGAGTGGGGGAGTTCACACACAGTCCTTGTGGGCCCTAGTCAATCTAGCTGGGCAGGCAGGGGGAAAGCAAGAGAAAAAAAGGGGGGGTAAGGGGACAGACATGAGCAGGTAAAGGAGAGGGGTTGAGGACATCACCAGCTGCCCTCTCCATTGTCTAGCAGTCAAAACAGTAATGTGTATCACACCATCAATGTAACACAGAGGTGACCTTCAGGGTCAAAGGTTATATAGCCCTATGGTAAGTCACTTTGAGTTCTCCACTAGGATTTTAGCTACAGTGGGCGCATGTTGGTCTTTTGTAGGAAAAGCCTGGGCATATCTAGTGAAGTGATCAGTTACTACCAGAATATTTCCCAGTCCACTTAGATAAGGCTCCAAGCATAGGAAATCAATGCACACCAAATCCATGGGTCCCTGACTCTGAAGGTGCCCATTTTGGCAGCTCGGTGAGTTAGATTC
Source organism: Aquarana catesbeiana (assembly GCF_042186555.1). Lineage (NCBI taxonomy): Eukaryota > Metazoa > Chordata > Amphibia > Anura > Ranidae > Aquarana > Aquarana catesbeiana. The sequence continues at coordinate 349,803,281 of NC_133324.1, read as the reverse complement.
TTCCTTTGAATGCATCAGAGGCAGGAATGACAGTAGCTTTCAACTTCAGCCCACATACAGGGCCAGTAGAACTGGTCTCTCACCAATTTAAAGATCCTGTCAGGCCCTAGATGGGCATGCTTGTCATGTAGAACAGTCAAGACAGCCTCCCTATGTTTCTAGGTTAGAAATAATGGCCAACTTTCTTCGGATTTGTCAGAGGGGCCCCTTTGGTAGACCACTCCGTTGTGCAGTTGCAACTGATCCCACTCTCTATGAAGCAGGTGAGCTTCATTTAGGGTATCAGTAAGAAGCAAATCAGGGCGCCGGCTCTCCACAGCCTTTATCACCAAACCACAAAGGGTGTTTTGCATCTGATCTCTTCTCAGATCTCTCTTGGAAAGCTTGGGCAGGCCTTTACTTCCAATCTGGATAATGTTGCAATATCCTTTGGGGACTCCAGCTGCTGAGACCTCAATTTCCTCTGCTCTAGATCAACCTCCAGCTTGAAACTCTACTCCTTGACAGAGGGCTTGCACATTCCGGTGTCAGCTAAGTCCATTCTTCTGAAAGGTCTCCTGGATCGCAGGGCCTTCTTGACAAAGCATCCGCGTTTCTGTTACCGACCTCTGGGCGGTACTTCAGGCTGAAAGTGAATTCAGACAGGACAGCCAACCACCTGTGGCTGGTGGCGTCCAACTTGGCAGTAGTGAGAATGTAAGTGAGAGGATTTTTTTCTGCCCTGTACAGATAGTCTCTCAGCTTATCCACCACTACCCACTTCAAAGCCAAGAACTCAAGTTTGTGTGTGGGGGATAAATCTTTTCAGCGGGTGTCAGACTTCGACTCACGTAGGCAACTGGTCGCAGGTCTTCACCATGTTCTTGATAGAGTACACCGCCTAGCCCTTCTCGACTGGCATCTATGTGTAGCTCGTATGGCTTAGTTGGATCCACATAGGCCAGGACTGGAGCAGTCATTAGACTCCACTTCAGCTGTCGGAAAGCCTCCTCACACTGAGTAGTCCACTGCCCTTGAATGGACTCTTTAGGCTTCCTGGGCCCTCCAGCTGCTCTGACAGGCCTAGCTAGGTGAGTGCTCATCTTCCTCTTCACTTTTCAGAAGCTTGTTGAGAGGGCAAGCTATCTTGGTGAATCCCTTGCTAAATCTTCTGTAGTAAGAGCAAAACCCTAGAAATGACCTAAGCTCAGTCACATTGGTAGGCCTCGGCCAGGAGGTGACGGCCTCTAGCTTTTGAGGGTCGGTGGCTACCCCTTCAGTAGACTCAATATGGCCAAGGTAATTGACTGAGGGTTGATAGAACTGACATTTCTCCAAGGATAGCTTCAACCCCTCTTCATGGAGTCTCTTCAGAACCTCCTCCAAGCGTTCTTCGTGTTCCTCCAAGGTCTTGCCAAAGACAATGATGTCGTCCAGGTACACCAACACCTCGATCAGGCTCATGTCACCCATAGTCTTCTCTATTAGCCTTTGGAAAGTAGCTGGAGTGCCAGACAGGCCTTGGGGCATGCAATCAAATTCAAAGAACCCCACCGGGGTAATGAAAGCGGCCTTCTCCCGATCCTTAGGGTGCATGGGGATTTGGAAATATCCGCTCTTCAGGTCCAATACAATAAACCATTTTGCCCCCAACGGGCTCTGCAAAGCATCTTCTATTCTTCGGGTGGTATATTGGTCGGATAGTCGATACACAACCTCAGTGACCCATCCTTCTTTCGTACCACCACTATCGGAGAAGCATATGGACTTTCCGATGATACCTGTCCTTTTCAGTTCTGCCAGTTGCTCACGCAGGTCTTCCAAATCCCCCAGAGGAATCCGTCTGACTCTTTCTCTAAACGGCTTATCTTTTTGGAGATGAATCTGATGTTTGGAGCTTTTTGTGCACCCTACATCGAACTCACTCTTGGAGAATGCAGCCTGCGATCTAAGCAGCTGGGTCTTTACCCTTTCCTTCCGCTCAGGAAGAAGAGGAGTAGTCTTCGGATAAAACTCCTCGACAGAGATTCCATCCTTCGCTCCCCCCACCAGATCAGATGGCAAGACTGGGGTTGCTGGATTCACTTGTTCCAGCAACATTCGAGCTGGCATCTTTACTGGGGAGGCCGTTATGTTGCAAACACTGACCAAAATCTTCCCATTACTTCTTTGTAACGTTTTGGTTGAAACCACTTCTGGGATTATTTCTACTCTTGTATCTGCCCTCTTGTCGTCTGCTTCTAGGACGATGAAAAGACCTGGTTGTTTCCAGTTGAGCTTGATAGTGGCTTGTAGGAAAACCACTTCACTATGCTGTAGCACCTTCCCTTGCTGGTCCAGGCACCATATCTTTCCCACCCCTTCAACTGGGGCCTTCTGCTCTTGTATTAGGCACTGGTAGGCTTGTCTTAGCATAGGGTGTTCACTAGTAGTTGGAGCACCAGGCTTCAGGACAAGAGGTGTCAACAGTCTACGTACACGATCTGTGTTGGTCCCTATGATCATGGAATTCTTGCCGAGTCCCAATGCCCAATATCTCTAATGCTTCCAAGTTCAGTAAGGGCAGGTTCTTAAGATGCCCCTCATAGAAGTCTCTGTAGAGGGGGGTTACCTGAGCTCCAGTGTCTAGGAGGGCTTTGGCGTAAATTCCCTCTACTTGAATGGGAACTACAGGAGAAGGTCCCACTAGTTTAGCAGGAAACTCATAGGGCGTGGTGGCTTTAACCTGTTCTATGGCCTGTACTAGCAGTCCTTTCTTACAAGATATCTGACCCACCTGAGGTCTCTGCTGATTCTTAGGGGTTTGGTGTGCACGGATCCTCCGATGTTGGGTAGCCCACAGAGCACTGGGTTGCTCTGAGACAGCAGCGGGAGTCCGCTACAAAGGTTTTGACGTCCACTGCTGTCTCTTTGCATCGTTCGTTTTGGAGCTAGCTACTATGGATTTCCACCTGATTGGCTCTTTCACCAGGGCCCTCTAAAGTTTCCCACCGGCTTCTCCAGGAACAGCTTCTTTACTGCAAGGTCGGCCACATTCTCCCCGTTGAGACATTGTACCTTGAAGTGACCCACTTCCCCGCATCCGTAGCATCTTATCCTGGATGAGGTTGAAGTGGAATGGGGCCTAACTTCTTCGGTTACTTTCTTTCCGGTGGGCAAATCTACCATTGCCTGTTGAACATCTGAGAGAGACTTCTGCAAGTTTGCCTGGGTCTCCACCAACTGCTTGATGGTTTTATGCATTTCAAGTTGTGCCTGCATTACTTAAGCTAAGATGTCAGGCATTGCTGTAGCAGATGAGCCCTGGAGTGTAGTCCTTTTGGACTGCCCAGCATCCGTCTCATCCCCATCCTGCGGAGGATCCTCTGCCGTTTGGGCAGAGCATGTACTTTCTCTTTCCTGAGTGTTTTGCTCTGATGCAGGAGCTTGGGTCTTTCTTTTCCAACAGATCTTCCTCTTCCCTCACAATCCTGATAAGCTCTGGATATGTTAAGAACTTGCTTCGCTCAGAGGTTTTTAACTGGATCCATATTGGATCGGAGTGCAGAGCGCCTCTCAAGTTCTGTTTCATCCTGGCTTGGTCTAGAGCTGTAGAGTTCATTCCCTTCCTTAGCACAACTTGATACAATATCCTGTTGTCTTCTGATGTACTCGGACAAAGGTTCACCATGGTGTTGAAAGGTGTATTCGAATTGATATATTAGATCAGAGGCCTTTTCTGTTCGGCCAAACTCCTCTTGCAACATAATAAGATAGTCGTAGGCCGTGCAGGTCTTTTGGCTGAATTTAAGATTTCTAATGGCCTCAGCGGCAGCTCCTCTTAAGCTCTCGGTGATCCGCTGTTTCTTCTGGGCTTCAGGAACATCCCATTCCTCAAGGGACTGCTGGGTCTGTTCCATCCAAGTCTCATCCTCCTCCTCCCCTTTTTGCATGGGCAGTGCCCCTGAAAAGAGTCTCAGCTTCCTGTAATCTGCCCCAGAGTGGATGACATTGGTCTGATTGCACTTGGTCATGAAATTCCCTAGAGCAGTGAAGAACTCTGCTCCCAGAGAGACTGAGGTCATAGACGTGGTTGTCTCATTGACTGGAACGTCGTGACTTGAACCTTCCCAATTTCCTTCCAACCCCTTCAACTGGATTAGACGAGCTTCGGTGCCGTCAGTTAGTTGGATGTTAGGTCCTTGGAAGCAGGCAGGGATCCCCCTCCTCCACTTCCATAGCACAAGAGTGTGAGAGGTGTCCTGACTCACCTTCAGATCCAACACTGACACCTTCCATCCAGGGGCTAGAGCCTCCACTGCTTGTTGGATTTAAACGTCTGTCCATGCAGTCCTGGGTATCTCTGCCACCATACCTAGCTCCAGGTGGCCATTTTCCTCCTCGCACCACCGAGCTGCAGCAGTGGCATCCATGTCGATGCTGGTAGGGTTGCTGTCTTCAGAAGTTGCTTGCAGAGTAAAGTTATCCTGGACAAGCCCCCACATGTAGAGCTACCCCCGCAGGAGCCACTTGAATATTGTTAGTTCTTTACTCTGCCTCCTCAACCCCAAGAACAGACTCAACCCCACTGGCACACCTAGCAGTAGTGTAGTGTAAATACCAAAGTAAAAGACACAGGTTATAGTAAAATCAGAAAGTAACTTTTACTGTGTCCCTGCTTCAAAGAGAATGAAACAAAAGCCACAGTAATATAGAGCAGTAAGCAGGTATAATGAGGTATAACAAGACAAAAAGTTACAGGAAAAATCAACAAGGTCAAATATGTCTGCTCTTAGAGAACTCCTTTAAGTGAAATGGCCCCAAGAGCAGAGGTAAACACATGAGAATAGCAAGTCAAGAAAATGCACCGTTAACTTCAATAGAGCAACTGACAACCCCAAACAAATTGGGCTATGAGCCCAGGCAGAAGGAGGGTAAAGGAATTACCTTATTTTTGTCTGTCAGTCCTCTCCCTTTCTCACCCTAGCACCACAGTCCCAGCAGGCCAGCTTAACCTCAATACCTGACCCAGTGTACTGAATCAACCCCCAGTGTGGATCCACTTGTAATTGACTAGTGTCGTGAACACAGGGCACTTACGATCTTGAGCTACTTTATGGTGGTGCACTTGTTGATCTCCTGTAATGAGGTGAACACAGTTCATTCAAAGGGCTTGACAAGCAACCAGTATTGTAATCCTATGGGGTAGTGGACTTGTGCTTTCACTGCCAGGCAGAGTGTAACAGCATCACAGTTCCATACTGTGGTACCAAATGTCCGATTGACACCTCTTCACAAGGACATCACACGCTGATTGGGATGTCTGGGGATGCACTCGGAGTCCTCTTTTAGCCCCAAATATCCATTGCCGACTTCCTGGCTGTGGCAGACACGATCCCCCAGGTCTAAACCTGCACGGGTAAAACCTCTCTAATGCAGCAGTGCTTTTTTGTATGTGTAGTTCTCTGCATGTTGATTTCAATCAAGCAGTCTGTGCTGGGAACCCCATCTCCCAAAGTTCTTTGCATCTCCTCCAGTCCTTCCTTGATTGCACAAGTCGACTCTATGCCTATGAAGAATTAGGTGAAAGGACAGAGTGGTCTTGCCTGTGAACAAGTCTGTAAGAAGAAAAAAAAAGAAGGGGGAAGTTCCTTGTGCAAAGCTGACAAGCTGTAACTCTGTTAATTAGGAGTCCCGGCTTAGCAATGTAATGCAGATGCATAGCTACCGCTACATATGTTTTTGGAAAATCTCAAGGAAAATTGTACAAGAAAATTGCATAATGTATGGCCAGTCTATCCCTCAGTCTGGCAGGCTCTTGGGTGGTTCTCTTCTACTCAAAGCTCCAGGCTGTGAGCAGCTCCATCGCATACAGGGCAGGGCTATTAAGCCTGAATGGTATGGGTAAAAGACAAGCATGTGACTGTACCTGAGTGCATCTTAGATAGGTGGTAGTGTTGGACCAGTCACAAAGATGGAGGAAGCTTGCTGCATCCTTGTCTAAATGAGCACCTATCCCTTGCAGGGCCCTGCTGCAAAGGGAAACTTTGTCTAATATCAGGGTTCACATTTAATAAGCCATCCCTTTACCGCTCTACCTGCTTGTAATGTAATTAATTCCCAAACAACATCAAAGACCATAAAGTCGGGTTTCAGTCAATGTCAAACAACTTAGGTGTGTTTACATTAGAGAGCCGATAGGCTGCCAAGATTCTGTTGTAATAATGAAACAAACTAGGATTTCAGTTCTTTGTTATGAATTTTGAAAATGAAACTTGGACATCGGAGAAGTTTCATCATCTGATCAACATTATGGAGCTTTGAGTATTTTGGTTGCCTTTGTAATGCTGCACATCCCAACAGGAGGATAATCTGATTCAGATCCAGTCAGACAATGGCACAGCAGTGACATACATTAACCATCAGGGAGGATCCAGAAGCCTTGGCATCGCAAGAGAGGTAGAGTTAAACTGGCCATACACCATACAATTTTCTTATTCAACTTTCTTTAGATTTACTTTCAACTATGTAGTGCAAGGGCCTGCCTGATTACATACAAATTGAAAGTTTAGGTTCGACCTCATACTATATGGTTTTGGTAAATCTAAAGGAAAGTTAGTACAAGAAAGTTGTATAATGTATGGGCAGACTAAATCCTGTCCTGGGCAAGAAAAGAAAGGCTGCAGCCTGCAGCTCACCTTTACCACTGAAACAAGGGACATCTGACAAGAAGCTTATTTCTTGAGAGACGATCTGAGATCAATTGCTCCATTACCTAAACTCTGCTGTAACCCAAGAACCCACCCATGGCTTTGTTAGGTACTTTCATTTGTAATTCATTTGGATTTGCTGTTTTTCTTTGAATATTATCCTGCACTGTTTTCCCTTTCTATATTAAATACATTTTAAAATCAATAAATTATGTCCAAGGAGATCCTTCCGTCTTTGACTAATCAGCTATGATAAGCAACTGACACCTAGTCAATCCTATGCTAAAACTATTGCCTGATAAAGCGTTTAAACATTATATAATTAAAAAAATATTCCATACATCAAATATACAGTGTCTTGCAAAAGTATTCACCCCCTTGGCTTTTTACCTATTTTGTTACATTACAACCTTTAGTTCAATGTTTTTTTAATCTGAATTATATGTGATGGATCAGAACACAATAGTCTAAGTTAGTGAAGTAAAATTAGAAAAATATATACATAAAACTATTTTTCAGAAATAAAAAAATGATAATTGCCATGTGCGTATGTATGTCACCCCCTTTGTTATTAAGCCCATAAAAAGCTCTGGTGCAACCAATTACCTTCAGAAGTCTTATAATTAATGAAATGATGTCCACCTGTGTGCAATCTAAGTGTCACATGATCTGTCATTACATATACACACCTTTTTGAAAGGCCCCAGAGGCTGCAACACCTAAGCAAGAGGCACCACTAACCAAACACTGCCATGAAGACCAAGGAACTCTCCAAATACAAGTACAAGTCAGGGTTAGGTGTTAAAAAAATCCAAATCTTTGATGATCCCTAGGAGCACCATCAAATCTATTATAACCAAATGGAAAGAACATGGCACAACAGCAAACCTGCCAAGAGATGGCCGCACACCAAAACTCACAGACTGGGCAAGGAGGGCATTAATCAGAGAAGCAGCACAGAGACCTAAGGTAGCCCTGGAGGAGCTGCAGAGTTCCACAGCAGAGACTGGAGTATCTGTACATAGGACGACAATAACCCGTACGCTCCATAGAGTTGGGCTTTATTGCAGAGTGGCCAGAAGAAAGCCATTACTTTCATCAAAAAACAAAATGGCACGTTTTGAGTTTGCGAAAAGGCATGTGGGAGACTCCCAAAATGTATGGAGGAAGGTGCTCTGGTCTGATGAGACTAAAATTGAACTTTTTGGCCATCAAAGAAAATGCTATGTCTGGCGCAAACCCAACACATCACATCACGCAAAGAACACCATCCCCACAGTGAAACATGGTGATGGCAGCATCATGCCGTGGGGATGTTTTTCAGCAGTTGGGACTTGGAAACTGGTCAGATTTGAGGGAAAGATGGAAAGAACTCCAAATACAGGGATATTCTTGAGCAAAACCTGTACTACTCTGTGTGTGATTTGAGGCTAGGACGGAGGTTCACCTTCCAGCAGGACAATGACCCCAAACACACTGCTAAAGTAACACTTGAGTGGTTTAAGGGGAAACATGTAAATGTGTTGGAACGGCCTAGTCAAAGCCCAGACCTCAATCCAATAGAAAATCTGTAGTCAGACTTAAAGATTGATGTTCACAAGCGCAAACCATCCAACTTGAAGGAGCTGGAGCAGTTTTGCAAGGAGGAATGGGCAAAAATCCCAGTGGTAAGATGTGGCAAGCTCATAGAGACTCCAAAGTGACTTGGAGCTGTGATAGCCACAAAAGGTGGCTCTACAAAGTATTGACTTCAGGGGGGTGAATAGTTATGCACATTTACTTTTTCTGTTATTTTCTCCTATTTGTTGTTTGCTTCACAATAAAAAAAAACATCTTCAAAGTTGTGGACATGTTCTGTAAATTAAATGATGCAAATCCTAAAACAATCCATGTTAATTCCAGGCAGTAGTGTATTTAGGTTTTGTGCTGCCCTAGGCCTAACTAATTTCGTGCACCCCCTAATTTAAATATGACCCACCCCTTCCTGTCAGGGCCACACCCCTTGCTGTTTAAGACCCGCCCTGAAATTTTCGAGTGGGGACACTAGTTCTGGGGGGGGGGGGGGGGGCACTGGATTCCCTTAATTTGCATAGATTTCCTCTCACTTCCTGTTTGGCTATGGGGCAGGAAGTGAAGGGAAATCTCTGCAATGGGACAGGGATGGTAAAAAATAAACTGTCATGGGTTATAACCCTCCCTTACTCTATCCAAAATGAAAAAAAAAGTGTTTCCTATAGTTCTACTTTAAGCACAAATTTCTGATAATTTTATGGAGAGGACTAAGAAGATTTAACCATGCCAATGGTGCAGCAGAAAACATATAGCACAGTGAGGAAGGTTTGTGGTCCAGGATGAGAGGACAGTCAAAATTAGAAGCAGCGCCCCCCCCCCCCCCAGTTGCGGAATGCCAACTGCCCGCATACTGGAAGCAATGAGGCCACTTTATGGGGGCGCTAAAATAATTTGCCTCTCAGCCCAGTCCGCCCCATAAGCCCAGTCCGCCCCATACGCTAACAGTATAGCGCAAGCCAGCGGGGACTCTTTCCGTGCTGCCCCCTGCAAAGTGCCCTGGGCCTGGGCCTTGTTGGCCTAGGCCAGGATACAGAGTTGATTCCAGGTTGTGAGGCAACAAAACACGAAAAATGCCAAGGGGGTGAATACTTTTGCAAGGCACTGTACATAAAAACTCAATATCCAAGTGACATAAAATCCATGTGTATCAATTTATGAGTGATCTATGTGGACCTTAAATAAAATATACCTAAGGTGGTTTTGGCCTTTCACCTTAATCAATACATAATTCTCCCATATCAACTTCTGGCTCCAGTTCATCAGGAGGTCTCCCTACATTGCCTGGATGTAGTTGCTGCACACCCCTCAGTTGGACTGCTTTTGGATGCCCCTACAATCTCTGAATTCCTGTGTCCCTAAATGAACAAGACCGTAAAACCCGTTTCTTGGAGATAATTGATGGACACAGGTCCACCCCTTTGTGTCTATGATCATACTTTTGGTACTGCTTTTCCATTAAACTAAATCAAGGTGGGAATAGGATGGATTATACTGGGCTGGCCCACAATGTTCTTATTTGTTAGTGTCCAAATCCTTCTGTAAGCAGCAGTATAACTACCTATCAAACTCTAAAACCCTGTGTTCCTCAATGATTTTACAGTAAGCACAAAAAAGGGAATTTTTACTTACCCCTGTGCATTCCTTATTTCAGTATACTTACAGGACACATGTCTTCTATTTATAGACCATGGGTCAAGAGCAGGCTACCTGCAGGTGATTGGACACTAGCAAAAAAAAAAAAAACTTTGCTAGAGCCATCCCTAGTGCATGCTAATATAATCCCAACTACTCTGAGACTCCAGTTTTATGCATACAATGGGTGACCACAAGAGACAGAGAAGAGGAGCCTGGGTCCTGTACTATACTCTAGGACAGTGGTCTCCAAACTGCGGTCCATCGGCCAGATGAGGCCCTTTGCTTGCCTGTATGTGGCCCCTTGTGGCACTGTTCCTCCCACAGACACCAACAATGAGTTACCATTATTTCCAGAGACACAAACAGTGGTGAGCTATTCTTTCCATTGACACCAATGATGTGGCACTATTTATTCTACTGACACCAGTGATGGGTCACTATTTCTTCCAATGCCACCAGCAATGGGGCATTATTATCATTCCTCCCATTGATATAATAGATTTGGCACTATTCCTCCCACTGACACCAATGATGGGGCACTATTTCTCCAATCAATACCAATGGTCGGGGCCAGTGGCGTTGCTAGGGGGTGGTTTTTGGGCCTATAGCCCCGAGTCTCTGCAGGGGTCCCCAAGGGGAGGGGGGCTCTCTGGGGGCCCTGATGTAAGTGGGGCTCTCTGGGGATATATATATATATATATATATATATATATATATATATATATATATATATATATACATACACACGTACACCCATACGTGTATGCCCGCCCAAGCGTATGACTTTCTTTCATACGCTGCTATGGGCTCTAGCCCCAGATCTTTTGTAGACCTAGCAACGCCCCTGGTCGGTGCACTGTTCTTTGTCCTACTGATTACAGGCACTATGTAATTTTTTTTAATTACAAGTGGCAACCAAGTCTGAGATATTAAAAAGTGCAGAGCTAGTGTGCACGTATAACCAAAAATGTTGTACATTAAACAAACTCACTAAAGGCATATAAGTGACTGGTATTAAATGCGTATATACCAATATTAAAGTGCATGAGTGCTAAAAACGTGCATATTACACATATCACATATGCAAAATCAATTGCTAATGATTACAATGGATAATGCAGTGAACAAAAACAGTGATCAATTCATTTGACAGTGAATAAGAGTTCGCTGACATCCACATGTGGAAGTTCGCAAAAAACAAATATAAAAATTGAAGATCTGAGAGGAAGTCTGTTCAATTAAGAAAGTGATGGGTAGTAATCATCTGGAATGGTATCACCAAGGATTGTGCATCCACCACCCAGGGGTAGGGGTAAGTACTCTTACCTGATACTGTGGACTCACATGCCAGCGGCAGTGAGTCAGCCAAGCATAAAGATAGAGACAGGAACTCAGATGAGCCATCACTGGAAATCCAGATGCAAATGTGTCAACGTCTCCTCCAGCAAATGATCATGGATTAAATCATGAAGGTAAAAAATAGGATTTTTATAACAGCTTACCTGTAAAATCCTTTTCTTTGAAGTACATCACGGGACACAGAGCCATAGTAATTACTATGTGGGTTATAGGCCACGTTCAGGTGATGGACACTGGCACATCCTAACACAGGAAGTCCACTCCCTATATAACCCCTCCCACTATAGGGAGTACCTCATTTTTTGTAGCGAAGCAATACACGTGTATACCAAAAAGGGGGGAGGGACCTCTGTGTCCCGTGATTGTACTTCAAAGAAAAGAATTTTACAGGTAAGCTGTTATAAAAATCCTATTTTCTTAATCGTACATCACGGGACACAGAGCCATAGTAATTACTATGTGGGATGTCCCAGAGCAATGCCAACTGAGGAGAGGGAGACACAACAAAAGTAGGGCACCATGAGATCAGAGGACTTATACTGCTGCCTGCAGCATACTGCGCCCAAAGGTGATATCCTCCTGTCTTTTTACATCCACCTGATAGAATCTGGTAAATGTATGGACTGAAGACCAAGTTGAGGCCTTGTAGATTTGAACCATGGAAGCTTGGTGATGCACTCCCACAAAGCACTAACAGTCCTAGTAGAGTGCGCTTTGATTTGGGAGGGTGGAATCTCCCTCTTTAAACCATAAGCCTGAACAGTTACTTGCTGAATCCATTTGAATCTGAGCAGTCACCTTCAATTAGACTTTGTGTGCTCTCACCACATCAAGAGAATGTAGCAATTTCTCTTCCGTAGAACAGGGTTCTGGGAAAAATTAAGGTAGAACAATATCCTGGTTTGGATAAAAACTAGAGACTACCTTCGGTAGAAAGTTAGGTCGAGGACGCAATACTACCTTATCCTTGTGAATAATCAAATATGGCTCTTTACAAGAAAGAACAGCCAACTCTGATACCCTTCTTGCAGAAGATATGGCTACCAGAAAATTAGTTTCCTTGTCAAAAGGAAATATGCTATATCGGCTCAAAAAGGCTGTTTTAGCAATGCTGACAGAACTAAAATCAAGTCCCAAGGGTTAAGGGGTGACTAACCGGAGGATTAAGCCGCGTTACCCCCTGAATAAATCTATGAACCAAAGAATGAGAATCAAGTGGTTGTTGAAATAATACAGATAAGGCCAAGACCTGGCCTTTGATAGTATGCAAGGCCAGCTTAATTTCTAACCCCATCTACGGAAAGTCAAGGATTCTACCTATGACATACTTCCTGGGGTGCCAACCCCTGGATTCCCACCAGGAGACATATGATTTCCAGACTCCAGACTATGATTCTGGAAGCCAGCTTCCCTGCATTAATGAAGGTAAATACCACTGAACCTGACAGCCCACGCTTCTTCAGAATGTGGGACTCAACAGTCAAACCGTTAAATTTAGCGGTTGTAAGGTAGGATGGAATACCGGACCTTGCAAGAGAAGGTCTGGACATTGTGGTAGGGTTGATGGGTCCCCTACCGCCATCCTTATGATCTCTGAATACCAAGATCTTCCGGGCCCCGCCAGGGCCACAAGAATAACCATTCTCCCTTCCTGCTTGATCCTGCGAAGCAGTTGTGGAAGCAGCAGAATAGGTGGAAATGCATAAATCAGTGAGAACTGATTCCATGTGAACACTAATGCATCTGTTCTGCATGCTAGTGGATCCCTTGTTCTTGACACAAAGTTGTTGATTTTCTTGCTGAACCTGGCCGCAAACAGATCTACGTCTGGGATCCCCCATCTTCGGCATATTGCCAGGAAGATATCGGGGTGAAGGGAAAGTTCTCCCGGGAACAACTGCTGGCGATTCAAGTAGTCCGCCTGCCAATTTTCTATTCCCGGAATGAAGACTGCCGATAGGCAAGGTACATTGTTTTCTGCCCAAGTTAACATATGATTCACCTCTCTCTGGGCCGCATGACTTCTCGTGCCCCCTTGATGATTGATATAGGCCACTGCTGTGGCATTGTCGGATTGGATCCTAACAGGACAATTCCGTAACCTGAACATCCAGGCCTTCAGGGCCAAGCGCGCCGCCCGGATCTGTAAAATGTTGATGGGCAAGGTCATCTTTGATCTGGACTACTTCCCTTGGACAGTTGCCTCTTCCAGGACTGCTCCCCAACTTGAAAGGCTGGCATCTGTTGTTACCATCTTCCAGGTAGCTGATAGGAAAGATTTTCCCTTCTGTAGATTCTTGGTTATCAACCACCAACTGAGGCTCCGGCGCACCCTGGAGACAGACACGTTGGGAAATCTAGAGCTTGGACCTTCTTGTTCCAAGCCAATAAGATACTGTTTTGCAGCAGCCTCAAATGAAACTGAGCATAAGGAACGGCCTTGAATGAATCCACCATCTTTCCCAACAACCTTATGCAAAGTCGAATAGAAGGATTCTTCTTTGCCTTGACCACCTGAATCAGTTCCTTTATGGCACTGATCTTTGCCTGGGGCAAGAATACCTTTTTCTGGGCTGTATCAATAATCAGACCCAAGTATTCCAATCTCGTTGATAGTTATTTAAGGAGGATTTCTCTAGGTTGAGAATCCAACCTAGGTATTCCAGGTAGTTGATTGTAGATCATACTTTGGTCTAAGCGGGCTACCGACTGGTCTATCAAGAGCAGATTGTCTAGGTAAGCTATAATCGTTATACCTTGGGCCTTAATCTGGCTACAGGAGGGGCCAGGACCTTTGTAAATACTCGAGGTGCAGTAGCTAGACCGAAGGCCGAGCTACAAACTGAAAAATAAGATTTTCTACCTTGAAACGTAGATATTTCTGGTGAGCAGGAAATATAGGCACATGGAGGTATGCATCCCTGATGTCTATTGACGCCAGAAGTTCTCCACCTTGTAGGATGGAGACCACTGATCGGATTGACTCCATGCGAAAAGAGCAGATATTCAGAAACTGGTTTAGATCCTTGAGATCTAGAATGGGTCTGACATACCCATTTGGTTTTGGTACCGTGAAAAGGTTTAAATAAAACCCCAATCCCTGCTCTTGCATGGGAACCACTAAGATCAATCTTTTGAGACAAAAAATCGTCCAATGCCTGAAAGAGAGACTTCTTTTCCTCTGGAATCTGAGAAAACGAGGAGACGGGGACTTTCGGAGCTCAAGTTTGTACCCTAGAGTTATTGAGGAAGTCACCCATCTGCAGCCTACGGCTGGTAATCCCAGGCAGTTTCCCATCCAGGTACTGACCAAGTCGACCCTGCTTAGCCTCTGAGATCAGACGAGATCGGGCGCTTTCAGGGTGATGTGGCCGTAGGCTCCGATACTCTTCCTGCCAGACCCTTGAGAACTGCAGAAGTCTTCCCCCCACTCAAACGAGCAGGGGTGCTCCCTCATAAGGAGGCTTCAGTTTCCCTCTTGAACTTGACGGCGGAGGCTGTCGTGACTGCCTGGAGGCAGATGTTCCTGGCACTGGAGAAGGAGCCTTTTTAAATGAAATACGTTTACTCCTCTTCCTAACTAGGAAAAGGGTACTTTTTCCAGTAGAAATTTTTTGCATGTATTTCTCCAAATCATCCCCAAACAGCTGCTCACCGTGAAAAGGAAAACTAGCCAGGAGCTTTGCATGACGCTTCGGCTGACCAATTCTTCAACCATAAGATTCTATGCCTATGCACCAGTCCAAGCATAAGGCGCAAGGCTTGAAAAATAGAATCTCTCGTGGCGTCTATTGCCAAACATAATGCTGTTGGTAACTCGGCTGAATACTGGGCCTGCTGATCAGGAATAACTTTGAGCATCTGTTTAACTGGCCTCTCAAGGATTGACATACTAGCACAGGTTGAGTCATCAGAAAAAAAGTGTTTTTTTGTTTTTCTTTTAATGGGAATTCCCAACTTCTTATCCGTTGGATCCATAAGCATTTGAGCATTGTCTATCGGACAAGTCAAACCTTCATTCACAGAGGATATAGCAGCAACAATTGCTGGTATCTCCCACTTCTTATGCCATGTACACACGGGTGGACTTTCCGACCGGACTGGTCCGACAGACCGAATCCGGCGGACAATCCGACCGTGTGTGGGCTGCATTGGACTTCCGACGGACCGTTTCGGTCAGAAATCCGACAGACTTTAGATTTGAAACCTGCTTCAAATCTTTACGTCGTAACTCCGCCGGACTTAGTACCTAACGGAAAGCCCGTTCGTCTGTATGCTGGTCTGACGGACCAGATACGACGCAAGGGCAGGGTACTACATCTCACGCTCGCTGTAATAGGAAAAACAAATTTTCCTATTGTGGCGAGTGCAAGAGGGAGGCGACGATGTCCCTTAGGTCTGGTATGGATTTTAAGGGGAACCCCCTACGCCGAAAAAACGGCGCGGGGTCCCCCCAAAATCCATACCAGACCCCTATCCGAGCACGCAGGCCGGCCGGTCAGAAAAGGGGGTGGGGACAAGCGAGCACCCCCCTCCTGAACCGTACCAGGCCGCATGCCCTCAACATGGGGGGTGGGCGCTTTGGGGAAGGGGAGTGCCCTGCGGCCCCCCCACCCCAAAGCACCTTGTCCCCATGTTGATGAGGACAAGGGCCTCTTCCCGACAACCCTGGCCGTTGGTTGTCGGGGTCTGCAGGCGGGGGGCTTATCGGAATCACCCAATTACCACGCCCCCTTATGACGTCACAGTTCCAACATGCCTCGGGACTGTGACGTCATAAGGGGCGGGGTCACCGCCTATATAAGTCATTGCGGAGCACTCACACAGCATTACAGCGGGAGAGAGCGTCCTGTCAACATCGGAAGAAGGGAAGAGGGAAGAAGACGACGCAGAAGTCCGGGCCACCGCTAGCAAATAAGCAGCAGAAGATAGCGGAGGAGCTTGCAGAAGAACCGGACAGCGGGAGAAGAGGCTGAACACTGGGAGAAGAGACCGGAGAGCGGAAGAAGAACCGGACACCGGGAGAAGAGGTCGAACACCGGGAGAAGAGGCTGGAGAGCGGGAGAAGAACCGGACACCAGGAGAAGAGGACAGCGAGAGCGACAAAGTCGGAAAAAGACCCCCAAAGTCGGAAGAAGACCCACGGAGCTGTCTAATAAATTACTTTAAAAACCTGTGTAGTGTGTTTTTTTATTGACACTTTTTCGCTATGTGAATGGGTAGGGGTACGATGTACCCCATACTCATTCACACAGGGTGGGGGGCCGGGATCTGGGGGCCCCCTTATTAAAGGGGGCTCCCAGATTCCGATAAGCCCTCCGCCCGCAGGCCCCGACAACCAACGGCCAGGGTTGTTGGGAAGAGGCCCTTGTCCTCATCAACATGGGGACAAGGTGCTTTGGGGTGGGGGGGCCGCAGGGCGCCCCCCTCCCCCAAAGCACCCCCCCATGCTGAGGGCATGCAGCCTGGAACGGTTCAGGAGGGGGGATGCTTGCTCGTCCCCACCCCCTTTCCTGAGCGGCCGGGCTGCGTGCTCGGATAAGGGTTTGGTATGGATTTTGGGGTTCGACGTAGGAGGTTCCCCTTACAATCCATACCAGACCTAAGGGCCTGGTATGCCCCACGATGGGGCTCGCAAGGTGTCAATCTTGCCGATAAAAGCGGCGATATTCACTTCCTTTTCTAGTTCCGTCGTACCTGAGTCACGTTCAAAATTAACTTACTTGTTCGTGTGTGGGCAAGTCTGTTCATTCGGAAAGTCCGTCGTAACTCCGTCGGGAAGACCGACGGACATAGTCTGCTGGAAAGTCCGGTCGTGTGTAGGCAAGTCCGTCCGTAGTCCGGTCGTGTGTAGGCAAGCCCGTTCGTTAAAAAAAGTCTGTCAAAAGTCCGTCGGACCAGTCCGGTCGGAAAGTCCGCCCGTGTATACGCCCCATTAGTGAATTTTTCCCCCATAGGATAAAGTGTTAAAACTTTATAGGAGGAAAAAAATGCTTATCTGGGTGAGCAATGAATGGAAAGTAAAGGCATGTACAGCTTCAGAAGGCTTTAGTGAACACAACAAAACGTGGGAATATCAACCGACTCAATGAGGAGTAGCAAAAATGTGGAGCGGACAAATTCAGTAAGAATTGCACCATCAATCTTTCTGATCCCCCCGCATTTGACCCCTCAGAAGAGGAGTCATCAGCCTTTTCACGGTCCCCTGAGGGAAATTCATCTACTCCCACCCCCAGATCCTCAGTTTGAGGGTCCTGGGTAATGAAAAGGGACCTGTCGCAATATTTGATAGCCCTGATCGCTTACTCTGACCGGCCACCCCAGACTCTCAGGGGAGGATGCCATTGTAGAGATGAGTTTAGGCTGTTTAGAACTTGAAGGAGTCCCTTTTAAGCCCTTTTTGGGGTGTTCCCTTCTGACCATAGCCCGATGTACAAATTCAGAGGTACTAGCAGTCAGCCACCCACCGCGATCTCCTCCTCACATCGAGCTGCGAGTACCAATCAAGCACTATGGATGACGTCACTTGGCTCCTCCCGAGTGACGTCATCCGTAGTGCTTGATTGGTACTCGCAGCTCGATGCGAGGAGGAGATCGCGGTGGGTGGCTGACTGCTCTATGCGCTGATGTATGATACTTACACAAGTGAGTGCGCTTAGTTTGTTTTGCCAAGAAGTTAAAAGTGAAAGGTTCATTGCGCAATGAAAGTTTTCTTTTGTGTTTGATTGCATGAACGGAACTGAATACTGAAGCTGGATATCAGTGGAACAGTAAAGGAACCAGTGAGCTAATTGAGGGTGGAATCGCAACACATGTTGAACTTAACCAAATAAGGGAGCCCCTGGTGGCTCTTAAAGGGAACAACGTACCCATACGTTGTTTTGCCTCGGTGTGACTCGGGCGGCAAGTGATTAAATGAATATAACAAAAAAGAAGAATATAACGAAGAAAGAAAACAACCGCAACCTACTCAGAGAGAAAATAAAAATGAAAATGAATGAAATTAAAGGAGGGGAGGACACTACGTTCGATTGATAAAGGCATTGAAATCCCAATCGACATTCATGCCAAAAGGCAAATAAGATTTCAGTTCATAGATCCAGAATGTTTCTAGACGAGAAACTCCTCCAAGGCTAGAATCACCTCTCCAATGAGGAATACATTTATCAATGATCTGGAACTGGGTACCAGACGGGTCTTTATTTATTGTGATAACGAAGATAGTGTCTAGGGACACTATGATTGGTACAACCTTTTTTTATACTTGCTATGTGTTCATTAACCCTCACTGAATATGATCGTATAGTGCACCCCACATATTGTTTCTTGCATGGGCAAGTCAGCAGGTAGACTATATATCGAGTAGCGCAAGTAGTGAAATATTTCATCAGATACCTGCATTGAGTGATGGTAGACTCAAAAAACTCAGATTTTCTCCTGCCACAGGTGTTGTGTAAACACTAGGGATGAGCTTTGAGTTTGAGTCGAACGTGAGTTCGACTCAAACATCGGCTGTTCAATTGTTCGACGAAGATCGAACATTATGGGTCGTTCGCGCCCAATTTCGAACGGCACATCACGGCCCATAATGCACTGCGTCATCGCAATGGTTTGCTGGCTGATGATTGGCCAAGCATGCACTATGACCCGCATGTTTTGGCCAATCACAGCGCCGTAAGCAAACAGAGCCATAATTGGCCAAAGGCAGGGGGTTAAGTACACGCCCCACATTATATAAGGCCGCCTGCACGTTGGCCCTGTGTAGTGTGTTACTGGCGTTATAGAGAGATAGATATAGAGAGAGAGTGTGTCATTTCATTTACTTTGAGCAGGCAGTTTATTCAGTTAGGTAAATCTCACTGCAGACCGTTTCTGCTGTACTATTTCTAATCTACTTCAGGCAGGCATTTGATCCAGTTTAGCTAGATCCCACTGCAGACCGTTCCTGCTGTACTATTTGCAATCTAATTCAGGCAAGCAGTTGATCCAGTTTAGCTAGATCTCACTGCAGACCGTCCCTGTTCTGTTCCTAATATACTACAGGCAGGCAGTTCATTCAGTTAGCTGCAGTATATTCAGTACTGTATCCTGTGCAGCTAGATCTCGCTGCAGACCGTTCCTGTTGTTCTGTTTCTAATATACTACAGGCAGGCAGTTCATTCAGTTAGCTGCAGTATATTCAGTATACTGTATCCAGTTTAGCTAGATCTCGCTGCAGACCATTCCTGTTGTTCTGTTCCTAGTATACTACAGGCAGGCAGTTAATTCAGTTAGCTGCAGTATATTCAGTACTGTATCCTGTGCAGCTAGATCTTGCTACAGACTGTTCCTGTTGTTCTGTTCCTAATATACTACAGGCAGGCAGTTCATTCAGTTAGCTGCAGTATATTCAATATACTGTACCCAGTTTAGCTAGATCTCGCTGAAGACCATTCCTGTTGTTCTGTTCCTAATATACTACAGGCAGGCAGTTCATTTAGTTAGCTGCAGTATATTCAGTACTGTATCCTGTGCAGCTAGATCTCGCTGCAGACCGTTCCTGTTGTTCTGTTCCTAATATACTACAGGCAGGCAGTTCATTTAGTTAGCTGCAGTATATATTGAGTACTGTATCCTGTGCAGCTAAATCTCACTGCAGACCGTTCCTGTTGTTCTGTTCCTAATATACTACAGGCAGGCAGTTCATTCAGTTAGCTGCAGTATATATTGAGTACTATATCCTGTGCAGCTAGATCTCACTGCAGACCGTTCCTGTTGTTCTGTTCCTAATATACTACAGGCAGGCAGTTCATTCAGTTAGCTGCAGTATATTCAGTACTGTATCCTGTGCAGCTAGATCTCGCTGCAGACCGTTCCTGTTGTTCTGTTTCTAATATACTACAGGCAGGCAGTTCATTCAGTTAGCTGCAGTATATTCAGTATACTGTATCCAGTTTAGCTAGATCTCGCTGCAGACTGTTCCTGTTGTTCTGTTCCTAATATACTACAGGCAGGCAGTTCATTCGGTTAGCTGCAGTATATTCAGAATCAGTATATATATACATTCCAGCTTTGTGCAGCTACATCTCACTGCAGGCCATTCCTGGTGTACCTATTCAAATACATTACAAATAAATCAAATTCAGTATGTCTGGAAGGCCAACAAGGAGAGGCAGGCGCTCACAGGCCACTAAAAGAGGGCAAGCAGGCTCTGTCTCTGCAGCCAACATTGCTGGTCGTGGACACGGTGCATCCTCAGCACGTGGCCGTGGGGCAAGCTTGTCCTTTTTTTCGGCAGCTGGCCGTGTTGAGCCACAACATGCAGAAGAGTTGGTAGAATGGATGACCAAGCCGTCCTCATCCTCCTCATCCTCTGTCACCCAGTACTTTGGCTGCCAATGCAGCTGCCAAAGCGGCCTCTTCTATCGGCTCAATGTCATCAGTCACTCCTTCCCTAGCCCTACCATCATGCCCCCGAACTGTTCGACCACAGTGTTGTGCACATGCTGCAGGAGGATGCGCAATGTTTTGAAGGCTCCGATGATGGTACCCAGATTGAGGAAGGCAGTAACGTGAGCCCAGAGAGGGGGGGTGCCCAAGAAGGACAACAAACTGGTCATGTTCCCCCAGCTGTAGCATACTGCCAGGTTTGCTCCAGTGACGAGGAGGGAGGGGATAATGAGGTCACTGACTCTACATGGGTGCCTGATAGGAGAAAGGATGAGGAGGAGGCACATTTCCAACAAGGCAGGATGCCCTCCAGGGGCCAGCTTAAGGGCAGCCAACTGACTGCATCACACCGCAGAGCTCCGCATGTGCAGGGCGCTGCTGACTCTGCATGTTTTTCCAAAAGTTCTTTGGTGTGGACCTTTTTTGAGACGTGTGCAGCAGATCGCACCGTTGCTGTTTGCAACATATGTCTGAATCCGTATCAAGCGTGGTCAAAACAGCAGCCACTTGGGCACCATGTGCTTGACCAGACATATGTCGAACCCCCATGCAGTCCGTTGACAAGCGTACTTAAAAGACCCACAGCAAAGAACAAGGGGGACCTCTCCTTGCTCCTCATCAGCTGGGATCTCCAACCCAACTATACCTTCAGTTCTCTCAGAAACCTGCACTGAGAGGAATGAAGGTGTAGAATTAGATGTGCCAAGTACTTGCGGGCAATCTGCTATCGCTACACTAACGTCCGATTGTAGCAGGCAAATTTCCCTACCCACCAGTTGCTAAACCAGTGAAAGAAATTTGGTCCCAGCCATCCACATGCCCAGTGGCTGAATGCTAGCTTGGCTAAATTGCTAGCACTCCAACTGCTGCCTTTTAGCTGGTAGACTCTGCCCCCTTTCGTGAATTTGTGGAATGTGCAGTACCTCAGTGGCAGGTTCCCAAACGCCACTTTTTTCATGGAAGGCGATTCCGGCTCTCTACCGGCATGTGGAAGGCAGTGTCTTGGCCTCGCTGGACAGGGCGGTCAGCGGTAAGGTGCATATTACCGCTGACTCATGGTCCAGCAGGCATGGACAGGGACGTTACCTATCTTTCACGGCGCACTGGGTGACCCTGCTGGCAGCTGGGAAGGATGCAGGACAGGATGCAGTATTGTTGGAGCTTGTTCCGCCACCATGCCTCCAAAATGTTACTAGTGGTGATTCTGACACACCTCTCTCCTCCACCCCCCTCTTCTTCTTCCTCCATGGCCTCTTCCTCTATAGATTTGTCCTTGGAACCAGCGGTGCTCCGTAGGCATTCATGGGGCTACGCAAGCACTCAGGCAAAAGATGCCATGCGGTGCTTGAGCTGGTGTGCTTAGGGGACAGGAGCCACACTGGGGCAGAGATTCTGTCAGCTCTGAAGGGGCAGGCTCAGAGGTGGTTGACTCCACGCCAGCTTCAGGCAGGAATGGTGGTTTGCGACAATGGCACCAACTTCCTCTCCGCCCTCCGACAGGGACACTTCACCCATGTTCCCTGTTTGGCTCACGTCCTTAATTTGGTGGTGCAGCGGTTCTTGTGCAGGTACCCAGGCTTACAGGATCTCCCTAGGCAGGCCAGGAAAGTCTGTGCATTTCCACAGGTCATATAATGCCAGTGCTCGGCTGGCTGATCTCCAAATGGAACTCAGCGTTGGCCATGCTGCAGCGGCTGCACACACAGCAGAGGGCCATCAATGAGTACCTGTGTGACTGTGGCACCAGGACAGGGTCAGGGGAGCTTGGCTTTTTTTCGCCACTCCAGTGGCTCATGATCAAGGATGCATGCACTGTCCTGTCACCATTTGAGGAGGCCACGAGAATGGTGAGCAGTGACAGTGCATGCATCAGTGATACTGTCCCTCTTGTCTACCTGTTGGAGTACACGCTGCATGGAATAATGGACAGGGCACTTGAGGCAGAACAGTAGAAGGAAGAGGAGGACTTCCTTACCTCTCAAGACCCCCTTTATCCAGTCAGAGTTCCTGCGGGCCCGCCGATCACACAGAAGAGGAGGAGGAGGAGGAAGATTGTGTCAGCATGGAGGTGGAGCCTAGCACTCAGCATCAGCAGCAGTCTTCAAGGGATCGTTTACAGTCCCCAGAAACCCATGGACTTGTACGTGGCTGGGAGGAGGTGGCTGTGGATCAGGTCATCCTTAGTGACCCAGAGGACTCCGGACCGAATGCCTCAGCAAACCTACACTGCATGGCCTCCCTGATCCTGCAAAGCCTGCGAAAGGATCCTCGGATTCGTGGTATCAAGGAAAGGGATCAGTACTGGCTGGCAACCCTCCTTGATCCACGTTACAAGGGTAAGGTTGCGGAACTTATCCAGCTGTCGCAGAGGATGAAACATCTTCGGGAGGCCTTGCAGAAAGGTTTGTGCAACGCGTTTCCAGAGCCTGGGAGGTTACAAATTCCTGGTCCTGGACAACCTGTTGCTGAGGCTTCGGTCAGTCACAGAAGGAGCGGGGGAGAAGGTGGCCGTCTGACAGATGCGTTCAGACAATTTTTTAGCCCGCAGCCCCGAGGTCTGATCGGTTCCAGCAACCATCGCCAGCGTCTGATTTACATGGTGCAGGAATACCTAGGGGCAAGATCAGACTTGGAGACCTTTCCAACCGAAAATGCTCTGGGTTACTGGGTCTTGAGGATAGATCACTGGCCAGAGCTTGTACAGTATGCAATTGAGCTACTGGCCTGTCCTGCATCCAGCGTTCTTTCGGAACGCACATTCAGTGCTGCTGGAGGCTTTGTAACCGATCACAGAGCGCGCCTGTCCACAGACTCAGTTGATCGGCTCACCTTCATAAAAATGAATCAGTCTTGGATCACCAGCTACAAAGCACCTGATGCTGATGTAACCGAATAATTTTTTTATGAATGTGAGATCCCTTCAAGACTACCTATGCTGATGCTGAGTGACTATCCTATTCCTCCTCAATGTTCATGTTGAAAGCGTGTAAGAACATTTTTGGTTCTGGGCACCACCACCAGTGGCTAAGGCCCAATTTTTCTGCCCGTTTAACAGGGGTGTGTAATTAAAATTTTTGCTGTAACATTTTGCAGCAGGGCTTGTTTCTGCGCTCAACTAGAGTATCTGTTTGGTGTTGCAGTGTTGTGGCACCAGCACCAGTGCCTAAAGCCCAATTTTTCTGCCCCTGTTCAACAGGGGCATGTAATTAAAATTTTTGCTGTAATATTTTGCAGCAGGGCTTGTTCCTGCACTCAACTAGAGTATCTGTGAGGGGTTGCAGTGTTGTGGCATCAGTGCATAAAGCCCAATTTTACTGCCCCGTTCAACAGGCGCGTGTAATTCCAATTTTCGCTGTAATATTTCACAGCAGGGTCCGTTCCTGCGCCCACCAAGAGTAACTGTGAGGGCTTACAGTGTTGTGGCAACACCACCACCAAAGGCCCAATTTTTCTGACCCTGTTCAACAGGGGCATGTAATTACAATTCTTGATATAATATTTCACAGCAAGGCCCGTTCCAGCGCCCACCAAGAGTAACTGTGAGGGCTTACAGTGTTCTGGTACCACCAACACCTAAGGCCCAAATTTCTGCAGAGTATATAGGGCAGGCCCCTACTTTCAAACATCCGACTTACAAACGACTCCTACTTACAAACGGAGGGAGAAAACAGGAAGTGAGAGGAAATCTACCCCTAGGAAGGGAAATTCTCTCCTGTAAGAGTTAATATGGGAAAAAAGTGTCTCCTCCACTGATGCTTTATCACCAATCCTTGTTTCCCTAAAAACCTGAAATTTTCAAAATCCAGTTGTCATTGGGACAGAAAGTGAGGTGAAATCTTCTGAATAGGGGCACAGACAGCAAAACAAATGTTACAGGGGTGATGATAACCCTTCCCTATGTTTTCCAAAAAGCTTAAAAATAGATTTTTTGGCTGGAGCTACACTTACAAAATGTACCTGTTCCAAATTATAAAGAGATTCAACTTAAGAACAAACCTACAGTCCCTGTCTTTCTTGGGACCGCCTGTATACTGGTGTTCAGAGTATATAGGGCCCACACCTTTTCTTTTTTTAATTTGGGTGTGGGGTTCCCCTTAATATCCATACAAGACCCAAAGGGCCTGGTAATGGTCTGGGGGGTTACCCATGATGTTTTTCTCAATAATTTTCATCCATATTGCTGGGACCCGACATTACATTACAGCCGCAAGCAGTTTCAAACGACTTTTATTCCTTTAGAAATGTCATTTTGTGCAGGGACTGTTCTAAACACGGGAAACACGCGCCACTTTACAGGCATATTATAGACACCCCCCAGGTATGATATTTAAAGGAATATTTCACTTTTATTTTTTCACTTTAAGCATCATTAAAATCACTGCTCTCGAAAAAACTGGCTTTTTTAAAACTTTTTTTTGCATTGATACATGTCCCCTGGGGCAGGACCCGGGTCCCCAAACCCTTTTTAGGACAATAACTTGCATATTAGCCTTTAAAATTCGCACTTTTGATTTCTCACGTTCGGGTCCCATAGACTTTAATGGTGTTCGAAAGTTCACGCGAACTTTCAGTCTGTTCACATGTTCTGGATGCGAACCGAACCAGGGGGTATTTGGCTCATCCCTAGTAAACACACAATACACCTGCGGCAGGGATAATAATCCTTCAATTCATGAACAAATTATGTTCTAATGGGAGGGTCAATAACGTTAGGGGCAATTTGTCCTCCTAAAGATGGTGCGCCCCTATATATGACTCCCGCAGATAGATTCGTGCAGTTATGTCAAAGTCGTAAAAACTGACTTAGAGGGACTGCCTTTAACCACGAGCTATGATGGCAACTGCGGGTTTGAAGTAGGTCTTAATTTCAAGTTGGTGATTACTGATCTAAATTTCAAGGTCCAAAAAAAGGATTGTTGTATAACTTATTGAGATACCTCTGTTGTTATTATTAAGTTCTGTCATAAACGTCTGTAGAGAATCAAAGTTGCCTTTCCATAGGAGGAGGATGTCGTCTATGTATCTAGCCCACAGGACCAACTCTGGCCTCTTGAGGATATAGACAACATCCTCCTCCCATTGGGCCATGAATAAGTTGGCCAAATTAGGGGTGAACTTGGCCCCCATTGCAACTCCCCTTTGTTATATGGTTTATAGAGAGTCCGCTCCATATATTGCGCTCATTGTAAACTTTGTGATCACAATGAATTTATCCTGTACACATCAGCCTTGATGTTTGTACATATGTTTTTTTTAAAAACCCATCCATTTTTGACCTATGCTATTCGGAGCCCTTTTTTTTTGTTTTCCTTCATGATTTAATCCATGATCGCCCTCTGGAGATGTTGACACATTGCACCTGGATTTCCAGTGATGGCTCATCTGAGTTCTTGTCTCTATCTTTATGCTTGGCTTACTCACTGCCACTGCCATATGAGTCCACAGCATCCGGTAAGAGTACCTACCCCTACCCCTGGGTGGTGGATGCACAATCCCTGGTGATCCTGTTACAGATGATGACCCATCACTTTCTTCATTGAACAGACTTCCTTTCAGATCTTCAATTTTCATATTTGTTTTTTGCGAACTTCCACATGTGGATGTCAGCGAACTCTTATTCACTGTCAAATACATTGATCACTGTTTTTGTTCACTGCCTTATCCATTGTAATCATTAGCAATTGATTTTGCATATGTGATATGTGTAATATGCATGTTTTTAGAACGCATGCTCTTTAATATTGGTGTATACTCATTTAATAGCAGTCACTTATATGCCTTTATTGAGTTTGTTTAATTTACAACATTTTTGATTATATATGCACACTAGCGCTGCACTTTTCACTTTCATCGTTTATACAATCTTGTCACATTGTAGTGCCAGCAGATATTTTCATTTACAGTAGTGCAGTAACTCACCATCGAAGCCAGAGATATTGTTACTCCCATTGGCCACAGTCCGGCCTTCCTAAAGTCTAAAGGAGAGTAAACTGACCCTTAGTTTAGAAAGTTTGGAGACCCCTGCTCTAGGATAAAGAATTTGCAGGTTAAGTCAAAATTCCCTTTATCTTAATTGTACAGTAGAGCAGTGTTTCTCAACTCCAGTCCTCAAGGCGCCCCAACAGGTCATGTTTTCAGGATTTCCCACAGATGATACAGCTGTGGTAATTACTAAGGTAGTGAAACTGATCAAATTGCCTGTGCAAAATAATGGAGAGCCTGAAAACATGACCTGTTGGGGCGTCTTGAGGACTGGAGTTGAGAAACACGGCAGTAGAGGACACAGGGCTTGTATGCATAAACTATTGGACTTTCAAAAGTTATATTTGAGTAGTGGGCAACAACCTAGCAAACAGAACTGCCAACAGGTCCACAAAAACAAAAGTTAAGAACTTAAAAAACAGAAATGAAAAAAAAAGTAGTATGTAAGGCAGTGTACAGAGGTTGATAGTTTGTAGGGCAGTGTACAGAGGTCAGTAGGATGTAGGGCAGTGTACAGAGGTCGATAGTTTGTAGGGCAGTGTACAGAGGTTGATAGTTTGTAGGGCAGTGTACAGAGGTTTATAGTTTGTAGGGCAGTGTACAGGGGTCAGTAGGATGTAGGGCAGTGTACAGAGGTCGATAGTTTGTAGGGCAGTGTACAGAGGTTGATAGTTTGTAGGGCAGTGTACAGAGGTTTATAGTTTGTAGGGCAGTGTACAGGGGTCAGTAGGATATAGGGCAGTGTACAGAGGTCGATAGTTTGTAGGGCAGTGTACAGGGGTCAGTAGGATGTAGGTCAGTGTACAGAGGTCCGTAGGATGTATGGCAGTGTACAAGGGTCAGTAGTATCCAGGGCAGCTTCCAGAGGTCTGTAGTATGTAAGGCAGTGTCCAGAGATCTGTAGTATGTGGGCATTAGCAGGGCAGAGGACAGGGGTCAGCAGGGTAGTGTTTGGGGTATCAGCAGGGCAGAGGACAGGGGGGTCAGGAGGGCACAGTACAGGGCTTCAGAAGCACGTAGGGCACAATACAGGAGGTCAGGAGGGCACCGTGTATAGTACAGAAGTGGTTTCCTCAACGTGCAAAGAGGTGCAAGGACGCTGCTGTCCTATATCTACCTGTTCTGGTGTGCTGATCTGTTTACACCCTCCTCAGTGAATGGACCATCTGATCAGGTTTGCCTGAAAAATTGACAGGCGGACTTGATTGGACCCATCATATGAAAGAGACCTTAGTGATGGCAACAGAAAGCAGGGACTGTGATAAACTGGGTTTAACACTGCACTGCAGAGGGGTACAGACCCCCCTCTCCACAAAGTATAGACCCCTTTGCTCAGTACAGACCCTACTGCCAGCTGATATCCTCAGTATAGATCGTCCTCAATACAAGCCCCCTCTTAGAACAGACCACCCTTCCTTGGTTCCCCCCACCTTAGTACAGACTCAAATCCCTTCCACCGCCCCCTTTTGCCAGCATAGAACTGTACAGATCTCCAGAAGTCTCCCTTGAAGGGATGAAGAAGAGGAGGGTGAGCAGAGTTGGAGAGATGGAGAAGAGGAGGGGGTTAACAAAATTGGAGGGGGGGTGGAAAAAAGGGGGGAGGGCTGAACAGTGTTGGGGGGGTGAGCAGAGTTAGGGGGAGTGGAGAAAAGGGAGTGAACAGAGTTGGGGGGATGGACAAGAGGAGGGGGTGAGCAGAGTCAGGGGGGATGGAGAAGAGGGGGTGTGTGCAGAGCTGGGGGGATGGAGTTGAGGGAGTAAATAGCATTGGTGAAAGGGGGGTTATGATCAGAGCTGGGCTGGTAAGGACATGTGTATTGGGGGTTGGAGCAGAGACTCTTAGTCCTGGGAGGGAAGACACTGGGACCGGACAGTGGGGGACAGGCACACAGAAGTTCCTGAGTACATGGCTGTGACACTGAGAAGTCAGGCTCAGCACAGGACAGTCAGCAGACAGCCTTCTGTAGAAGGACTCACCGCGGCTGTTGCTTTTCTTGCGGCAGGCATGGGTGCCTGCCCCGTGCTACCGGGTGTCTCTCCCTGCTCACCACCTCACGGCCCTTATCCTTCCATAACACAGAGAAAAGCTGTGCAGAAGGGGCAGTCCAGCGGCGTCATGAGGCACAGCAAACACCAAGCCCCTCCTCAGCTGACCCCACAATCATAAGCTGAGCTGGGACAAGACTGGAGACTGAAAGAAGCCATATGGTGGGTGTGAGTCAGTGTGACAGGAGGGTGGCACCGGACCCCTGTAGGTACGCCAGTGGCTAATTTTCGGGATTCTGCCCAGGACATCTGTCTGATTTCCAGGAATATCCCAGGCAATCCGTGGCTGTTGGCAACTATGCCTTAGGTAGAGATAAAGGACTACCTTGTCCCTATGCAAAACAAGAAAGGGCTCCCTGGAAGCAAGCCAGATTAGAAACACCTCAGAGGTCTAGGACTTGAAAATTAGTTTCAGGGATACACCGACTTGTGGCGCACACAGCATCATTATTTGGGTGTGGCTTAATATTCTGATTAGTAACTATGAAGAACATAACCTGGGAAGTATCCCAAATAAAATGTACCCCTTGTACACTGTCCCCCTCCCTACACATACTGCATACATTTCCCCCCTTCTAATACACCTAGTAGCTAAGATATTGCAGTGAATATGAATAAGCCTGGCAGACATTGCCCCCCATTCAGGCAGACAAGCTGCACAAAGTCTGTATTTTAAATGGAGGTAGAGAAGAGAAGGCTGCAGATAAACAGGTACAACTTATGTAGAAGGATTTGTGTATCACTTGAGGCTAGTCACTTCACTGGGTATATGTAAGGGTTTACAGCCACTTTCTGCCCAGACCAGTTCTGATATTTCTTACATACTTGTTAAAATCTGAATTTCTTTTTTGCTAGCAAACTACTTAGAACCTCCTATACAGGGGGTCCCCTAGTTACAAACATCCGACTTACAAACGACTCCTACTTACAAACGGAGGGAGACAACAGGAAGTGAGAGGAAATCTAGCCCTAGGAAGGGAAATTCACTCCTGTAAGAGCTATTATGGGGAAAAGGTACCTCCACTGATGCTTTATCACCAAGGGTTGTTTCCACAACAACCCAAAATTTTCAAAATCCAATTGTTATGGGACAGAAAGTGAGGTGAAATCTTCTGAACAGAGGCACAGACAGCAAAACAAACATTACAGGAGTGTTAACCCTTCCCTATGCTATCCAAAAAGCTTAAAAATAGTTTTTTTGGCTGGAGCTACACTTAAAAAATGTACCTGTTCCGACCTACAAACAGATTCAACTTAAGAACAAACCTACAGTCCCTAACTTGTTTGTAACCCGGGGACCCCTGTACATATTTTCTGACAGTAGAGACCCTGGAGGATAAAGTGATAGTTGTTGCAATTTTTTATGACACATGATATTTGCGCAGCCGTTCATCAAACACAATTTTTTAGGAAAAAATAAATCTAAATGTATTTTATTACACACAAATATGATTGTACATTTTTTGGTAAAATATAAAAGATTACGTTGCACCGAGTAAATAGATACCAAACATGTCAAGATTTAAAATTTTGCATGCCCAGAAAATGGGGACAAACTATGGTACCTAAAAATTTCTGTAGGTAACGCTTTAAAAGCCTTTACAGGATACCAGTTTACAGTTAAACGTGAGCTCTGGTGCTAAAATTATTGCTCCCACTCTGATGTTTTCAGCAATACAGGATCTACCATTTTGTTTTAGTATTATTTTATACTTTTTTTAATTTATTTTTTAATTGAACTATTGCTATGACAAGCAATGAAAAACATCCCTTGTGATAGCATGGGAAGTGGCAGGTACTCTATCCCTCCTCTACCCTCCAAAGCATCTGATCAAACAGATATCAGTTTGATTAGATGCTTGTTTGACCAGTAATGGAGTGTAAACAAAAATCCAAAACTGGAAGTGAAAAAAACCCTTGTCGATTCCGAAAGGATTTATTATAGAAGAAGGGGAGGAACTGATGTCCCGCCTTCTCCTTTGTGCTCAGCCAGCCAAACCATGTGTGGTGGTCCCGGGAATGGCAGGGATGTGAGGGGGGCCCTTTTGCACCTTGTAAAATTGATGGGTTGGCAGTTGGGCCGCTTGGATCACTTTTACAGTTAACCCCATTGCCAGCTGAAAACTTTCATACCAGGCTCATAGCTGCAAATGCAGCTATGAGCCTGGTATAACAATTTTCACCTGAGGACATTCAGGTACCTACTAAGGGTTGAATTGGTAAAATCCCATACAGGTCATCAGTTTAAATTTAACCGTAAATAATGTGCCTAGAATTATTGATCTCACTCCAGTGTGTACGACAATATGTAACATGTGTAGGGCAATTGCCGTTCAAACGTAGATGCTCAAATACAATTTTGTTTTTTTTATCTGTCTCTTCAAATGTTTAAACTTTTTTTAAATAACTTTATTGCTATCACATAGTCAATAGCTCCCTATTTGATAGCATACAGGTGACAGGTTCTCTTTATGGAGACATCTGGGGTCCTGGATGTCTCCCTTGTAATTCACTGCAGCTATTTGAACACAGATCATTCTCCATCAGCTGCTTTCCTGGGGAAATGATCCTGGGTAATGACAGCATGGGACCAGGAAGTGACGTAACAAATGTTGCTTCCTGATCCACTTACAGGAGGGAGGATCTACAAATGGCTGTTCGTAGAGCTCCTGCCACCCCTTCCAGTGACACCTGCCATGACTGCACTGCACTCGAATGTGGGATAGCAAAGCCCAGTATATATGGCAGGGGAGGGGGTGCAGCATGTTACCGGAGTTGTGGAAGTGATCGGGTGGCTTCATAGCCGCCCATATCACTTCCACCTGAAAGCCGACAGTCAGCTTTACAAATGTACACACACACACACACACTCGGCCGGTTTAGCAGCCTGGAATGTGTTTAAAAAGCACCTGATCCCAGTGTTGTTTCAAAAAGGTACTGGGACTTGAGAGGTTAAGGTAAGAGTGATTTCTACGTAATTGAGAATTGATCCATCACCTTAGGACAGTAGTTCTCAACCTGGGGGTTGGGACCCCCTCGGGATCAAATGACGATTTGCCAGGGGTCAAAGAATCCTGGGCTGTTAATGAAGCCTTCACCGCTCTCCCAGCCTTCTCGCGGCCGCCTAGCAGGGCTGTCCCTGGAGCCTGTGGCCGCCCAGCTGGGCCGTTCCTGGAGCCCGCAGCCACCCACTCAGCCTCTTCGCAGCTGCCCATTCAGTTCACGGCATGGCTGGGGGGCAGAGACTAGAGGTCAGCTGACTGGGTGAGGAATGTGAAGTGGGAGGGGCTGAAGGAGACCCTATTTCCTGATTTTGGCATAGGTGTCACTGCTGCGAGACACCACAGAGCTGGAGACACAGTGAGTAACACTACCTGTGTTTAGAGTTGCCATTAAAAGTTCCCACTACAGTTCTCAGATCAGCAAATGACCTTGATCAAGAGCACCTAAGTTGACTGATCAGAACTCCCCCCAGCACTGCCACTGATCCCACCCCCTACCAGCACCGCCACTCATCCCAACTCCCCACCAAGGAGTAAGAGAAGGAATAAAAATAGAGAATACATGGAAGGGAGAGGAAAAGAGGGGGAAGGACAAAGAAAAAGGGAGGGAAAGAATAAGAGAGAAATATGGCTAGAAAAAAAAAAGACATTAGGATAGAGAGAGATAAAAGGGAAAGGAGAACAAAGAGAGAGTAGTACATCATAAAATGTACCATAAGGGGTTTTATTACTGTACGAGTGGAAGGGACTGAGGGAGCGCTAAATGTCCGTGGGTTAGGGGCTCAAATTGTCTTGCCTTGGGTGCTGACAACCCACGCTATGAAAATTTTACTGTTAGGAGTCCCCACAACTTGGGAAATTTTATCAAGGGGTCAACGGCATGTCCTAAGGCAGTAAGAACAACTGCCTTAGGACAATAGCAAAAAACTTAGGACTCACAGAGTGGGGTATAGTTTTAAGGGGACACCCAAGGGGCATGTCCTTAACCACTTTCCTACCCGCCTATAGTCAAATGACGTCCACAGATGGGATCTCCCATCCTGGGTGGACGTCATATGACGGCCTCGGGTTCCCGGCAGCCTAGGGGGCGCGCGCGCGCGTTCCCGCCACATTGCTCGGACCCGGTGCGTGTGCCCGGCAGACATCGCGCGATTGCCCGTTAACCGGGCCGGACCGTGGATCTGTGCATGTAAACACACAGATCCACGTCCTGTCAGCTCAGAGGAGAACGATCTGTGTTCCCAGAACAGCAGAACACTGATCGGTCTCCTCCACTTGTACGTCCCCGCCCCCTACAGTTAGAAGCATTCCCTAGGAAACACATTTAACCCCTTGTGTCCCCCTAGTGGTTAACCCCTTCACTGCCTGTCACATTTACACAGTAATCAATGCAATTTTATAGCATTGATCGCTGTATAAATGTGAATGGTTCCAAAAATGTGTCAAGTGTCCGATGTGTCCGCCATAATGTTGCAGTCACGAAAAAAAAATCGCGATCGCCGCTATTATTAGTAAAAAAAAAATAAATAAAAATTTTTTGTTTTAAAAATGCCATAAATCTATCCTGTATTTTATAGACGCTATAACTTTTGCGCAAAGCAATCAATATACGCTTATTGCGATTTTTTTTAACAAAAATATGTAGAAGAAAAGTATCGGCCGAAACTGAGGAAAAATAATTTTTTTTTTTTTTAAATTGGGATATTTATTATAGCAAAAAGTAAAAAATATTGTGTTTTTTTCAAAATTGTCACTCTTCTCACCGCAGAGGTGATCAAATACCACCAAAAGAAAGCACTATTTGTGGGGAAAAAAGGACGTCAATTTTGTTTGGGTACAAACGTCGCACGACCGCGCAATTGTCGTTTAAAGTGCAACAGCGCTGAAAACTAAAAATTGGTCTGGGAAGGAAGGGGGTGAAAAGGCCCGGTATTAAACCGGTTAAAAGATTTGCCACTCTCCAATCACCTGAATCAGCTTATAACCCAGTGTTTATGAATATGAAGCCTGTGTCCTGTACTTTACGATTATACCTTTCCTTGTTTCATTTCCTATGTGCTCATGTGACCGCAAAGTCCCAGCTCCTCTGTGTGATGTGCAGGGTCGAAGATGGAGCAGAATTCCCTAAAACAGTAATGTTATCCACCAGGTTTCATTGATGTCATTGTCGGAGGGGGGGGGGGGGGGGGTAGTCTCCCCCCCCACACACATCATACGATCTCCCCATCTGACAATAACTAGAACAGTGGAAGTTGGTGGGTGACATAACTATTCTAGGGAATTCTGCCCCATTGTTGGTTCTGCATATCACATGAAGGAAACAAGGACTGCACAG
Source organism: Aquarana catesbeiana (assembly GCF_042186555.1). Taxonomy (NCBI): domain Eukaryota; kingdom Metazoa; phylum Chordata; class Amphibia; order Anura; family Ranidae; genus Aquarana; species Aquarana catesbeiana. Next base: position 349,769,253 of record NC_133324.1, on the reverse strand, counting down.
AAAAAAGGTGTATTCCAATCAATGGTTCTAACACATCAGACTCCATCACTGCTATAAATCAGTGGTTTTAGATACTCAGTTGACTCCTGGGGCATAATAGTATTAGCAGGTTTGGAATTTTGCTACTGTCACTACGAGGTGTGACAATTTAATTCCCAAAATAGCACTATGCTGATGAGTAACACATCCATTCAAATTCAGCGTGTTCTGACAGGTTATAACTCGCACTCACCTGGGTCGCAGACCAGCTGACTCAGTCTTTATGGAGTAGTAGAAGAAATAACATGTGTGTGTTGCGCGGTTGATGGAAAATTAATGGCAAGAATCTGAAGCAGTGGAATAACTTCAAATTTTGTGTGAAAATTGGCAAAAGTGCAAGTGAAACTATAACATTCCATTAAATAATCAAGAGTTTTTGAAAGGCATAGGCGGTTTAAGAAGTGGATATCCAAAAATGCAAAAGTATGCGCATGCTGGTGTATTTTATTGATCACCAGAGGATAGTTCGCTATGAGTTCCTAGAACTTGGTACAACGGTCAATCAATATTGCCAATTGGAAATTCTGAAAAGGCTACGGGAATCTATTCAGAGGAAAAGAACAGGACTCTGGCCTGCCAAGTGGATTCTCCACCATGATAATGCTCCTGAACAAAAATGTTTTTTTTTTTAGTTCATTCTGAGAATTAAATTGCCACACCTCGTACAATAGTTTATTATCCTGGTTGAAATGTACATTATTTGTCCAGGGACTCCAGATTACAGCATAACCTCACTCACTCAATCAACATTGACTATTTTTAATGGTCATGCATCGCTCTTACACAGTCACAGTCTAACAAAGCTGCAGCTCATCCCTCCGACAAATTATTTGTAAAACATACATGAACTCTTAATGACAAAGACTCACTTTTATCATACATAACTTTCTAGAATGTTTGCCAATGGCTCCCTGCTGCTGTCAATCAAATTTTGTGAGGGAGCGGGGCTGAGCCATACTGTCTGGTCTATAGCCTGAGACGCACGAGTGTCTCCATAGTCTCTAAAAACGGCTTTCTATAAGGTCACCCGCCAGAAGTGCCCACAGGGGACCCCAGAAGAAGTGGATCAGGGCTGCTCTGTACAAAACCATTGCACAGAGCAGGTAAGTATGGCATGTTATATATTACATTACATATTATTTTAATGTTACATTACATATTATTTAAAAAAAAAAAAAAAACTTCCAAGAGAGCTCCTGAGATATGGCTTCTCCCCCCTTGGGCAGGAAACACATTTAATCAAAAAATAAAAGTCCCTTAGACATTCCATCCAGTAAACGTGTACAAATGACCAAATCTGAAAAACATTACATTACCACAAAACATGTCAAAAAACATTTTAAGGGTGGAAAGTCGGCTGTCCTGGAAGACTACTGGAACTAGAGTTACTGGTAACCAAAAACTAGAAAAAAGTCTCTGGCCCTTTCCAAAAATAAAAAAAAAAAAGCAGATGTGAACTATATCCATAGGAAACCATGTTAAATGGACTGTAGTGTGTTTCTGCAAAACTGAAAACGCACTAAAAAATGCATAGGTGTGAACCAAGCCTTAGGGGGAGACCACTTCTTGGAGGACTTGATCCCCAAACCCTGGGCTTGACAACTTAAAGGTCTCTCTCATATCTCAGGGCCTCTGTATTTTTTTTCTTCTGGCAAAAATACCTTATGACTGGTGGAATCGAAAACAGCAGTAAAAGGGGTTATTTGAGAAAGTATTGTGTTGGATTTCTTCAGGTTGATTAACCAGCCAAGTTTGGTCATTCATTCCTGAACCAACCAAATATCCTTCATTAAACAATCCTTCATAGGTTCTGTCACCAGGAGATCATCTAGATATGGAATTACTGTGACACCTCAGAATCTCAGAGGTGCTAGGGCTTTAGCCAAGATTTTGGAAGAGATTTTCAAGGCCAAGGAATGACCCAACAGCCGAGCTCTGTACTGGAAATGATACACTGCCGAGCCAATTTTAAGAGTAATTTGTAGAAACTTCAGTGACCTTGCTTAGTGGAATATGCAAGTATGCTTCTTGAAGGTCTAATGTTGCCATAAAACAATTTTGGTGAAGATCTCCGACTGAAAAGATTGACTGAAATCCTGAATCGTTTGTTCCTTATTGTCTTTTTCAGGGGTCTCCGGTTTACAATAAAATATATAAATCGAACCTTGCATGAAGGTTTCTTTACCTCAAACATCTGTGACTAAAACCATTCTCCTTTTTCTGTCTGGAACAATTGAATCAGTACTCTTTGATCCACCAACTACCCGACCAGGAGAGGTAGACCTCTTGCCTTTTCCCAGTCCTTTGACATATTTGCTATAAGTAATCTGGACGGTGATTGCTGATCAAATTCCAGTTTGTAATCATGTTCCAGTAAACCAAGCACAAAACTGCTGGAGGTTATCTTTCTCCGTTGTGGGACGAATTCCTCCAGTCTTCCTTTTACCAGTCCTATGTAGTCACTGGGTTTTGGCTTTCTTTTCCCCTTCTGTCCTGACCAGTGTTTCTTTGGCCTTTCCTTCTATTCCATTTGATGACGTCCTTGTCCATGAAAAGATTTTTCTTGAAGAATCTCTTCTTCCTTTCTGGGAAGGCTTTTTTACTATCTGCCGTTTGTTGAAGCCTGAACCAAAATTCTAAATCCCCTGAAAAGGTTAAGTTACATAAACATGTTCGATGCAACAGCTATCATCCAGGTTTTAAGCCAGAGATACTGCCAAGCTGAATTTACCAAGGCTGAAATCTTGGCTGATACTCTCTCTGCTTCTGCTGAAGCAGCCGTCAAAATTCCAAGTTCCTTGCTATGCATGTAGTAGCAAGACCTGGTTTCAGACCAGCCATAGCAGTCCCTGGCCTATTTCAGTAAGATGTCACTCCTCTTGTCCATCAGATCCTTGAGTGCTTTTATATCTTCAAATGCTAGAACCGATGATTTTGAAATGTTAGCAAGAGGGGCATTTAGCTTCAGGCATTTATTCAAAACAAACGTTGGGTCTTCATCAATCTATTGGAAAAAAAAAAATGGTTTCCTTCTGGAGTTTCCCATTGCTTCAAGACAGCCTTTGGCAGCACTTTGTGTACCTGAATCACTCTATTTATTTTTTCCTTTTGTAAACCCGGATATATCAAGCCAGATCTGCTTAAATGTAGTTTTACTTCTTCCACATCTAGAGCGTCATACTGCAAATGGCTTTTAGGAGCTCATTTACTTCCTCCAGGTATATCTGTGATAGTGAATAAGGCCCAGAGGAAGGCATATCCTATCAGAATTGGAACCCGAAACGTCAGGGTCACTGGTTTCGTCCTTGCATCTCCTTGTCCAACCATATCCTCACCAGAAAACATAGGCAAAGGTTCTGCAGCCAGATTGGGTGGAGGTGCAGTCTTGGAGGATGTTTTTTTTTGTGCCTCAGTTAACAAAAGTCCTAAATGTCTGAAATGTTGTGGATAATTCCTCTTTATGGTGGTTATCAAGCTGTTACATGCTAGCGCATATTCATCCATCACCAAATTGCTAATGCAGGTACGGCATAAATGCTTGTTCCAAGAACTCATTTTGGTAGTGCAATCTGCAAATTTTTTTTCTTGGGTGCCACAGTTTTGTTCCTGTCAGCCATTCTTTCCTGCAATAGGCAGAAGAAAAAAAAACAAAAAAAACAGACTCAGTGGCCTTGTAAGCCTTCCTGATCACATTGATTGCATGCTTTGTCACCTTAAAAGTCCATCTCACACAGGAACCCCAAGTAGGAAACGAGAAAAAAGGTGGAACACCATAATTTATAGCCACACAAGAAAAGGGCTGAGTCACCATTGCCCCCTACCTATGCAGAGCTTGCATTTGGTTTACCCCAGAGATTGCTTGGAGGTAGCCTCCACAGGTTCCTGCCCCTCAAACCATGTGTCCCACAGCCTCCAATTTTGGAATTTGTTACGTTTAACTTTGTTTTGTTCTAGCGAATTCCAAACTTTCGGAACGATACGAATTCAGATCGGTTGAAAAATTATCGACCGATTTAAATTCTATTTGAAGAGTAGCTGGTTAAAGACGTAGCTGCCGGCTCGCTCCTTAACAACCGATGACTCCTGAGGTGTCAGAGGGCTTCCCTGCTGAGAGTGCACATCTAGCTGCAACTACAACCCACATCTGCCGGAAGTAGTGCCGATGTTCGTTGGCTGCAGTCCTGCCCCTCAGGCAGCTGAGAGAGACGCCAACCGAGCATCCCTACCAGCCACAAAAAGCACTGAAGACCGCAATAGAAAGTAAAAGGACCAGAAAAGGAATACAAATCATATTAATATTTGGTGTGACCACTCTTCCTTCAAAACAGCATCAATTCTTCTAGGTACACTTGCACAGTTTTTGAAGGAACGCAGCATATTGGTTGTTTCAAACATCTTGTGGAAGGAACCACAGATCTTTTGTGGATGTAGGCTGCCTATAATCCTTCTGTCTCATCATATATTGAGGTCAGGGTTCTGTGAGGGCCAAACTATAATTTTCAGGACTCCTTGTTCTTCCTTACGCTGAACATAGTGGAGCGTGGTGGATGTTCCCTGCAAGTTTGGAGCTGCATTTCTTCAAATGTTGTTGCAGATTTGGTCAGGGTCACGGTGTCTTCAATACTGACAAATACAGAAAGATACTTATCCATCATGGATGCATATAATCGGCCCCAAATTTATTCCGCAGCAGGACAACAACCTCAAACATACAGCGAATGTCATTAAGAACAATCTTCAGTGTAAAGAAGAACAAAGAGTCCTGGAAGGGATGGTTTGGCCCCCACGGAGCCCCGATCTCATCATCATGGAGTTCATTTCTTAGGCCCCTTTCACAGGGGCATTCTGTTGATGAAAAACTGACATCAATGCATCTCTATGGAAAAAAAACAAATGTAAAGTGATGATCATCTGTTTTTCCATAGAACTGCATTGATGTCTGTTTTTCATTAGTCCATTAGATGGATGAAAAATGGACAAAATGGAACACGCGGGTGAAAGGGGCCTTAATGACATTGACTTTGAGGGCGATGTCCTGCTGCAGAATAAATTTGGGACAAATCACATGCCTATGGCAGGACACCTGTATTTCTCAGCATTGAGGACATCACCGATTCTGACCAATTCTCCAACTCCGTGCAGCCCCAAACATGAACGAAATCTGCACCCATGCTTCATTGTTGCCTGAAGACACTCGTTACTTATTGTGTCATTTCCACGTTAGGGGGGGTAAGGCTTTCTGGCTGTAATTCTTCCACGAAGACCATTTTCGGCAAGACTTCTCTGAACAGTTCTGTAGATGGGTGTACCTGGGTCGCACCAGTTCTGTGCAGATGGCACAGTTAAACATTTTTCACTGTTGAGGGGATGAAAGCATGAGGTGTCTCATCTGCTGCATTGTTTCCTTGGCAGGCTTACTTGACAGATTTCTGTATACCTGCCTAAAAAAACTTTTGCACAGTACTGTATATTACAGGTACTTTTATATGGCGCTGCCAATTTACACAGAATATTAAATATATAAAAATAACAATATAAAGGCGGGGCGCAGGCCCGCCTGTATTTGTGGGAGGAGCCTCGCCTTTAAAAGGTCTGTCCCTGCTCCTCCTTTCTGTCGGCTTAGCTTCTCGGATTACCCCACCCACTCCCTTCATTTCACCACTTCTTTAATTCCAATTTCTTAAGTATGCACCCATTTAGGCCTACTGACCTCAGCACACCCTAGGCCACTGTCCAGCTCTCTCTCTAATATATATATATATATATACACACACATATACACACACACACATACATATATATACATACACACACAAAACCGATCATCTATAAACACAATTAACAAAAACCATTACTAAGCTCTTGTAAATCTATAATTATTAAAAACCTACATTACATTACTCAACAAAATAAATCATGGATGGATAGGCGAGCTTGCTTTGAATATTAAAAATGAACGAAATTGCTTTTTTGGCTCTCATAATATGCCATGTAGTTCCACTTTAGGCCCCTTTCACACCAGCAGACTGATTGGGTTCACCTGTCTGTTTTTTTAGGCGGACCCGATCTGACCACCCATTTTTCTCTATGGGGCGGCAGATGACATGTGTCCACCGTCACCCGCCAGCATCCGATCTCATGAAAAACAGACAGATGGGGATACATTTGCCAACAGTTTGGTGGATCGGATGACAATCAGATGGAAATACGAACATGCAGTCTGTTTTCATCTGACCGCCCCATATAGAGGAGGGCTTTGTCAATGTCCGCTCTGCATAGCAGAGCAGACAGACCTGTCATCTGCCTGCTGGATATCCCTAGCTGAGCAGGCGGATCTGCTCTGTCTGAAAGGGGCAGTCAAAGATAAGTTCACCTTTTATAACATTACACCCATATTCAGGCTGTAACAGGTTAAAGATGCACCGGGCCCCCGAAACCCCGGTCTGACAGCTAGCAGGGGATCTTCACTCTCCCACTAGCTGTCACATCTGTAAAAATCTATTCAGTGTTCTGTGAATCAGAAAACTACAAGGTCTGACAGCCTTTGCAGCTGTAGTAGTGGTAGTTCATAAACCCCTTGGCGCTGGCTGTATGCAAATATGCGGTCTCTCAGCGCCTGGTCCTTAGTGCCGAGGGGCCACATATTTGTGTGAATTGCTGCAATTACACCTGCACCGAGAGCATGCACGCTGCACGCTCCTGACACAGTTACTGTTGCCTAACCGAAAGCTCCTGATTGCTCCATGCAATCGGGAGTTTTCGAATCATGTGATCTTAAGCCAAGCTCTGGCACCATAAACCTCCTAATGGGACGGGAGGCACCGGCGCTAAGAGGTTAAGTCTTCCTGTCACAGTAACTGCCTGGCTGTATCAGAGGTACGGCCAGACAGGTACACAGTCTGCAGGAACGTGGTATTACACCCATGATCTGCTGATTGTGGGTGCAATGATTTACAAGTCCATTACAAAAAAAAAAAAAATATATATATATATATATATATATATATATATATATATATATATATATATATATATATATATATAATAAAATGCATACTTACCTGCAAAAAAAAAAAATAAAAAAATAGCATTGATTTTATTTTTTGTAAAGGTTAGCTTATCCTTTAAACAGTGGTCAACCCTGTCCTCAGGACCCACTAACAGGCCAGGTTTGCAAGATAACTGAAATACATCACAGGTGATATCATTTGCTGCTCAGCAATTGCAGTATTCTAGTCTGCATCTCCCCATGGTAATACATAAAACCTGGCCTGCTGGTGGGCCCTGAGGACAGGGTTGATGACCACTGCTTTAAAAGGACTGGTTTTGCTGTCGGCTGATGCATTTACTACCACAGCTCTTCACAAACATGCCGCATAGATATAACCAAGATACAGCAAAAATAAATAAAAGAAAATCGAACAGTTGCTATAATAACCGTTATTTTATTTTTTTTGTTTTACTAAAGAATAAAAAAATTGGACATTAACAAATGTAATTGAAAAACGCAAAAGACATTTTCGGTACTTTGCAAGAGAAAAAAAAAAAAAAAAGACTACACATTGCGTTTTAGGGGCAAGTAGGATATAATGATACTAAATGCTTTACACAGAAAGGTGGCAAATACAACACAAAGAAGGTCCTAGAGATACTTACAGATGACAGGGTTTAGCCTCACAAACTTCAAATACCCCTTCATTTCAAGTTGCCCCTGCTACCCCACTCCTACCTAGAGTGGATTCTCATTTCTCAGCCTAACATCTTCTATACTGTCATTTCCACCTACAACAATATAGAAGCAGATCAACAAATACAAAAACTAGAACTTATAAAGTGGTGCAGGATCAAAAATTGGCACCAGTAAGGTTTTGTAAGAACAAAGACTTTTAGACAGCAGTTATATTCATGTGACAGTAGGAGAGTAAGGAAATTCACAACATACTGTTTAGGTAAGAGCAAACTCTATGCTACAGTGCACACTTTAACTGCTGGTATTGAGGTAGTATTTCTACCCTAAAGCTCACCACACAGCTTACAATCTGATTGTACACTCTTTATACCTACCAAAAGCTACATAGTGCAAGAGCCTGCCTGACTGGATACAAATTTGTTAGATTAGGTAGGTGCTCATATTACACAGTGCTGGTGATCTAAAGTTTACTGTACAAGATTGTATGGTCAGATTGTAAGGTGTGGCGACTACATCAAAACGGAGTATCTTGACTATTCCGATAGAAAATCCATACAAGCGATCAGGAAGCAATTTTATGTCACTGTATGCTCCATATGGTGCAGCACAGATGAGAATAAGTATACCATTGTTTTGTGTTTCAAGAAACCTCAAATTTTCAGGGTCCCATGTTCAAATAAATCCACTTTCTGTATTATACTTGGAACAATTTTTATTACATATTGTATTTACAGAGATTGCACCAATCGCCTATTTACAAAATCAACAGTCCTAGGCCCTTCCAGTACCACGCTGTTATGACAATAACCATAAAGACAACCTTGTTGCTACACAGCACATTGAAAAAATATTTACAAAACACTGGGGAAATTGCTACAATAGTCGAAGAACATTAACTGTTTTATTTCACCAAAAGAACATATTTACAAAAGGCTGCTTTCCCCAATGTACAGTGACTCAGGTCTTCAAGAAACGGTTCAACATCCCCCAACAAGCACCTTCCAAGATATCTGCTCAAGGATGGATTTATATTTCTGGGTGTACTTCTTCAATTAGGGCACAAACTGATGAGTCCATACACCACATCTGTGCAACTTAGCAAGTCAAAGACGCATCTCGATTGGTCAGTAGATCCGCATTTCCAAGTGTTACCTAAAGACAAAATGGGGGAAAAAAAACACAACAAAAAACATTTAAAAAAAGGTCTTGATATCCAATGGGGCAGGCACCACCTATTTAGACCCCTTTCACACTGGAGGCGGTGCGGGCAATTTGAAAGCGGCGCCCATTCACTTCAGGGGCGGTGGAGGAGCAGTGTATAGTCCTGCAAGAGCACCGTACCAGTGTGAAAGCACTCAAGCTTTCACATTGGGGCTGCAGAAGAGGCAGTTTATAGGCGCTATTTTTCGCGCAAACATACCTGTAAAAGCGCCTCAGTGTGCAAGGGGTCTTAGGGAACTGTGAACATGCTTGAACAGAAGGGCAGCACAGAAATGCTAATCTATGTAGTGACACAGGCAGGTTGGAATACATAGGAGGGGGCTGCAAGCAGAATTCAAGCTTGAGGCCCCTGGAATCAACATCCTGTACAGGACCACTGCCGATTGGGGTGTAGTGGTTCAGACTCGGTGGGCATATGGAATCAGAGAAACAGACAAATAATGCTCTCGGTTTTAGCATTTATTGGCACAAAAAACTCAAAAGGATAAAAACACTCTTACTGTAAAAGCACTGCCCCCAGTACATGCATCAAGGTGATAGCATACAATCCAAAAGGATCTTGAGATAGCCGCGGGTGACATCATCCAAATGGTTCCACCTTCCGTACGCATTATGTCCTGGGTGGGATGCCTTGTTATATGCATTGGGGGCAGTGCTTTTACACCAAGTGTGTTATTATCCTTTTGTGTCAAATTTTAAAACGGAGAGCACTATTAGTCTGGTTCTCTAATTTCATATGCCCAGAAAATCTGATACTGAAGCACTAAACCAGGAGCTGAGTTTGGCAGTGGGTCTGTTCAGATCTTTCCCCAGAGGGGAATACTTTGACTTTCCTGCTCGTTTAAGGTTCATATTTGTAAGGTTGATTCATATTTGAGAGGCTGATTTGTCCGTTGGTGTTAGGGATTGGGCACACCAGTTACATCTATGCTGAATTTATCATTCACACTGATTGGTGACATCTGATTCACACTGGAGGTTTTTGGACTTGTATTTATGCTGTTTTTTAGTGATTATAGGCGCTGCACTCTGTTATACATAGAATAGGAGTTCTGATTTAACAGATGTACACAACTGATGTGTTTAATCAACCTGGCGTGATTTACCAGCAGTGTGTCAGCTCTACTTTGAAGGATGCAGTATTGATATAAGGTGTTTCAGTATGTAGACTGAGTCCCCTACTGTTTCAGCGCTGCTAGTGTTTATTTTCCTTGGACATTAAACACCTTATTTATATGACAATTGCTTTTATAGTAGCAGCTATGTGTGTAATGGACTATTTTACTTCATTTGAACATTAGACCATTCCTGAGTGCTGATGGGAAGTGGATTATTGCTTGATTGCGATGGTATACTTGTACACAACTGCATGCTAGTTTTTTAGGTCAGCGTCTCAAAGACAGGGCAACTTTTTCAGATGGAGGTCAGGAATGACAGCTTGCAAAATTCTCTCATCACAAGTTTCTATGCAGCAAAAAAAAAAAAAAAAAAAAAAAAAAAAAAAGCCGAATTACTTTGATTTATACTTTTAACATCAAAATATGTCAGGATGTTGGGGGCCACCAGTTACCCGACACATACTAAACCAAACAATTCTTGGATTGTAGGCAGGGTAATTAATCCTTTAGGTCAAAGAAGCGCCCTCTCCCCACTGCTTCTAAATTCCTGTTTAATAAATTATTGAAAATCTTGAGAAATGTCCTTCAAAATATTCTCCCCCCCACACAGTAAAATTCTATAGGGAGAATTAAAACACTGACTATGAAGGCATCTAGAAATGGAAATGCATCTAAGCACTAACAGGCATTTTACATTTCTTAAAACTCCAAAGACTACTGCATTATACAAATGTTACATATGAGTCCTACTTACATGGTCTGTGGATTGAAGAGTTGTGATAGTGGGAAACACTGTGAAGAAAATGACTGGGTTGCCAAATTCAAAGCCGGGTTAAGAGCTGAAAAATACATCATAACAATACAAGTCATTTTTTATTATCAGAAATCCATCAAAATTTTTTTATTTATTTTTATTTTTTTAATTTTAATGCTTATACCTGAAAGGGCAGGATTCAGGCCAGTCAGCGAAAGGCCTCCATTTAGCTGCAGAGCAGCAATTGGAATATGCAGACCAGTACCTGATACAAGGAAATACAATGCTTATTTACTCATAAAACAGCCAGGAAATGGATTTAGCAACAATTTCAGTACTTTAACTGCAGCAAAACATCAAGCTGAACATACTTTAATTTGCACTCAGACTCCTACATCCATGAAGCCAACTAATACAAAATTATTTGAGTTGCACATTCCTGTAAAAATGGGACAAGCACTCCTAACTAGGGATATACTGCTATCGTTTTTTCGGAGCCGATACCAATTATCGCTCCGCCTTTCAGGCCGATGACAGGTGCCAATATTCTGTACCCCCAAAACAGTATCCTCTGTCCCACTTCCCCCCATAGCAGTGACCCCTGTCCCCAGCACTCCACCCCCCCCTCCCCCTGGTGTTCTCTGTGTATATATATTACATACACACACACACACACACACACACACACACACACACACACACACACACACACACGTGTAGAAAGAACTCTCCTACCTTACAAAGGTGTACAGTAGAGCAGAGATCGTCTGGTATCACAGTATTGGATGCAGGAGGGAGCAGGAGCTGCCGGAGATGGCTTTTCACATTACCAGGATGGTGTTTCATTGCTAGGATCAACCGGCAACTAATCACCTACTGTTTAATGTGAAAAGTTAACTCCAGCAGCTCCCACTCTTGCCCCCCATCCAGCCCTGTGATACCAGCTGCCGTCTAGTGAAAGCTTAGGGGGAAGGACTGGCAATACAGGGCTGCGAACGCCACTCGGGTTTGGGCTGACCAATAATCGGTAAGTTTCTGACCGATACCAATTATTTGAAAAATGTGAATATCAGCCACTCCAATAATCACTCAACCTCTACGCCTAACTGTTTGGTGTGCATTAGCCTTAAACAGGAAAAGCGTTATCCGTATACCAAGTTCACTAAAAACTCGCTTTAAAACAAACAAAAAGGCACAATAAAATACACAGACGGCACATAAAAGCACCAATTATTCATCATCCCAAACTGCCTGAATTGCCATAAAGATCTCGTCAAGAACCTCTAAGCCTATCTAGAAATTTAATCTTACACCATTGCTACATAAATTCAAAACAGAAATGTACTAGTTGGTGCAAACCCACAGCTCATGGTTGTAGGTAGAACTTAATAAAATTGTCATGGGCCCCACAGTTGCTATAATATATAGACACTAATTCAGAGTCTTACTTGAAAGAAATGTTGCTCTAGGATTAAACTTGAATATCTGCCATGTTCCAAGGACTGGCTGCCCCCAACGCTGGGCTTTATTATACAGTATTACAACTGCAATATATGGCAGGATGAGGCATTCCTGATAGTTCCAACAATATAAAGAAAATACTTGCTTCATTGACTCTGCGGGGTGCTTTAGTTTCCAACCTGGAGGTCGACCTATTTCCCCCTGTACCCACCTTACAGATGCAAGATACTATATGGCAGAAGGCAAAATCTATTTTGCACTGAGGGATAATACCCCATTTGAGGTCATCTAAATTACCCTGAACTTGGGAAATTTGAAAGGTTTGGACTGTGGTGCTGACATGACAAATTATCAGCTGTAAATGGATCATACGCTCAAAACAGTAGGGAGTATGGAATTCCAAGGCAACAATTTCACCAATATGTACAATCCATAAGTTTACAACTCTGTATAGGTCCTATTGCACCCTGCAATTACATACCGCTCTATGCTAGATGTGACTTTAGTACTTTACTGCTTGTTGCCCAGCGTACGTATATAAAAAAACTTAAGCAGGAAGCAGTTATACCAGGATCATGGCTGCAGCCATCGTCCTGGTACTGTGTTTTTTTTTTGTCCGTTTTTTTTTTTTTTTTTTTTTTTTTTTTTTAAGAGTCGGCAATTGGCTTTCCAGTAAAAGCGATCTGAGGCTTTACAACTGCCTAAATCTCTTTTACAGCACTTGGAAGCTCTCTCCACCCTGCACCAACCATTCCTTGGTTCTCCTGTGCCACCTGTGGAGCCAGGGACCGAGACAAGCAGCCTGGCTGCCTGCCTACAGAGGAGATTGAGGAACAGCCATTCCGTAGCTCCTGTGTCGAATGAAGATAAAAGCAACAAGGGTTTTGTCACTTAAGATTTCAGTGCAGTCATTCCCTAGCAATTACAGCCAGAGAAGCAGCTGATCAAACATGATCTGTGTTTGAGGGCAGAGGAGAGATCAGGAGTTTAATAGAGTACCTGTCACTGCCCAAAGCCATCACAAAAGGGCTTGTTAAAATGAAAAAAACAAAATAAAATAAACAGCATATATATGCTATCCCAAAAGTTCATGGCCTGACATGGCAGGGGTGACCACACAGACATGAAACTATCACTGCACCAAGCCACACTTCCTGAAAATGGCGCATGCTCGCTATATGGTTTCGTGGGCAACTTTCAAACAGTTGGCATTTTTAGCGCTGTACATTTGGAAGAGCGGCTTGGTGTGGTGATAAAGTTTCTTGCCTGTGTGGTCACTCCTGCTATGTTGGGCCGTGAAATTTTGGGACATACACACACACACACACACACCTGTGCAAAAGTTTTAGATAGGTGTGAAGAAATGTTGCAAGGTAAGAATTCTTTCAAAAATATATATTTTAATTGTTTATTTTTAACAATTTACAAAATGCAACATGAGCAAACAGAAGATAAATCGAAATCAAAGCAATATTTGGTGGTACTACCTTTTGACTTCATACCAGCATTGAGGACACCATTGATTGAACAACGTTGAGGACAGTGGACACATTGGTCAGCCAAGGAAAAAATGCAGCATATGAAAGACACATCATGCTTACTTCACTTTGTTCCTTCAAAAACTGTGTGCAAGTATACCTAGAAGAATTGATGCGGTTTTGAAGGCAAAAGGGTGGTCACACCAAATATTGGATTTGATTTCTCTTCTGTTCATTTACTTTTTCTTTTTTTTTGCAATTCACAAAATGTAACCTATTAAAAGTGGTTGTAAACGCTGTCACACAACTTGTACCTATAAGGCGTACCTGTAGGTACTGTGAATATCTCCTAAACATGCACAGTTTAGGAGATATTCAGAGTGCATGCAGCCGATGACATAATCGGCGCATGTGCTCTGAAGGTCCAGCTTACAGTGCCACTCATGTAGCCGGAGGCCACAAAACCGAGAAGGAAAACTGGGTGAAGATGTCAGCTATTGTGGCGCTGGAGGGCTTCATTCTGAGTCAAGTCTATTATTATGTGCTCGTATGCGATGTATATTAGCACATTATGACATTGCTTTGCGTTTTTTTTTTCCCTACCACCAGCAGTTTACAACTGCTTTAACACTTCTATTTCTTGAAAGCCTTCTTGAAGTGGTAGTAAAGGCGTTATTTTAGGCTTACCTGTAGGTGCAGCAAATATTTCCTAAAATGCGTACTGTTAAGGAGATACCTACTTTAGCAGCGCTGGTGATGTCACCGGCACATGCAGACTGTCCATAGAGAGCCATGCTGCGACGGACATCGTGGTTCTGCCAAACAGCAGCTGCCCGCAAACCTTGAAGGAAGAGCAGGGGAGTGACGATAAAAGCTCTGTGAGCGGCGACAGCGCGCTGCTAGGGGGGCTTAATTTTCAAGTCTTTCACAATGTGCTAGTATGAGATGCATACTAGCACATTGTGACATTTGCAGGGAGAAGTTTTTTTTTGCAGTTTACTACCGCTTTAAATTACAGCATTTTTTCACACCTCCCTAAAATTGACCAGTACTGTATCTATATATATTTTATATATACACACGCACGTCATTCTTACTAAAAACTTACCTGCAGCCACAAAGAAAAAATTAAATTGCAGCCTGAATTGTGGATAACAATATATCAATAACTGTAAACTTACCCTCTGCCAGTTTAGCCATGAGCTGCAATCTTCCAGTTGCCCCCAGATCAATCCCACTGCGTTCAAGATCATCATTATCGAGGAACGAAACATCTGTACTGCCATCACCACGATCTGTCACATGACCAACTTTCATAGGTCGACCTGCCAACTCAAATCCATTCAACTGATCCAAGGCTCGCCGAGCACACTCTGCATCTGAAAACTAGAGGAAAATCAAATGAGCACTCAAAGCGTAACTCCAGGCATAAAAGTTACCAGCCAAGGGCAGTTTCCTCCTGCTAACCATAACTGTATACAGTATTCACTTACAAAATTGATTTTAGTATGTTGCAAAAGAAAAAACAAACATTTTTCCTCGCTCACTGAGGAACACAGAAGTTAGGAAGTCTAAAAGCAGTCCAACAGAGGAGTGGGAAACACAGCAAACACTAAAGGTCCAAGAAACAAAAATGGGGCCTGCCTGCAGCTCAATCAGCCGCCTGAAGGATCTATGCCTGAAAATTGAGGCCAAAACATCCACCTGATATTAGAGAATGTGGGAAAAGAAGAAGGCAAGGTAAACAATTGCAATCAGGTAAACAATTCTTTTTGCAGTTTGCATGGGGAAACAGTTGTTCGATGATGAAAAAGTCTCACTCACAGCAGGTCTAGTAGAGTGGGCCTTGATAGGAAAGGGTAAAACCAGATCCTCTAAAACATAGGCTAGAATGATGGTCTGCCTGAGCCACCTATAGGTGAATTATGATCTGCCTGAGACACCTAGAGATCGTATAACAAGAAGGCAGAACACACTTCTGGGGTACATCCAAGACAACAGAAAAGGAATAAGACTTTAGGAAGAAGCAGTAACAGATTCTCAGTCTGAACATCCAGACAATAGGAACGAAATTTCCTTTAGCAAAAAAACTTAAACCTGACAAAAATGATGAAAGAGTGATGTCCTGGATGAGGCAATATACAGAAACTACCTTCGGCAAAAAGAGTCCTGGGTCTCAACTATTCAAGCAAGAAAGGATTCCTTACACTCCATTTGCAGAAATTGAGCTACAAGGAATATCAACTTATGGGTGAGAGTAGTAGAAAAAAAAGGAACGCCCCCTAATGGGTTCAAATAGTTTCTGAAGTACAGGAGAACTAGGGGAACAGATGGAGGGAGCTAAATGAAAGACACCTGTAACAAGGTCTTAAAAAGTGGACACTGAAAACAAGAAAGGGCAGAAACCTGACCCAGGACAGCTCAGGGAGCAAAATGTTGGTCCAGACCCACTTGCAGGAAGGAGGTCATTTGTCCCACAGAGAAACTCTTAAGGTGGAAGCCCAGAGAATGCATTCTATGTCCGTTGATAGGCCTTGCCGAAAGTAGCCTACCTAGCTTTCAGCATTAGATGAAGCACAGAATTAGATATGCCTCCATCTCTCAAAACCTGCACTTCCAACAGCCATGTTGTTTAAGCCAGTTACTAAAGCAGGATAGTAAAGGTCCTTGGGACAGAAGATCCCAAATATTCAGCAGAGCACACAAACTTTCTGCCAGTAGTCTTACCACATCTGCTTGATACATTCCAAAACAGTGAGGATCACAAGAAAGCCCCCCCCCCCCCATCTCAATCCTGTGAAATAGTTGAGGGAGGAGATTCAGAGGGAGGAAGAGAAATCAGGGTGTACTGATCCTATGGAGTAAACAGAGCATTCACCGCTTCTGCTAGACTCCAAGGATCCCTGTTCCTAGAAACAAACCTGTACAGTACATTGTCCAGCATCCTCAAAGTGTGACAAAAAGGTAATAAAACATCTCTGGGTTCCATTTTTAACCGCTAAGCCACCGCCCACCGTCATACGACGGCTGGACGAGGCTTCTGTTGTTCTGGGAGGACGTCATATGACGTCCTCGCCCTCCCGAACCACTAGGGGGCACGCGCGCGTGGCCGCTGCGTCACTCGGGACCCGGTGCGCGTGCCCGGCGGCCGCGATATCCGCCGGGCACCCGCGATGTCCGCCGGGTAACAGAGCAGGAGCGTGGATCTGTGCATGTAAACACAGATCCACGTCCTGTCAGAGAGGAGAGGAGACCGATGGCGTGTCCCTTGTACATAGGGACAGCGATCGGTCACCTCCCCCAGTCAGTCCCCTCCCCCCACAGTTAGAATCACCTCCTTAGGTCATACATTAACCCCTCGAGCGCCCCCTAGTGTTAACCCCTTCCCTGCCAGTCACATTTACGCAGTAATCAATGCAATTTTATAGCATTGATCGCTGTATAAATGTGAATGGTCCCAAAAATGTGTCAAAAGTGTCCGATGTGTCCGCCGCAATATTGTAGTCACAATAAAAATTGCAGATCGCCGCCATTACTAGTAAAAAATAAATAATAAAAATGCTATAAATCTATCCCCTATTTTGTAGACGCTATAACTTTTGCGCAAACCAATATACGCTTATCGCAATTTTTTTTTACCAAAAATATGTAGAAGAATACGTATCGGCCTAAACTGAGGAAAAAATTTGTTTAAAAAAAAAAAAAAAAATTGGATATTTATTATAGCAAAAAGTAAAAAATATTGTGTTTTTTCAAAATTGTCCCTCTTCTTTTGTTTATAGCGCAATAAATAAAAAACCGCAGAGGTGATCAAATACCACCAAAAGAAAGCTCTATTTGTGGGGAAAAAAATGATAAAAATGTAATTAAGGTGCAGTGTAACATGACCGCGCAATTGTCATTCAAAGTGCGACAATGCTGAAAACTGAAAAATGGCTTGGGCAGGAAGGGGGTGTAAGTGCCCTGTATTGAGGTGGTTAAAGAAGCTTTGATTTGAATTGTGCATCTTAACACTTTTTTTTCTCCCCGTTCTTTATGTCCAATCTAAAAGTGTGACTTAAACCTTTGAAATTCTGCACGCAACACTATTTAGCATATATTCTACCTCTACCTCCTTTACTGCATTTTTTTCTCTCCCTTCTCAAAGGAGGACCACATACTGATGGTGGAATATATTCTATTCAGCAATGCTTTGAAGTGCTCCTTTTTCATTGAATGACAGCCAAACGCTCAATTTTTTTATACATCAAGACTTGAATATTTTATTCAAGTGAATGAACCAAAGCTGTTTTGAATTGAAAGCATTATTTTTTTTTGTTATAACGACTTTGGAACTGCAGATATCCTCAAGGGTGACGTGCCATCAGTGTTTAAAAATCTTTGAAAACGCACAGGGTTTTTTCTTTGCTGCTTCCATGGGCTTATAAATGTTCATAAATGTAAAGTTAAACAAAATGTGCCTGAATTTTTTTATTCAGTTTACAAAAAAAACAACAATCTCTGGGTGTAGAGACTTTAGCTGATCTAGATGTTGCAGGCTCTGGAAGTATGCTTGGCAATTGATCACACATTGGATATACAGTATCTCACAAGAGTACAACCCTCACATTTTTGTAAATATTTTATTACATCTTCATGTGACAACACTGAAGAAATGACACTTCGCTACAATGTAAACGTAGTTAGTGTACAGCTTGTATAACAGTGTAAATTTGCTGTCCCCTCAATATAAACACACAGACATTAATGTCTAAACTGCTGGCAACAAAAGTGAGTACACCCCTAAGTGAAAATGTCCAAATTGGGCCCCAAGTGTTAATATTGTGTGTAGCCACCAATAATTTTCCAGCACTGCCCCACAAATACTTAATAGGGTTTAGGTCTGGAGACATGCTTGGCCAGTCCATCACCTTTACCCTCTTTAGCAAAGCAGTAGTTGTCTGGGAGGTGTGTTTCGGGTCCTTATGTAGGAATACTGCCCTGCGACCCAACCTCCAAAGGGAGGGGATCATGCTCCTCTTCATTGAGGGAACCATGAATGCCAACATGTACTGTAACATACCGAACTATAGCTCCCCAGTGCCGGCAGCACTCATGCAGCCCCAGACCATGACACTCCCACCACCATGCTTGACTGTAGGCAAGACACACTTGTCTTTGTACTCCTCACCTGGTTGCCGCCACACACGCTTGACACCATCTGAACCAAATACGTTTATCTTGGTCTCATCAGACCATGAGACACGGTTTCAGTAATCCATGTCCTTAGTCTGCTTGTCTTCAGCAAACTGCTTGTGGGCTTTCTTGTGCATCTTTAGAAGAGGCTTCCTTCTGGGATGACAGCCATGAAGACCAATTTGATGCAGTGTGTGGCATATGGTCTGAGCACTGACAGGCTTACCCCCCATCCCTTCAACCTCTGCAGCAATGCTGGCAGCACTCATATGTCTATTTCCTAAAGACAACCTTTGGATATGACGCTGAGCATGTGCACTCAACTTCTTTGGTCGACCATGGCGAGGCCTGTTCTGAGTGGAATTTGTCCTGTTAAACCGCTGTATGGTCTTGGCCACCATGCTGCAGCTCAGTTTCATGGTCTTGGCAATCTTCTTATAGCCCAGGCCATTTTTATGTAAAAGCAACAATTCTTTTTTTTAGATCCTCAGAGTTCTTACCCATGAAATATGTCAGGATATTTCCATATTGAGATTATAAAAACCAATGAACTATGATTTTGCAATAACTAAATTCGCCCTTCTCCTGAACCATTTATGACAAAGACAGGCAGAAAGGCCTTGAGGAACTGGTTCTTCAGACAATCATGTTAACCAAACTTCATCAGTGCAAATGTAATGTTTGGTTTACGCAACCACTCGACCCCAGTTGACAATGCTCGGAGGACCTGACGTTTGAGGTCAGTAAATAAAATTCTTAGATCAAGGAAAACCCAGGTCAAGAGATCACAGCTCCATATGAAATATTGAACTAAAGACCATAAATCTCCAAGATAATCAGACGGACGCAAGCAAATTTAGGGTTTGACATCTTGGGTATTTACAGGTGCAACCTTATCTTTTATATTTCATCAAAAAAATTGGGTCATTTATTGTCTGTGTGCCTTAAAAGGAACTTTAGTGAAATTTTGCGTTTCCCAGACCTTTGCAGTAACGTATATAAAACATACATTAAAAAAATTGGAACTACCAGTGGTTTATACTCTAGGGCGGGGGTCGGCAACCCGTTGATCGTGGGTACACCGCGTCCCAACCCCCAGTCTGTACTGCTCCTCCGCCTCCTGTGAAATTCTTTACCCTCTGCGCATGTAACGGCGCCCGACCTCCTCCCTGTCTTCTCGGGAGCCGGCGCATGCGCAGAGGGTGAAGCATTTCACAGGAGGCGGAAGAGCAGCAGAAGTATCGTGCACAAAGTGAAAGTAACTATGCCGGGCAAGGTCAGAGGCACGGGGATACACAATTTCATGCGCAAGATTGAGAACTGCGTCCAGTGTAAGAGCCGAGCAGAGACACAGGCATGTCATTGCTTAAGCCAGAGGCAATCTCGTGGGTATACACAGAACACACGATTCCAAGGGCAGTCTGTATGAGGAGAGGTGAGCTGAGTGACCACACACAGATTTAAGCCCGCAGCAGCCAGGCAGAGAGCCAAGTGGGTGACTCACAATTAACCCCTGTATTGCCAGGCACCTCGGTCCTATTGACACTGTCCACTGCCCCACTGACTGACACAGTCTTCTGCTCTACTGACCCCTGTAATCTGCCCTGCAAACTGCTGACACCTGTACACTAGACATGTGCATTACGTTTCATTCCGAATCGAAATTTGGACAAATTTTTCATTATTCGGATGCGAATCCGAAAAAAAACGAACGAATTTGAATCAAATTCAAAAACAAATTCGAATCGAATTTGAAAACAATAGAAATTGATTTTCTAAAAAATACAATAAAATAGAATATAAAATCATAAAGCAATAGAATACATATATATAATATTGTTTTATTCTGTTTTATTGTTTTTCTATGCTTTTCTTTTCTATTATTTTCTATTCTTTAATAGTCTTTTCTATTCAAATTCATTCTATACGAAATTCGAATTTCAGAACATGGCTTCTGAAAATCGAATTTCGTATAGAATGAATTTGAATAGAAAAGTTTAGAAGAGAAAAGAAAATCATATATTGTATTTTATTCTATTCTAATCTTTTCTATTCAAAATCATTCTATACGAAATTTGAATTTCAGAAAATGGATGTGGAGATATATTATATATATATATATCCATTTTCTGAAATTCAAATTTCGTATAGAATGATTTTGAATAGAAAAGATTAGAATAGAAAATAATAACCATATAATATATAACCATTTTCAGAAATTCTAATTTCCAAAATCGAATTAGAATAGAAGAATATAAAAGAAAAGACTAGAAAAACAATAGAATAAAAAAAAAAAATATATATATATATATATATATATATATATATATATATATATATATATATATATATATATATATATATATATATATATATATATATATATATTTATTATATATATATCCAAAGGTTGCTGCACTTAAAAATTTGTTGCTTTATTCCATCAAATCTTTAGAAAAAGATTACAAAGCAAGTAGAGTCATTCCAATCATTTGTTCAGACAAAGATTACGTTTCAGGCTGATTTGTTCGCACCCTTCCTTACATCAGTCAGAACACATCTGAACTTTATTTTTATATGTACAAGGTCGGTGGGAGAACCTGTTTGCTGACACTAGATTGAAAGCTGTGTGTGGTTCTCCTCTACACTTCAATCTATATATATATATATATATATATATATATATATTTTTTTTTTTCTTAGCTGGTCTATGGTTTTTCTATGATATTCTTTTCTATTATTTTCAATTTTTTTCTAATCTTTTCTATTTGAATGCAAATTCATTCTATATGAAATTCGAATTTCAGAAAATGGTTATATAGAAATAGAATTCTAATAGAAAAGACTAGAATAGAAAAAACAATAGAACAATATATATAAAACATCTTCCGGAATTGGAATTTGGTACAGAATGAATTTGAATAGAAAAGATTAGAATAGAATATATTATATTTTTTTTTATTCTGTTCTGTTCTATTCTATTTGAATCTGTTCTATTGGAATTCGATTTCATTCTATATGAAATTCAAATTTCGCAAAATGGTTATATATATAGTAAACTTTTTCAAATTCGGTCAAATTTTTTTCGAATGCGGTAGAATTTTTTTCGAATACGAAACTAAACGAATCCCGAAAACGAATAATGAATGCAGCTAATTTAACTAAACGAATTTAGTTAAATAACGAACCGAAACTAAACTAATTTTTTCATTATGCACATGTCTACTGTACACTACCATACATATTATTGACCCCTGTACACTGCAATACAGTCAACTGACCTCGGTCACTGAAGCTACCTTTTAAAAGGTAGGCCAAGTTTATATTTTTACAATGACATTGTTTTATTATTTTTAACTTTTCATGCTGTCCTTGCTAGTTAATTTCTTTAAGAGCCCACTCACACTGATTGCACACAAAACCAAAATGGTTTAGTGTGCAGGCATCTGTCCGTTTCAGCTGCAGTGAACCGCTGGTAGGTGGGAAGTGTAATGCACGTTTAAGCATATTAGTTTCCATCATTTATGTCACCGCACAGCAGCATGCTGTGTATTGCGTTTGCTGTGTGGTGACATGCAGGGACATTCAGTGAGATGCGATATTATGCAAACATGTTGCATATGACATCTCTGGAACACAGAGAAACACCGTGTTCTTGTATGGTCATGACACATAGAAAACTATTGTCTTCTGTGGGTCATTGTAGTTACCTGCATTTATCCATGAGGAAAAAACGCAGGTAACTGCACACAGTGTAAAAAAGAAAAAAAAAGAAAAAAAAAGAAAAAAAAAAAAAAAAACGGGAAGAAGGGTGCCAAATCCTGGTGATCTGATTTCCTCAAGTGTTGTTCAGGTAGATCTCCACCTCTTAAAGGTTGCCTCCCCCTGCTCTAGGGTATCTGTTTTCAGAAAATATTTTGGGCATTGGTGTGCAAAAACTGCCCTGGCAGCAAAAGGTTTAAATATTAGACTCTACCTTGGCTTTACATATTCTAATTAGCACTAGATAATTCCGTCGGCATAAAGCAAATGTGGGAAGCTACCAGCATGTCGAGGCACAAAAACATAACTTTGCAAGCCAATAATATTTACAGAAAAACAAAGATTTTACCGTGATAAATCCATAACCCTTGGATCGCCCTGTATCAGGTTCTCTAAGAAGCTGAATGTTCTCAATCTGAAAAATAAAATGATTCTTCTTTCAGTATTGACAGAATAGCCACAACTAAAGACAAAAGTCAATTATAGATTAAACATTCAAATGAAAAAACGCAAATAACCTTTCCAAAAGGTTCAAAAATTCCTTTTAGCATGTCCTCTGTGATATTGAAGTGCAGAGAGCCTACATAGAGACGCATGGGTCCAGCATTTCCTCTCTGCAGATTATTTGCCATAGCGGCCAAACGGTTCTTCTCAGCCTTTAAAAAAAAAAAAAAAAAAAGTTAAAGTTAAAACAAATACAGCAATCACACCTTCTGTACAAATCTGCTCTTTTTTTCACAACACTTTCACCTATTTATTCCTTTACCCAATAACAAAAATTACCTTGTGCCAACACTCTTTACAACTGATAAAGCTACTGCACTATATATTTCAGTGCTAAATATGTACAGTTATGCAGAATAGTATGAATCTTGGTAAAAGAAGGTACAGTGACCCACACAAACATTCCTAGGCTAAAAGAGACCTAGCACATGCACTTGAAAAAAAATACCTGTAATATGCTTCATGTTAATAGCTTTGAAACAGACTCGTTAACACTTAAATGATGCAATCAAATGCAACAAAGTCTTAAGGACTGTAGGTCAAATATCAGAAATAAAAGTTTTTCCTCTGTCCTGTAAAGCACATAGGTCCAATCAAAAATGAGCAAAAAAAAAACCCCCAACAAATCTGTGGGAAATAAACAATGCCTACCTGTGAAGCCTGTACCATGATTGGTACACCTAGCAGTCTCTGGCCAGTTAGGCCAATGGCCAAAGGTACAGACTGGATAGCTACAAATTCAACATATGCAATGCCCTTTGATCTGCGAGAGTTTCTGTCTGCAATAATTCTCACATCTCGCACCTAAAAAAGACAAGAACTGACAGGTCAGCTACAGGATTTTTGAACAAACACATAAGCCTTTATGGAGGATCATCTTACTTTTCCTACAGCAGAGAAAAAGTCCTCTAAATCACGTGGACGAATGCGAGCAGCCAGCTGCATACAAAATACTGTTCTTGCATCACGTTCTTCTGGAGTTAGGATGGGTTCTGGTTGCCTGGTAGAGATTTAAAAAACACGTGTTAAACAAAAATTCATATGTATTTTACACATGAATAGAGTGCGTCATACATACAGTAAATGTAACCTCTTCCCGCCACCTGTACACATTGGCCTCAACTGGGACTTCTTCTGTGAGGCCACATATATGCGTACCAGTGTTTGTGCTGGGAGCATGCTGCACAGTGAGCTACAAACATAGAGACCAGGCTCTCACCGAGAGCCCAGGGTGCTGTACTAACAAATCGGGAACTGGGACTCCCAGTGCCCGATTGCTGTGATAGTCTCCGATTGGCTATCACAGTGATCAGTCACTGTGCAGCCCAGCCATGTGTTTTTTCCTCCTCTGAATGGAGCGAAAGATACATTGTAGGTTTCTCCCCTTGCTAGGGGAGAAAAATGTAAACCATTGTTTCTGGGCCCTACTACTGGTACAAAGAAACAATGTACACATATATGTGGTATTGCTGCAATCATCAGGAGCAGAATAATTTTTTGGGGTTCTTTGGTGGCAAGGAGATTTGTTACCATTTACAACCAAATGAAAGCCCAATTTGTCCAAAAAAGATTAAGGTATAATCCGCCTGGACAGTCAAGTAGCTGCAATGATATGTACAGTGTTCCTAACACATGTCAAAGTTTGAGAATTGTGTCCAGGCATTAAGATCATGAAGGGGTTAAAACAAATAAGATGTATAGTTGTATGTAATCACAACATCTTCGGTACCTTGTGCCAAAACATAACCCTGAAGCTATAATGAGCCAACCACTGAAAGTCGGCACCAAAAGCTACCATAAATCTTCCGCAGTACTCCAGAAGCACACAAAAAAAGAAAAAAAAAAAAAAGGCTCAACAAAGTATTCCAGACTGGCAAAGCAGGTGTTGGCATTTTGAAGGCACCCCTCTTGGCGAGTAGGCAGCCCCACTAAAAGCAATGGGAGGCTGTCGGCTCTCACAGCTAATCGCATACAGTTGCATGTAATCGCTCATGCAGTGAGCACATGCGAGTGATCAGCCCTGGACGCTGACTGCCTGCGCTCAGGGCCGATTACTCGCACGTGCTCACTGCATGAGCGATTACATATGAGTGGGAATGATTAGCTGCCCTGTTGGCAGCCATTGCTCCACGTGCTGGGATTCTCATAGCATTTGCCAGTGTTAATATACAGTGCATCCAGAAAGTATTCCCAGCGCTTCACTTTTTCCACATTTTGTTACAGCCTTATTTCAAAATGGATTAAATTAATTTTCCTTAAAATTCTACAAACAATACCCCATAATGACAACGTGAAAAGAAGTTTGTTTGAAATCTTTGAAAATTTATATATAAAAAAAAAAAAAAAAATTGGGGTACTTTTATACTGAGGCACTTCTAAACTGGCAGTGAAACACTAAGCACTTTTTGGGGGCTTTTGAAGAGCTTTTCAGGCCCTTTGCATTTCAATGGAGAGGGGCGTTTGAGGCCCTTTTTTTAGCTCTCCAAACACTGTCCAAAGATACTGCGCTAGCAGTTTTTTCACCACCCCGCCAGGGCACCGCCCCAGTCAGAAAGCATTAATTGATTTGAATGGAAATAGGTTTTCGTGAGCTTTTCAGGCGCTCTTTTTGGCGCAAAAGCACCTCAGTGTGAAAGGGGTCTAAGTATTCTTGGCCTTCGCCATGATACTCAAAATTGACCTCAAGCGCATCCAGTTTCCACTGATCATCCTTGAGATGTTTCTACAACTTGATTGGAGTCCACCTATGGTAAATTCAGTTGATTGGACAGGATTTGGAAAGGCACACACCTGTCTATATAAAGTCCCACAGTTAGTGCATGTCAGAGCACAAACCAAGCCATGAAGCCTAAGGGATGGCCTGTAGACCTCTTAGACAGGATTGTATCGAGGCACAGAAACATTTCTGCAGCATTGAATGTCCCAATGAGCCCGGTGGCCTACATCACCCGTAAATGTAAGAAGTTTGGAACCACCAGGACTCTTCCTAGTGTGGGCTGCCTGGCCAAACTGAGTGTTTGGGGAGAAGGGCCTTCGTAAGGGAGGTGACCAAGAACTAGATGGTTACTCTGACCGAGCTCCAGCATTTCTCTACGGAGAGAGGTGAACCTTCCAGAAGAATAACCATCTCTGCAGCACTCCACCATTCATAAAGACAAAAACAGAACATTCCATAGTTCAACTCACCAACCAGTCTGCTGATCAACTGAATTAACCTGTCCAACAGTCTGCGTTAAATACAGGGGTTTAGTTAGCATGCATTTGCAAACAAATGCGTAAGCTGCAAGGCCTCTTTATGGCACCCTGAGTATGCTTGCAGTCCTAACACTACTGAATTTATGAGCGTCTCCACAGTGGGAGCATGCATTCTAATGGATAAATGAGGGGCAGGTGGGCCTGGAGGTAAGCCCAACCGCCCCTAAAGGAAGGAGAACACACTGGAGCACAATGACAGCAAAGGTGCCCAGTGTGTCCCTGGACCACACGCGTTGCATGCATGCTAACTAAACCCCCGCAGACTGTTGGACAGATCAATTTGGTTGGTCAGCAGACTGGTCTGTGAGTTGAGCTATGGAACCTTCCATTTTTGTTTGCCCTTCCATGTGCTCTTTGCTGTGAAGGTCAGTTATAGGTTGGGGCAGGGGCCATTTGTTTGTTACTCCACCTATTAGGCCTGTAAGGTAGAGTGCCTAGACGGAAGCCACTCCTCAGCAAAAGGCACATGACAGCCCGCCTGGAGTTTGCCAAAAGGCACCTGAAGGACTCTCGGACCATTAGAAACAACATTTTCTGGTCTGATGAAACAAAGATTGAAATCTATGGCCTGACCGGCATCATGTCTGGAGGAAACCAGGCACTGTTCATCACCTGGCCAATACCATCCCCTACAGTGAAGCATGGTGGTAGCAGAATCATGCTGTGGGGATGTTTTTAACCATCAGGAACTGGGAGACTAGTCAGGATCAAGGGAAAGATGAATGTATAGAGAAAATCTTGATGAAAACCTACTCCAGAGTGCTGTGGACCTCAGACTGGGGCGAAGGTTCATCTTCCAACAGGACAACGACCCTAAGCACACAGCCAAGATAACAAAAAGGAGTGGCTACAGGACAACTCTGAAAGTCCTTGAGTGGCCCAGCCAGAGCCCAGACTTGAACCAGATTGAACATCTTTGGAGAGATCTAAAAATGGCTGGAGCACCAACGCTCCCCATCCAACCTGATGGAGCTTGCGAGGTCCTGCAAAGAAAGAAGAATGGGAGAAACTGCCCAAAATGTGTGCCAAGATTGTAGCATCATACTCAGAAAGACTTGAGGCTGTAATTGGTACCAATGGTGCTTCAACAAAGTATTGAGCAAAGGCTGCAAATACTCATGTACATGGATTTTTTCTTCGTTTTTTTATTTCTAATAAATTTGCAAAGATTTCAAACAAACTTTGACGTTGTCATTACGGGGTATGGTTTGAAGAATTTTGAGGAAAATAATTCAATGAAAGTGAAGTGCTGTGAATACTTTCCGGATGCACTGCACGCATAGAAACCACAGCAAAATAAGGATAATAATGCAAAACTATAACATTTTTAAACAAAACACTTTTTGCAGTATAAAGCAAACGATACCTGATAGGACTTTTTTCCTTATGTCGGGGGCTGCGACTTTTGCTACGTGTGTGGCGCCGCCTGTCGAATGAAGTATTTATTTTGATTAGCAGTTCATTTTTGTTCAAACAAAACATTAAATAGTAAAGAGCTATTATACGAGTATTTTTTTTTCATAAGCGAATACAAAAGGTAGGTGGGTTATAAAAGCCCTTAAATATTTTAGAGGAAAAAAAAAATGTACATTTTTACTTAAAAAATGTAAACCTCTACTATTGAGTGAAAAAAAAAAAAAAAAAAAAAAACTGTAGTTAAAACAGTGTTTCCATATTTATTTACATCACTTACAGGAATCTTTTTGCCTAAAGTATTGTTCTGTTCACATACTGTATATGCATTAAATTTCATATTTAAAAAGGACAATGGAGGAGCTGAAGCCTCCCTGGATAATTAACAGCATATCCTAGGAAAATCTGAATACTGACCGTGCCTGAACACTAAGTCCCTCCATAGGCTTGAAAGGGGTGAATGGCTCCATTCAATTCCCTGGGGAGTGCAGGAAGGTGGTTTGGTTGATGTAGTTCAGCAAAAGTAGTATACCTGTACTTAACCCCTTCATGCTGACCGAACGCAAATATGGGTTCATGGCTTGAAGGGGTTATACCATTTTTTAGAGCCAGTGTTTGGCTTTTTAGTGATAACAACTGATGCAGCTAAAAGGCGCTCGGCTGTTATCCTAAAAGGAGTGGGAGAGGACAGCAATAAAAGTGAACAGATTTTGTTTAAAGGGACGTTAAATATAGAATTTTTTTTTTAAAGTTCCCCCCGTGCAGCAAAGAAAAACGCATACGTAAGCCGCAAATGTAAATGGTGTTCAAATCACACATGCGAGATATTGTCGCGATAGTCAGAGTGAGAGCAATAATTCTAGCAAAATACCTACTTTAACTCTAACCTGGTAACCGTTAATTTTTTTTTTTTAAGTGTCGCCTATGGAGATTATTTAAGGTACCGTAGGTTGTCGCCATTCCACGAGTGTACGCAATTTCAAAGCAAGACACATTAGGTATCTGATTACTCAGCATAACATCTTTCACATTATAAAAAAAAATAAATAAATAAAAATGGGCTAACTTTACTGTTTAGTTTCTTTTTTTTTTAATTCATGAAAGTGTCTCTCTCTCCCCCCCCCCCCCAAAAAAAATTTTGTTTGAAAGACCGCTGCGCAAATATCATGTGATATAAAAAATTGTAACGATAGCCATTTTATTCTCTACGGTCTCTGCTAAAAAAAAATATATATCATGTTTGGGGGTTCTAAGTAATTTTGTAGCAAACATTACGGATTTTAACTTGTAAGCAACAAATGTCAGAAATAGGCTTAGGCATGAAAGGGTTAAATTACTTTTCAGGTAATTAAAATTCACTCTAAGGGCCCATTCACACCAGAACGCAGCGTGGGAAACTCCGTGCAAGTTTCCCGCATTGTGTATAAACCGTACTGGGTGTGCGATCTGCTGTGAATGTCAAAAGTACTCCTAACACACAATTACAGAATGCAAATGTAGTGCGTTTGCTGCACCGGATCGCATGGTACTGCAGTATCATGCAATTCAGTTGCAGTGTGTTTTAAAAAGTAGTGCAAGCACTACTTTTGGTGCAATCCAATGCAATTTCAGCCCATAAACACTGCACTGAATCGCACAGGAATGCAGACACCGTTTCTGTACGATTTAAGTGTGAACCGGCCCTAAAGCAAACTATTTTAGTACTATCTTGAACAAACCATGTAATTTTTCATTTATAATCAGCAAGCTTCTTGAATGACACTAGTCTTATTTTAAGAAGAATTAACAGTCATCTGTGGGTTATGTAGTTGTCCAAATCTGTAGGAATCAAAAAACAAACCCCCACCCCCCAAAAAAACAAGAAAAAAAACCCACAACTCCTCCTCATGGTCAGTTTCTCACCCGGGACTACGGTGTCTGGAACGTTCATCTCGTCGGCGATCACGACTCCTTGAGTTGTATCTTCTTCCCCGGCTGCGGCTTCTGTGCCTGCGCTCACGGCTTCGGTGTCTATCCCTGCTGCCCCGTCGTCTGTGCCGGTCCCTACTCCGACTGCGGCTGAGTAACGAGAAGGTGATAGATTTAAAATGTACATCCATTTGGAAAACCCCCAAAAGTCTGCATCATGGAAATTGTGGCATGGCCCCTGATGAGGCTGCTGATCGCATTGCATGCCCAATAGCATGCTATTGGGCATGCGACGCGATCAGCAGCCTCATACGTGTGGGTCCAGAGCTTGCGCTTTCAAGTTCTAGCCATTATTGACATACCGTATTTATCGGCATATAACACGCACTTTTTTCCTCCGAAAATCAGGGGAAAATTGTGGGTGCGTGTTATAGGCCGATCCCCGCCGATTTTGTGTTATCAGAGCGATCGTGGCAATTGCCGCGGTCGCCGCGGACATACACAGCCGTGGGTAGATTCAAATATGGCGCCGAGACTGCAGGGATTCGTCGGAGCCGAGATACACATACCCGAGTGTTCTCGGCTCTTTTCGGCGCCGCCGTCACGCCCAGTCCCGCCCCTGGACCTGTGTTATGTCCATCATAGGGCGGGACTGGGCGTGACTAAGCGGCGCCGAAAAAAGCCGAGAACACTCGGGTATGTGTATCTCGGCTCCAACGAATCCCTGCAGTCTCTGCGCCATATTTGAATCTAATCTATCACAAAGCTGCACTGACATGGCTGGACTGGGGCAAAGCTGCACTGACAAGGCTGCACTGACACTGACAAGGCTGCAGATGGACAGATAAGGCTGCATCGATGGGCATTTTAATGTAAGTTTTTTTTCCTTAAACTTCCCTCCTAAACTTGGGGTGCGTGTTATAAGCCGGCGCGTGTTATACGCCGATAAATACGGTAACTGAGCCCTGAGTTTTAGCGCTCCTATGGCACACTGGAAAAAACATAAACCTATGTGCACCATAAAGGAAATGGACTCTACCTCTGCGGCACAATGCCCCACGGGCTATCAGTCTCAAAAGCCTGGCACCTGTATCCCTCACAACCATGAAAAAAAATGCAAAGGCTGGAGTCCACATAAAATCCTGAAGTGTCCTTTATTCTTTAACCGGTTCCCGACCGGCTCAAGTAGATATACTGCGGCAGAATGGCTCGCCTGGGTGAAATCCCGTATGGGTACGTCCTACCCCTTTTCGTCCACCAGAGGGCGTGCGCCCACTGCACGGTGGGGGGACTCAATGCACGTGGCCGATCACTGCCAATAAACACACAAATCCCTGTGCTGTCAGAGGAGAGGAGACGTCGTTTGTTCCTAGTACGTAGGAACAGCGATATGTCTCCTCTCTTATTCAGTCCTATCCCCATACAGTTAGAACACACATTTAACCCCTTGATCGCCCCCTAGTGTTAACCCCTGATATTTACACAGTAATCAGTGCATTTTTATCACTGTATAATTGTTAAAGGTCCCAAAAATGTCCGATCTGTCTGTCGCAATACTTCTAAAAATCGTAGATCACCGCCATTACTAGTAAAAAGAAAAAAAAAAAAAAAAGCCATAAATCTTTCCCATAGTTTGTAGACGCTATAACTTTTGCGCAAACCAATCAATATACGCTTATTGCGATTTTTTTTAACCAAAAATATGAAGAATATATATCGGTCTAAACTGATGAAGAAATTTGTTTTTTTGTTTTTTTTTTTTTTTAAATTTGGGCGATATAGCAAAAAAGTAAAAAATATTATTTTTTTTTCTTCAAAATTGTCGCTCTTTTTCTTTATAGCGCAAAAAATAAAAAACAGGTGATCAATTACCATCAAAAGATGAAAAAGGGACGCAAATTTAATTTGGGTACCGCATTGTATGACCGCGCAATTGTCAGTTAAAACAAGGCAGTGCGAAATTGTAAAAAGTGCTCTGGAAGGAGGTAAAATCTTCCAGGGCTGAAGTGGTTAAAAACAGCAAACATTCCTGAGTATCCATCATAAGAGGTAGCAAAGGCTGCTTAATTTCATTTCTTAATACTATGGCATGGAGCATCATTGCAGAGGAATAAGGGGTGGGTTAACATCATAATTAAAGGGAAACATGGTATATATTCCTGGAAACTTATGTTAAAACTCACTTTCAAGGAGGTATACACCTACCTTCGACGTCGATCATGACTTCTGCTCCTGCTCCTTTTCCTGCTTCTACTTCTCCTAAAAACAAAGAATATATGCAATTACATACTGTGTAGTACAGGGACCACAGATAACAAAATAAAATAACTGAGGGAAAAGAATCCCTGATGGCAAAGGTATACCCCCACCTGCTGCTGCTACTGGCATTTCCAGATCGGCTGCTGCTTGTCTCTTTCGCCTGTTCATTGTTCGTCTCTCTGGCCTGATTATTGTTTGTCTCTTTCGCCTGTTCATTGTTTGTCTCTTGATTGGGAGTTTCTTCCTGTTCAGCCCAACAAAAAATGCCACACCGACAGAAGATGGTCAGGGAAGTCCCAACATAGAATTATATGGAAGATAATGCGGCAGAGTAGGGAAACAACAAAAAGACAGAACACAAAAAAAAAAAAATCTTATTAGCTAGGAATTAAAAACAGTAGTTACTGCTATAAAAGGAGTGGACTTTTGAAAGCTCAGCCAGTAGATCAAATTTTCAAACTACCTACATCATTTCTTGACATTAATACATGACCTTACATGGAGGATGAACAGATCAGCAGAGTGCACCTCTAATTATATACCTTACCTGATACAAAAATTAGTTATTATGGGTTATTTCCCACTGTATCTTGTCTCTCAAATTCCTCGGCCTGGAGCAAACAGAGGGCATATTGCTTTATGATTTTTAGCAAGTACACACTGAGAGCAAAGTAATTAAGCATAGATGTGAGCTACAAACACACACAATGACTATCATGTAATAGTGTATAGGCATCCCCTTAGCACCATTCCCCCTCAGTTCTAGGCTTTAGTAGCCAGCAAAAAAGGCACATACCTTGTTTATTTTTTTAATTAAAAGTACATACACTAAAGCCGAATTTCAGCTATGGCTATTTTTGCATGTTTAAAATTCATTTAGCTTGGACCAATGTAACTATATTATGTGCCATACTCAGCAAAACCTGGAATTCACTGTAGTAAGCACTGCTATTACAGGGATTCCCGCTGGCTTCCGGGTCCCATGCAGCGTGGTTGACCTGCTGCTTAGTGATCACTTGCTCGGCATTGGCACCATCAGAGAACGCTTTGCATTTTTCAATGCAAGCAAAACCTTCTCCGATAGCACAAAGTGGAGAGGTGGGGCGGTGATGTCACGGCTGCCATCATCTCAATGAGATTACTTTGTATTCGCTGAGAAAATGCAAGGTGTTCTCTGAATGGTACCCATGCCTAAGCTAGCCAGCAACCTCCCGTGCTCACTAAGCAGCAGGGCAGTCACTCAGCATGGGACCTGGAATCCAGCGGCAATCACTGTAGTATCGGTGCCTCGGTGAGTGATTTCCAGCTTCCACAGAGATTGGCCAGGTATACAACATACATAGTTACATTGGTCCAATGGACCAATGTAACTATGCAAAAATCACCACACCTGAAATTCAGTTTAAGGGGGCAACACATTTAACCTTGTTATCTGCATTATGCCATGAACACATTAGCAGTGCTGCTTAAGCAGGTTATACAACTGGATCCTTGGGCTGAATGAAATAAAAATCTCTATTAGATTCCTTTATCCACGCTATACAGGGTGGATGGAGGATACCCCTGCTGCTATTTTATTCTGACAGCCCCAACATTGCCTGCATATAATTGGATGCAGATGTTGTTCGGCTAACAAATTTCTACCAGGCCCCTGTGAAAAAAATCAATTATCTTTTGTTGAGCTGGCTGGTGTTGACAGGGGCACCCGTAGCTTGAATTTTGTCTGGTTAAAAGTAAATCCATTGAAATTCCAGCTGTGTATGGCAGTCTTTACGGTGTCACCTAACTATATAAAATGATCCCCCTGGAAGTAAATAAGTGGCAGATATCAATCATGTCTTTTTTCACTTCTTCCCAAACAAAAGATGTATACATGTGAATATATATATATATATATATATATATATATATATATATATATATATATATATATATATATATATATATATATATATATATATATATATATATATATATATATATATATATATATATATCACAGTTCAGCTGTTTGGACCTCATTCTTAACAGTTATGCTACATTCACTGCTAAGGGCAAACACATAGAAGCACCATTCATGTGTGTGTCCCTTACACACCAATGAAACAGAGGGAGCTTTTATTCTGTCACAATGCTTTCAACAATACTAACACTAATGACCACAATAAGATAAAACACTGGGTACAGGTAAGCATTGGGAGATAGCTGGATCACTTACTTTTCTCAGCAGTAGTTATATATTCATATATTATTCAACACGGGACTCTAAACATCTATGGCTAATGCAGCAATGTCCGGAGTTCTGTGTAAATATCAGAAAGTACAACTTGTACAATTTAAGCCATGCTCTTTTAAGTTATTAAAATTTGTTGCCCCTTGTATTGCAGAACCACCTCTGTCCGAAGGAGCTAAACCCCTATCCCACAAACAGATCTTTGCTTTGGTCCTGTGGTAGTCTTGACGTCAAACATTGTTCAAGGCCCTTCCCCGGAAGAGCAGGGCAGGGAGGAGGACTAGGTTCTATGAAGAGAAAGGGAGCAGCGTGTTATTGATTGACTGACAGGCTCTCTTTATAACAGGTAAGTGGGCGAGGAGCACCAGCAGTGAAAACTTAGAAACCAACTACCAATAGTAAGAACAGTAATGCAACTTTATTTTGGAGGTTCCCAAGTTATCTGTGAAGATAGTCAAAGAGAGCATTAAATGAATTACTGTTCTTGGTTTATCCCTCTATCAAATTGTAAGGCTTTTTAAAGCAAAAGTTCAATTATTGTTGAAATGACCTTACTGGACAGGCATCTTGTAGTAAAGGTTATGCTACTATTTGCAGAGTTTTAGAATTATCAGTGAGAGGCTCCATTCACATTGGAGCATCTCCAAAGTCGCACAATTTCCAGCGCGACCTTGATCTGACTTTACACTTTGTGGTTCTAAGTCACATCAAAAGTCACACCAAAGTATTGCAGGCACCTTTTCAAAGTCGCTGCGACTTGAAATTATACAATTGAAAGAAATGGGCTGCAACTATGATGTCCAAAGTCGCATAACAAATCACACAAGTGTGAATGGAGCCTTTGGGTATGTGCACATACGTGTTCTTACTTTGACTAGAAAAGGATTGAAATAGGAAATAAAAGTAACTCCCTTTATTGCTACATAGTAAAATGCGTTAAAAAATGACATGTCAATCGAGTAAAATTCTCAAACCAGTGGTTTAGTCCCATAGTAAGGGCAAGACCAAAAATCCAGGTAATATTCACTTTTGTTTATAGGGCAACTAACTTCCCAATCTCTAATTGGGGGGGGGGGGGGCTTGTATTAAAAAATATATTTTTGCTTTTCTAGAAATGTACTAGCATCTTAGAGTGATTATGAATATATACATTCCAGCGCTTACACAGTATCTCACAAAAGTGAGTACACCCCTCACATTTTTGTAAATATTTTATTATATCTTTACATGTGAAAACACTGAAGAAATGAAACTTTGCTACAATGTAAAGTAGTGATTGTATAACACTGTAAACTTGCTGTCCCCTCAAAATAACTCACGCTAGCAACAAAAGTGAGTACACCCCTAAGTGAAAATGTACAAATTGGGCCCTATTAGCCATTTTCCCTCCCCAATGTCACAGGACTCGTTAGTGTTACACGGTCTCATGTGTGAATGGGGAGCAGGAGTGTTAAATTTGATGTTATTGCTCTCACTCTCTCATACTGGTCACTGGAAGTTCAACATAGCACCTCATGGCAAAGAGCTCTCAGAATCTGATAAAAAGAATTGCTGCTCTACATAAATATGGCCTAGGCCAGAGACATGCAATTAGCGGACCTCCAGCTGTTGCAAAACTACAAGTCCCGTCATGCTTGTGGCTGTCAGAGAGTCTTGCTATGCCTCATGCGACTTGTAGCTCTGCAACAGCTGGAGGTCCGCTAAATGCATATCCCTGGCCTAGGCTATAAGAAGATTGCCAAGACCCTGAAACGGAGCTGCAGCACAGTGGCCAAGGCCATACAGCGGTTTAACAGGACAGGTTCCACTCAGAACAGGCCTCGCCATGGTCAACCAAAGAAGTTGAGTGCACGTGCTCAGCGTCATATCCAGTGGTTGTCTTTGGGAAACAGATGTATGCATGCTGCCAGCACTGCTACAGGAGGTTGAAGGGGTGGGGTCAGCCTGTCAGTGCTCAGACCATACGCTGCACACTGCATCAAATTGGTCTGCATGGCTGTCGTCCCAGAAGGAAGCCTCTTCTAAAGATGATGCACAAGAAAGCCAGCAAACAGCTTGCTGAAGACAAGCAGACTAAGGACATGGATTACTGGAACCATGTTCTGTGGTCTGATGAAACCAAGATAAATGTATTTGGTTCAGATGGTGTCAAGCATGTGTGGTGGCAACCAGGTGAGGAGTACAAAGACAAGTGTGTCTTGTCTACAGTCAAGCATGGTGGGGGGAGTGTCATAGTCTGGGGCTGCACGAGTGCTGCCGACACTGGGGAGCTACCGTTCATTGAGAGAACCATGAATGCAAACATGTACTGTGACATACTGAAGCAGAGCATGATCCCCCTCCCTTTGGAGACTGTGACGCAGAGCAGTATTCCAACATAATGACCCAAAACACACCCGAGATGACCACTGTTTTGCTAAAGAAGGGTAAAGGTGATGGACTGGCCAAGCATGTCTCCAGACCTAAACCCTATTGAGCATCTGTGGGGCATCTTCAAAACGGAAGGTGGAGGAGCGCAAGGTCTCTAACATCCACCAGCTCCATGATGTCATTATGGAGGAGTGGAAGAGGACTCCAGTGGCAACCTGTGAAGTTCTGGTGAACTCCATGCCCAAGTGGGTTAAGGCAGTGCTGGAAAATAATGGTGGCCATTATGTTGAGGGGACAGCAAATTTACACTTGTATACAAGCTGTACACTCACTACTTTACATTGTAGCAAAGTGTAATTTCTTCAGCGTTGTCACATGAAAAGATATAAAATATTTACAAAAATGTGAGGGGTGTACTCACTTTTGTGAGATACTGTATATAGAAAGGTCCCTAAAAAGTCTTTTATAATCAAAACAAAGTGCTACATTGTAATACTATCTTTCTCAGTCCCGTGGGGAAAAAAAAAAAAAATCAAACTCTCAACAGATCTCTTTCACACTTAACACATAAAAACAGATTATAGGCCTCAATGAACTCCAAATGTCTTGAATTACTCCGTGTGGTCTGTGCCTCTACACTTCCCAGCCTCTAGCAGGTGCAACCAAAAAATAAAACTATACAGTGTAGTATGGCACACAATGAACTTTATTAAATCATTTATAAAATTGCGCTTGCATAAAGCCATAACCAAAAGTGTAAATCTTATTGTGTGCGCCATCTCCCTTATGCATCATATCCCCCATGCAGATGTGAACGTGGAGAAGCACAGTCAAGGAGGAAATAAAGACATCTCATCTGGAGTTGTTATTGAGCTTTATATGAACTGTTTTTAAGCGTTACGGGTCAAATAAATCTGGTGAGAGTATAAAGGATTAAACACACACCCCCCTCCTGCAGCTCAGGTATCCAGGGCCTGTAAAATCTACAGAACCTGCTGAATGCCTGACTGCCATGGAGCCTGTAAATACAGCAGAGATCAGCAGTGCAAGGGGTAGGTATTTACCCTTTTCTTTGCAAGGGTGCCTTTGATTCTGATATTTTAGAAAGCACTAGAGATACATTTGAAACATGTACATGCCCTAACAATTCTTACAGTGAACAGAACCACAGGTTATTTCAGATTTAATTAACTGGTATAACTAAACTAAGCATTCCCATTTAGAGCAGTTTCTCATTAACCAAGTCCTAACCTACTGCTACATAGGATCTCTTTATCCATGTTTTCTATCACATTCAAATACACCTCTTTTTAGAAAATTTAGAAATTAGAAGCCAACAGCTACACATACTGCAGCTGCTGGCTTTTAACAATAGGACACTTACCTGTCCTGGAGTCCAGCGATGTCGGCACCGCAGCTGATGCTTCCTTCAGCTGTCAGGTGCTGCCGCCGCCATTGCAGGTAAGGGTACCCAGCAGTGTAGCCTTACAGCTTTACGCTGGGAACCATACTGGCCCCGCTCCTCTCTCCTACTGGCCCGGCGACAGGGAGGAGGAGAGCGCCCCGCAGTGATGGCACGGGCCGCGGCCCGGACGTGGGAACAGGATGCCTGTCAAAGACAGGTATCCTTTCCCTCCTCCCCCCCGAAAGGTGCCAATTGTGGCACCGGAGGGGGAGAGGAGACAAATGAGCGCAAGTTCCACTTTTGGATGGAACTCCACCTTAATTTGTAAAAGGAGTTTAATTTTTAGTGTTGCTTTATATACACTGAATTCAGTTCCTTTGTTAAAAACAGGCTATTAGAAAGGTTTTATGTAAAATTTGAAAATTATTAAATATACACACTAAAAGCAGCCACTTAGGGTTTACATACGAAAAATGTTCTTAAACAAAGAGCATGCTCTAAAGTGCATAAGCAAGTCATTGCAACCTCAGACATATTTTTACTAAAACTGCAACACAGAAACATATCTATGCACAAGATATCAGAATGCACCCCAGAGTTAAAACGTTATTTTGTTGAAACGTGGAAAAAAGTAACTTTTTTCAGAAAAGGTGACTGGACTACTACCCAAGAGACTGTCGCAGTACAAATGCAATGGCATTGGCGACCCTCTGTTGATGTGGTGCTTTGTGGTTAGGCAAATCTACAAGCCTTAAGTTATTCTAGCAGATGGGCCAACAGCAGAATTATGCGGTCTCTATAAAAATAGCAGCAATCTAACCAGACGACTTCTGTACAAAAGCCAACCACCATCAGCTTCATGCAGAAAGACTAGTAGAGTAAGAATGACCAATCTGAACTAATATTGTTAACAGAAACCGATTTGCAATGATTTTCCGCTGTGTTCAACAGCTTTTTTTTTTTTTTTTCACTGCTGCAGAAGCGATCACAAATCATCTCGATATACAGCAGGTTATGGACTTGGCTTTAAGAAACTGACACAAAAGAGAGTCAGAATGAATAAAAAAAAAAAAAAAACGAACTGTATTCAGCCAGCAGACTGTACATTACTGCTTTCATACAGTGCATGCCAATAGAAGAAAGGCACCTCTAGTATTTAACCTAGAAAAAAAAAA
Organism: Aquarana catesbeiana; assembly: GCF_042186555.1. Classification (NCBI taxonomy): domain Eukaryota; kingdom Metazoa; phylum Chordata; class Amphibia; order Anura; family Ranidae; genus Aquarana; species Aquarana catesbeiana. The sequence continues at coordinate 349,730,033 of NC_133324.1, read as the reverse complement.
ATTAAATGTTTTATTTTTTTTCTTTTTATATCACTTCTTAGACTTACCTCCCTCTCTTGGTTTTTATAAGGCGCCTCCAGCATTGCTTCAATCACAATATCAAAGTCATCTGATGCCATGTCTGCTAACCAATGAGTTTATATTCTAAACAAAGAATAAAGAAACAATATCACCATAGTGGGACATACAAACATCTGATCATCCAGTTATATGTAAACCCTAACCGTGAAATACTCTTATTTCCTCCCTTTTGGTCTGTTAAATTGCTGTGCTGTCAGCCCACAATAGGACTTAGGAATAGAGTGCATTTCTGGCAGAGGTTTTTTTTTCCCGTTAACCACTTGACCCTCAGAAAGTTTTACTCTCTTCAGGATCAGAGCATTTTTTTTGCTATTCAGCACTGAGCTACTTTAACCACTTGCCAACCAGCTCATGCACATATACGGCGGCAGGTTGGCAGCGCAAATCACCGTACCTGTCCAGCGGCATGCTCGATGTCCGCTGGCGACCCGCAATCGCCTAGTACAGAGGCAGAATGGGGATCTGCCAGTGTAAACTACCAGATCTCCGTTCTGACAGGGGACATATCAGATCTTCTGTTCCCTGTGATCACGAACATTGATCTCTGTCATGTCCCAGTGAGCCCACCCCCCTACAGTTAAAACACACCTAAGGAACACACTTAACCCCTTGATCGCCCCCTAGTGTTAACCCCTTTCCTGCCAGTGTCTAGTTTACATTGATCAGTGCATTTTATAGCACTGAACAATGTAGTAATGACACTTTTTGGGGACCAGTGACATTTGCAGTCAGATTTGTTTGCTGCAATGTCGCAGTCCGAAATAAATAAGTCGCAGATCGCCACCATTACTAGTAAAAATAAAATTTCCTAAATCTATCCCATAATTTGTAGACATGATAACTTTTGCGCAAACCAATCAATATACGCCTATTGCGTTTTTTTTTTTTTTTACCCAAAATATGTAGGAGAATATATATCGGCCTAAACTGAATACATTTAAAAAAAATTTTTTTTGGATAATGCATTATAGCAACAAAAAAAAGATTTTTTTTTTTTTCAAAATTGTCGCTCTCTGTTTGTTTACAGTGTAAAAGATAAAACAGAAGAGGTTATCAAATACCACCAAAAGAAAGCCCTATTTGTGGGAAAAAAAAGGATGTCAATTTTGTTTAGGTACAGCGTCGCACGACCGCGCAATTGTCAGTTAAAGCAATGCAGTGCCGTATCGCAAAAAATAGCCTGGTCATTAAGGGGGAAAATCCTTCCGGGGCTGAAGTGGTTAACTGGCAATCACGCAGTCATGCAACGCTGTGCGCAAAATGAATTTTGTATCTTTTTTTTTTTCACGCAACTAGAGCTTTCTTTTGGTGGCATTTGATCACCACTGGGTTTATTATTTTTTGCGATATAAATGAAAAAATACTGAAATTTTTTCCTGGTATTTTCTACTGTTATAAAATATATCCAATAAAATTAAATTCTGTCATAAATTTAGGCCAAAATTTATTCTGCTACATATCTTCCCGATAAGTGTATATTAATTGGTTTGTGCGAAAGTTAGGCCCCTTTTTCACATGTGCGAACCATTCAGATGCGCCTGTCAGTTTTTTCAGGCGGATCTGAACGGTCACTCCATACATCTCTATGTAGCGACAGATGTCAGCGGTGACATGTCCGCTGACATTCGATCCGCAAAATCCAGACAGATGGATGTCCTATTTTCCATCCATCTGGCGGATCGGATGAAAACGGACAGGCGGTCCGTAATCATCCGATCCCCCCATAGAGGAGAGCGGTCTCTCCGACAGGTCCGTCCCTGCACAGTGTGCAGAAACAGACTTGTCATCCGCCGGCTCAGCGGGGATCAACGGAGCAATCCCAGCTGAGTAAGCGGATGGCTAAATAAGGATCCGCAGGTCGGAAAGGGGCCTTAGAGTCTACTATGGTAAATATATTTGAAAACTGATCAAACCTGGTGTACTGACAGCCTTTTTTCTCTTAACTTTTTTTTTTTTTTTTTTTTTTATAGCTCAGTTTCACCATAGTGACATAGCAAGAAATCTTTCAGGATGCCCTAGCAGAGGATCGGTAAACACGTCTCATTATTACTGATCCTTTGTGTGTCTGTCCTGAATGAACACTAGAGTGTTCAGTGCTGTTCACTTGAATAGCAGATGATCAGAATACTGTGTTCAGTGTTAGTGAGGGCAGCTGCAAGGAGGGAGATTGAGTGAAATATCAGGGATTTCAGATGTGAACCTAGACTCCCCCACAAGTACACATGTGCAACTCACACCATGGTAATGCACAATATGATTTTCGGTGTGGTGCAGTATTCCAGCGGGTTCGCACTTTTTTGTAAATTACATTCAGTCAACGCTACAAGTAGCAGCACACTGTAATGCATTGCTACGCATTGTAATCTGCATTGCTATGAAATATAAGGCTGGATTATTTCATCACAAAACACACAGTATTGTAGATCATGTGTTACCACGAGGAGTAGGTGTGAAGCACAATGTGGTATTGCACACTAAGGAGTATTTTACTAAAACTGGAGTGTGCAAAATCTGGTGCAGCACGGAATATAAACCAATCAGCTTCCAGGCTTTGGTGTCAAAGATTAATTGAACAAGCTGAAGTTAGGAGCTGATTGAATACAATGCAGAGCTGTACCAGATTTTGAACTCTCCAGTTTTAGTAAATCAACTCCAAGCTGTGTTGGTGCTCTGCAGTACACTAAAGGCCTGTTCACACCAGTGTCCATTACTTTCTAAAAATGACATTCATTCAATGCAATGCATTGCAACTTGCTGAATTGCGATAAAATGCATGCATGGATATTTTTTTTTTAACTTTACATTTTTATTAGCTTTATAAAAGAGCAATCCAAGGAATGTGAACATTCTTAGTTACAGTAAGTATGTTATGGTTAACATTATTTAACAGCAAACAACTGTAAATTTATAAGTAAAATAATAAACCATTGTATGGCACAAAATCTTGCAGTGAAATAAGTTTGTATAGTGTCCTTTGATCCGTCTACCCCAACGAGTGCTAACTGTAGACGGATCCAATTCTACTCTTTATAAAAGGTAACAGGTACAATAAGAATAAATCAGTAGTATACAACCTAGTATTAATTATACATCTCAACCTTTTAAATAGTTAGAGGCTCTTTGATTTTTAAGCCATTATTGCAAGTTTCTTATAAAGTTATCAACGGAGGAGTTTTTTCTGAGCTAGAAGCAGCTCATATTGGGCTTGAGTGTTTATTCTAGCGACCGCCCTTGACAAGTTAGGAGTTTCTGTAGATTTCCATATGCTTGTGATGGTTAGCCTTGCCGCTACCAGAGTATGTGTTACTATCGTCCTAAAACATAGTGGGTATCTATCCAGGATTATTCCTAGTAAGGCCATTTCTGGTGTCAAATCTATTAACATGCCTGTGAGGTCTGCTATAAAGAGGAGATAGTGTTCCCAAAACTTGTTCAATTTTTGCAGGCCCATAGTGTATGGTATAGGTTACCTGAAGACTCATTGCACCTCCAACATAATGGCGATATGAAGGGGAATATTTTTGCCAATCTATATATCACATCACTTTTTAAGGATTTTTTGAGCATAGTCCAAAATGTTCAATGCAAGCAGATGTTTTAGTTATTGTTGTTCTAGCTTTTTTCCCATTGTTCCCAAGACAATGTTTGTGAGAGGTCTTTCTGCCATTTCAACCTGTTGGGATTTTTCCCATTTGTAGAGATGGATGAAAGGGAGGTATAAAATAAAGATATTCCCTATTTTGTTTTTATTTAAAATGGTTATCTGTTAAGTAATCCCAGATTATCGGGGGGAATGGTTATGTCTTCTAGTTTTTTTTTTTTTTTTTAAGCGGTTGTTTTTGTTCTTTTAATTTTCGACTATGTTTTTGTGATGATTTGGTAAATATTGGTAGGTTTGAAATCCTTGCTTTACCCAATCACTTGTTGATATTTTTATTCTACTATTCTTGTCGGAGTTGGTACTTTAGTACAAATAATTTCTTTATTAGATTAGGAAAGAATATGTTTCCATGCAATTAAGGTTGCTTTTATAGATAGGAGGTTGGGTAAGAGTATTTTTTTTTTTTTGTATTATATGCTTGGCCATAGACAGAGCGTATAAATCATGTCCTTTTGTGAATTATGCATAGATAATTTTATTGCCAGCACGCACAACATTGCTGAATAAGAGTTACTACAAGGCATAGGTGTGAAACCAATCTCCAAAATTATTTGTCCATTTAGCCCCGGTTCACACAGGGGGCGGCACGACTTGCAGGTCGCCTCAGCGTGGCGACCTGCAAACGACTTCCGCAGCGATTTGCAAAACGACTTCTGTATAGAAGTCTATGCAAGTCGCCCCCAAAGTAGTACAGGAACCTTTTTCTAAGTCAGAGCGACTTGCGTCGCTCCTATTAGAACGGTTCCATTGTACAGAACGGGAGGCGACTTGTCAGGCGGCTAGGTCGCCTGACAAGTTGCCCCTGTGTGAACCGGCTCTTACAGTTTTGCGTACTTTGACTTTCACCGTTTCCTAAAGACACAATTTAAAATCTACTAATATTTGTAACATTGTACTAAACCCATCGATTTAACAGTTTAAAAAAAAAAGTTACATTTCTGGAATGCCGGGATTCCCAACTGTCATATTGGATGTGTTCTCGACCAAACTGTCAAACCGCCAAATGGCTAGTGTTATAACTGATCACATGTGCAGCACCATAGCAATTGCAGATCAAACAGATCCCATAGGTGAACTTACACTGTAAAAAAAACATGCAACAAAAAAGCCTCAAAATCACCTACATATGATACGCAAAAGTGTGATTGAGGGCTAAGAGATTTCCCTTACACTTCTTAAAGCCGGCCATAAACGATTTAAATCTCGGCAGGTTCAGCAGGGACTGCACGCGATTTGATGCTTGGGCAGTCCCTATGGGCAAACCAATTGTACCCAAGCCGATCCATCGATTGAGGTTTAACAGAGCGATCCCTGCTGAGCAATCGGATATTCACGGGTCGGATCAACACAGATCCGCACGTGTGGGGCAGAATTCTGCTTTAACTGCTTAACAACTTCAATACCAGGCACTTTCCCCCCCTTCCTGCACAGGCCAATTTTCAGCTTTCAGTGCTGTCGCACTTTGAATGACAATTGAGCGGTCATGCAACACTGCACCCAACCCAAATTTGTATCATTTTCTTCCCACAAATAGAGATTTCTTTTGGTGGTATTTGATCACCTCTGGGGGTTTTTATTTTTTGCTAAAATAAAGAATGACTGAAAATTTCGAAAAAAATAAGTTTATGTTATAAGATTTTGTAAATAAGCAAGTGTTCTCCTTCACCGATGGGCATTGATGAGGCTGCACTGACAAGGCGGCACTAATGAGATGGCATCAATGAGTTGGCACTGATGGACACTGATAGGCATCACTGATAAGGAGGCACTGGCAGGAATTACTGATGGGCACCGATTGGCATCCCTGGTGGTCATGGGCGGCATACCTGGTGGTTTTCAGTGGTGGGCATAATCAATCAGTGCAGACCCCCATCCCCCCACCCCCCCCCCCGGTCAGAAGAGCCGCATCTATCAGACGTGAGTGAGGAAAAGCCAATACACGGCTCTCCCTGTTTACACCGTGATCAGCTGTGACTGGACATTATATGATGTCCAGTCAGGATAACAGAACCACCGCCTGGCCGTCATTTTGCTATAGGCAGGGCGGGAAGTGGTTAAGGACCGTCCCATGTACATATACTGCGGCAGGGTGTCCCTTAAGTGCAAAATCATGTACCTGTGTGTGATTCCTCTCTTCAGCTCTGGGGCTGTTGACACAGCGGTACCTGCCGATCATTCACAGTAGAGGCAGAACGGTGGTCTGCCTATGTAAACAAGGCAGACCGCCATTCTGTGTGGGAGGAAGATGGCGATCTTGTGTTTCTGCTAAGTAGAAACACGGATCTCCGTTTTACTCCAGTCACAGCATTTCCACCCCCCACAGTTAGAAAGCACTCCCTAGGAGCACATTTAACCCTTTGATTGCCCCTGATGTCAACCCCTTCCCTGCCAGTGTCATTTAAGCACTGATCACCGTATTGGGGTCACTGGTCCCCAAAAAGTGTCACAGTGTCAGATTTATCCGCCGCAAAGTAGCAGTCCCGCTAAAAACATTTTTTTTTTTTTTTTTTTTAAAGTCCATAAATCTATCCCATAGTTTGTAGATGCTATAAGGCCCCTTTCACACTGGGGCGGTGGGGGCGTTGGCGGTACAACAGCGCTATCTATAGCGCTGCTGTACCGTCGTTCTTGCAGCGGTATTCAGCCGCTAGCGGTGCGGTTTTAACCCCCGCTGGCGGCCGAAAAAGGGTTAAAATCCCTCGTACAGCGCGGCTATAGCCGCGCTGTCCCATTGATTTCAATGGGCAGGAGTGGTTTAGGAGCGGCGAATACACCGCTCCAAAGAAGCGGTTTGCAGGACTTTTTTTACCGTCCTGCCAGCGCACCACTTCAGTGTGAAAGCCCTCGGGCTTTCACACTGAACAAACAGCGGAGGCTGTTTAGGGGCGGTTTGCAGGCGGTATTTTTAGCGCAATACCGCCTCAGTGTGAAAGGGTCCTAACTTTTGCGCAAATCTATATACATATTGGCCTAAATTGACAAAGAAATTAGATTTTTTACTGGATATGTTTTACAGCTAAAAGTTAATAGGTTTTTTTTTCCCCCCTTCTTCAAAATTTACTTTTTTCCCAAAGAATAAATAATAAAGAATAAAAACTGCAGAGGTGATTGAATACCACCAAAGGAAAGCTCTAATTGTGGGGGAAGGACATCAATTTAATTTTTTTATTTTGGTACGTCGTATGACCGCGCAATTGTCAGTTAAAGTAAAGCAGTGCTGTAGCGCAAAAAAATGGCCTAGTCATTAAGTGGGTAAAACCTTCCAGGGCTGAAGCGGTAAAAGAGGAGATCTAGCTGAATTTTTTTTTTTAAAGTCAGCAGCTACAAACACTGTAGCTGCTGACTTTTAATAAGCACACTTACCTGTCCATGGAGCCCATGATGTCAGCTGCCCGAGGCCGATACGTCAATCGGATCAGGTGCCCGGCGCCACCATTCGAACTAAGGGAAACAGGCAGTGGAGCCTTGCGGCTTCACTGCCCCTTTCCTACTGCGCCCGGCGCTTTGTGAATGGTCGGCTGTGTTCTGGGAGACACACACACACACAGTTCCCAGAACACAGCGCGCCCCAGAAAACAATGTGAGGAGGAGAAGACTGAAGATCACCGCAGAGTAGGAAGTGGCAGATTACGACGGTCTGCCTAGCAACAGCCATTTCTGGTAAATAAAACATTTTTTTTTCTTCAATTTTTTAGGAGCATTTTTATGTATTTTTTTTAATAAGGGTGGACCTCCGCTTTAAAGTAGACAACTGCAAGCAGGTTCCTTCTTACAGAAGAGACACCTACCGGCTCACAGTCATCAGAAAGTACACCAAGTTGCGCACGCACAGCTCAGTTTACATTCCGGCATAGAACCTGTGTGCCGGGATAACCTAACCCCCTGCACATACGTGACATCATCCCGTGCCGGTCGCACCCTGGCACCTAGAAGAACAGGGCCTTGTAGGGTTGCCACCTCATCCCTTTAAACATATTAATTACACAATTTGGATCCCCCCCCCCGTGTCACATTTGGCACCTTTTAGGGGGGAGCAGATACCTGTCTAATACAGGTATTTGCTCCCACTTCCTGGCATAGATCATAGAGCTTGCGGTGACCTATGCCACTTCTGGCGCCTGCACTGTCCTCCACCGCTGTATTCTGTTAGGCACAGAACACGGCAGGGACCAGAGAGCTCACGCATGCGCAGTAGGGATCCAGGAAGTGAAGCCGCACGGCTTCACTTCCTTATTCCCTTACCAAGGATGGCGGCGGCAGCAGCCAAGAGCCGAAGGACGGATCGGCTTCGGCTGCAGACATTGCGGACTCCCTGGACAGGTAAGTGTCCATGTATTAAAAGTCAGCTGCTGGGTTTTAATATTTTTTTTTCAGCGGACCTCCACTTTAGGGTGGCAATTAATCTCACATGGTGCCTTATCTGAATTAAATTAGCCTCATAACCCATGTAATTCATATGTGTTCGGGTTTAAAGGGATGAAGTGGCAACTCTAGGGCCATTGAAAGAGATGGCAAGTATTGCAGACTTTAGTACAATGCCTTGTAAACAGAAGAATGAACACAAGCCGAAGACTACTGTATCCAAGTGTTGTATAGGCCAAGCAAGGCCTGCAGCCCGTGTGATATTTGTACGAGCGACACATGACTTTGTATTGCCTTGTACACCTGGAGGGATGACGTGTGCAGAGGAGGTCACCTCTATTGTGGAAAGAGGGGAAGGAAGAGGTACAGACAGGCCTAAACACACAATGAGCGCCTCTCCCTGCACACACAGCTCTCACAACGACTGCCGCCATCTCCTTCCACCCCAGCGCACACATTTCTCCTTCAGCTCACACATTTCTCCTTCCGCCCTATACAACACGCTCTGTACACAACGCACAAACGTCCTCAGGCCCGCCACTGCTCAAACCCATACGCTTACAGCACTCACCCGCTCCAGTAACCTCTCCGTACGCTACGCAACAAAATGGCGACCGATCTTTACGTTCCAGAATCTTCCCCTCACGGGAACAAGGAGAACCAACCAATAGAGTTTCGCTACCGTGAGGAAATGAGGCGGGGCAAAACGACAAAACCAATGAAGGCACGGAGTCAGCAAATCAGCGACCAATAAGAAAAAAAAAGGAGTGTGGGGAAGAAGGCGGGTTTGTTTTTATTTCCTGTTACACATAATAGATAAGCCTGAGGAATGGTGATTGGATAACGTAGGACTGAAAGTGGTTTGGCCAGTAGCTGTTTGGGATTTTTGTGGCACTTGACCCCTGGAAGGTTGTACCCCCCTTCATGAACAGCACTGTACTGCTTTAACGGGCAATTGCTCAGTCATGCAGAACTGTACCCAAATGACATTTTTATCATTTTTTTTCTGACACAAATAGAGCTTTCTTTTGGTGGTATTTGATCACCTCTGTTTATTTTTTATTTTTTGCAATATGAATGAAATTTGATATAAATGAAAAAAGACAGTTTTTTTTTCAAAGGTTTATGCTAAGATGTATTCTGCTACATGTCTTTGGTAAAAAAAAAATACAATAAAAATGTATATGAATTGGATTGTGTGCAAGTTCTAGTGTCTACAAACTACGGTAAATAGGGATGCACCGATACCATTTTTTAACACCGAGTACCGATACTTTTTTCAAGTACTCGCCGATACCAATTACAGATACCTGTCGTCTAGGAAGAGTAGGCAGAGGGTTGGTTTGCTAGGAAGTGGGGTGAGGGGGATAGTAGAGGGGTAAGTGAGGGCAGGGTAGTTGAGGGTGGGAGAGTTGGGATGGAAAAGGCTGTGATCGCTGGGGGGGATGAGGATGGGAGGATGACCGCATAGGTGACAGCTGGTGGAGGGAAGGACGAGGACACAGGCAGAACTGCAGACATGGTACAGGAGACAGTCGGAAACTGTAGACATGGTACAGATGATGGTCAGAGACTGCAGATGTGATACAGGGGACAGTCAGAGACTGCAGACGTGGTACAGGGGACGCTCAGAGACTGCAGACATAGTACAGATGACGGTCAGAGACTGCAGACATGGTACAGGGGACGCTCAGAGACTGCAGACATAGTACAGATGACGGTCAGAGACTGCAGACATGGTACAGGAGACAGTCAGAGCCTGCAGACATGGTACAGATGACGGTCAGAGACTGCAGACATAATACAGATGACGGTCAGAGACTGCAGACATGGTACAGGAGACAGTCAGAGACTGCAGACATGGTACAGGAGACAGTCGGAAACTGTAGACATGGTACAGATGATGGTCAGAGACTGCAGATGTGATACAGGGGACGCTCAGAGACTGCAGACATAGTACAGATGACGGTCAGAGACTGCAGACATGGTACAGGAGACAGTCAGAGCCTGCAGACATGGTACAGATGACGGTCAGAGACTGCAGACATAGTACAGATGACGGTCAGAGACTGCAGACATGGTACAGGAGACAGTCAGAGACTGCAGACATGGTACAGATGACGGTCAGAGACTGCAGACATAGTACAGATGACGGTCAGAGACTGCAGACATGGTACAGGAGACAGTCAGAGACTGCAGACATGGTACAGATGACGGTCAGAGACTGCAGCACATAGTTGCCAATATTGAAAAAAAAAATATGTGGGACACTTTTTTGGCTGTAGGCGGAGCGATCAATAATTAGGAGGCGGGGCATTCGTTTGTAGGTGTGGTCTAGTAAAAAATAATAGTTGTGGCGCGTGTAGCGCGCCGCGGCGAAAAATGGGCGTGGCTTACGCGGAAAGTGGGTGTGGCTTGCGCGGAAAGTAGGCGTGGCTTGCATGAAAAGTGGGTGTGGCTTGCATGAAAGTGAACGTGGCTTAAATTGGCGTGGCTCAAGAGGGTGTGGTTAGAGTCTGAGATGAATGAGGGATGGAGAGGGAGAGGGAAAGGGGGAGAGAGGAATGACGGGACAGCAGCCCCAGGTCCTACACAACAATAGAAATATGTGTATTCTAGAAAGTTTAACAATCAGCAGATAAAGATACTCCAAACACCTGGTGTTAACGCTTCAATCATCCTGGCACCATGGTTGTTATGGTGTCAGGATGATTGAAGCGCATTATTTCTATTATTACATTGTAATATAAAATTAAATCATTCAACTCACCATAATGCCGAATCAGTGGGATCCCTGAGCGTGTCACTAGCCACGTCGCCTGCCACCAGCAGAGTCTGTCCTTGCATCAGGTGCCCCCGGCAGAGTCTGTCCTTGCATCAGGTGCCCCCGGCATAGTCTGTCCTTGCATCAGGTGCCCCCGGCAGAGTCTGTCCTTGCATCAGGTGCCCTCGCCAGAGTCTGTCCTTGCATCAGGTGCCCCCGCCAGAGTCTGTCCTTGCATCAGGTGCCCCCGCCAGAGTCTGTCCTTGCATCAGGTGCCCCCGCCAGTGCAGCCCCCCCCTCAGTTAGTGCAGCCTCACCCCCCTCAGTGCAGCCCCCCCTCAGTTAGTGCAGCCCCCCTCAGTGCAGCCCCCCCTCAGTTAGTGCAGCCCCCCCTCAGTTAATGCAGCCCCCCCTCAGTGCAGCCCCCCTTCAGTTAGTGCAGCCCCCCTCAGTGCAGCCCCCCTCAGTTAGTGCAGCCTCCCCCCCTCAGTGCAGCCTCCCCAGTTAGTGCAGCCTCCCCCCCTCAGTGCAGCCCCCCCTCAGTTAGTGCAGCCTCCCCTCAGTGCAGCCCCCCCTCAGTTAGTGCAGCCCCCCCTCAGTGCAGCCCCCCTCAGTTAGTGCAGCCTCCCCCCCCTCAGTGCAGCCCCCCCCTCAGTTATTGCAGCCCCCCCTCAGTTAGTGCAGCCTCCCCCCCTCAATGCAGCCCGGCCCCCGCTCAGTGGAGGAGCGGCCGGTGTTCTGCCGAGAAAGTTCCCCTCGGCAATGGCGGACCCCCTGTACTGCGCAGGCGCAGCGCTTGCGCAGTACGGGGCTGGGGAACTTTCAGGAAGACACGGCGCCGGCGCCGTGTCATCTGCTCGCTTCAGTGGAGAGGGGAGGGGCCGTGCAGCCAAAGAAGCCGCTTCATTGGCTGCACGGATCGAGCCGCCTTCCCCTCTCCACTCAACACTAGAGGCAGATAGAGCGGCGGCGCCGGCCGCCATTTTGCTGGAGCCTGCTGCTCCAAAAAAAAAAAAAAAAAACAACATTCCCGATTTTCCTTATGGAAAATCCCGATTCGGGACACTCTCCAATCGGGACGAGGGTCCCAAAATCGGGATTGTCCCGGGAAAATCGGGACTGTTGGCAACTATGCAGACATGGTACAGGAGACAGTCAGAGACTGCAGACATGGTACAGATGACAGTCAGAGACTGCAGACGTGATACAGGAGACAGTCAGAGACTGCAGACATGGTACAGATGACGGTCAGAGACTGCAGACATGATACAGGAGACAGTCAGAGACTGTAGACATGGTACAGATGATGGTCAGAGACTGCAGACGTGGTACAGGAGACAGTCAGAGACTGCAGACATGATACAGGAGATGGTCAGAGACTGCAGGCATGATACAGGAGACTGTCAGAGACTGCAGACATGGTACAGGACAGTCAGAGACTGCAGGCATCGTACAGGGGGCAGTCAGAGATTGCAGGCATGGTACAGATGACGGTCAGAGACTGCAGACATGATACAGGAGACAGTCAGAGACTGTAGACATGGTACAGATGATGGTCAGAGACTGCAGACGTGGTACAGGAGACAGTCAGAGACTGCAGACATGATACAGGAGATGGTCAGAGACTGCAGGCATGATACAGGAGACTGTCAGAGACTGCAGACATGGTACAGGACAGTCAGAGACTGCAGGCATAGTACAGGGGGCAGTCAGAGATTGCAGGCATGGTACAGGGGACGATCAGAGACTGCAGACATGGTACAGGAGACAGTCGGAAACTGTAGACATGGTACAGATGATGGTCAGAGACTGCAGACGTGATACAGGGGACAGTCAGAGACTGCAGACGTGGTACAGGGGACGCTCAGAGACTGCAAACATAGTACAGATGACGGTCAGAGACTGCAGACATGGTACAGGAGACAGTCAGAGCCTGCAGACATGGTACAGATGACGGTCAGAGACTGCAGACATGGTACAGGAGACAGTCAGAGACTGCAGACATGGTACAGATGACGGTCAGAGACTGCAGACGTGATACAGGAGACAGTCAGAGACTGCAGACATGGTACAGTTGACGGTCAGAGACTGCAGACATGATACAGGAGACAGTCAGAGACTGTAGACATGGTACAGATGATGGTCAGAGACTGCAGACGTGGTACAGGAGACAGTCAGAGACTGCAGACATGATACAGGAGATGGTCAGAGACTGCAGGCATGATACAGGAGACTGTCAGAGACTGCAGACATGGTACAGGACAGTCAGAGACCGCAGGCATCGTACAGGGGGCAGTCAGAGATTGCAGGCATGGTACAGGAGACAGTCAGAGACTGCAGACATGGTACAGGAGACAGTCAGAGACTGCAGACATGGTACAGGACACAGAGACTGCAGACATGGTACAGGTGACAGTCAGAGACTGCAGACATGGTACAGGAGACGGTCAGAGACTGCAGACATGGTACAGGGGACAATCAGAGACTGCAGACATGGTACAGGGGACGATCAGAGACTGCAGACATGGTACAGGAGACAGTCGGAAACTGTAGACATGGTACAGATGATGGTCAGAGACTGCAGACGTGATACAGGGGACAGTCAGAGACTGCAGACGTGGTACAGGGGACGCTCAGAGACTGCAGACATAGTACAGATGACGGTCAGAGACTGCAGACATGGTACAGGAGACAGTCAGAGCCTGCAGACATGGTGCAGATGACGGTCAGAGACTGCAGACATGGTACAGGAGACAGTCAGAGACTGCAGACATGGTACAGATGACGGTCAGAGACTGCAGACGTGATACAGGAGACAGTCAGAGACTGCAGACATGGTACAGATGACGGTCAGAGACTGCAGACATGATACAGGAGACAGTCAGAGACTGTAGACATGGTACAGATGATGGTCAGAGACTGCAGACGTGGTACAGGACAGTCAGAGACTGCAGGCATCGTACAGGGGGCAGTCAGAGATTGCAGGCATGGTACAGGAGACAGTCAGAGACTGCAGGCATGGTACAGGAGACAGTCAGAGACTGCAGACATGGTACAGGACACAGAGACTGCAGACATGGTATAGGACACAGAGACTGCAGACATGGTACAGGTGACAGTCAGAGACTGCAGACATGGTACAGGAGATGGTCAGAGACTGCAGACATGGTAGCATCATACAGGGGGCAGTCAGAGATTGCAGGCATGGTACAGGAGACAGTCAGAGACTGCAGACACGGTACAGGAGACAGTCAGAGACTGCAGACATGGTACAGGACACAGAGACTGCAGACATGATACAGGAGATGGTCAGAGACTGCAGACATGGTACAGGAGACGGTCAGAGACTGCAGACATGGTACAGGGGACGATCAGAGACTGCAGACATGGTACAGGGGACGATCAGAGACTGCAGACATGGTACAGGAGACAGTCAGAGACTGCAGACATGATACAGGAGATGGTCAGAGACTGCAGACATGGTACAGGGGACGATCAGAGACTGCAGACATGGTACAGGAGACAGTCAGAGACTGCAGACATGGTAGCATCGTACATGGGACAGTCATAGATTGCAGGCATGGTACAGGAGACAGTCAGAGACTGCAGACTTGGTACAGGAGACAGTCAGAGACTGCAGACATGGTACAGGACACAGAGACTGCAGACATGGTACAGGGGACGATCAGAGACTGCAGACATGGTACAGGAGACAGTCAGAGACTGAGACATGATACAGGAGACGGTCAGAGACTGCAGACATGGTACAGGGAACGATCAGAGACTGCAGACATGGTACAGGGGACGATCAGAGACTGCAGACATGGTACAGGGGACGATCAAAGACTGCAGACATGATACAGGAGACGGTCAGAGACTACAGGCATGATACAGGAGACGGTCAGAGACTGCAGACATGGTACAGGACAGTCAAAGACTGCAGACATGGTACAGGACAGTCAGAGACTGCAGGCATCGTACAGGGGACAGTCAGAGACTACAGGCATGGTACAGGAGACAGTCAGAGACTGCAGACATGGTACAGGAGACAGTCAGAGACTGCAGACATGGTACAGGAGACTGTCAGAGACTGCAGACATGGTACAGGAGACGGTCAGAGACTGCAGACATGGTAGCATCGTACAGGGGACAGTCAGAGATTGCAGGTATGGTACAGGAGACAGTCAGAGACTGCAGACATGGTACAGGAGACAGTCAGAGACTGCAGACATGGTACAGGACACAGAGACTGCAGACATGATACAGGAGACGGTCAGAGACTGCAGGCATGGTACAGGAGACAGTCAGAGACTGCAGACATGGTACAGGGGACGATCAGAGACTGCAGACATGGTACAGGAGACGGTCAGAGACTGCAGACATGGTACAGGAGATGGTCAGAGACTGCAGACATGGTACAGGGGACGATCAGAGACTGCAGACATGGTACAGGGGATGATCAGAGACTGCAGACATGGTACAGGAGACGGTCAGAGACTGCAGACATGATACAGGAGACGGTCAGAGACTGCAGACATGGTACAGGGGACAATCAGAGACTGCAGACATGGTACAGGGGACGATCAGAGACTGCAGACATGATACAGGAGACGGTCAGAGACTGCAGGCATGATACAGGAGACGGTCAGAGACTGCAGGCATGGTACAGGACAGTCAGAGACTGCAGGTATGGTACAGGGGACAGTCAGAGACTGCAGGCATCGTACAGGGGACAGTCAGAGACTGCAGGCATGGTACAGGAGACAGTCAGAGACTGCAGACATGGTACAGGAGACAGTCAGAGACTGCAGACATGGTACAGGAGACAGTCAGAGACTGCAGACATGGTACAGGAGACGGTCAGAGACTGCAGACATGGTAGCATCATACAAGGGACAGTCAGAGATTGCAGGCATGGTACAGGAGACAGTCAGAGACTGCAGACTTGGTACAGGAGACAGTCAGAGACTGCAGACATGGTACAGGACACAGAGACTGCAGACATGATACAGGAGACGGTCAGAGACTGCAGACATGGTACAGGAGACAGTCAGAGACTGCAGACATGGTACAGGGGACGATCAGAGACTGCAGACATGGTACAGGAGACGGTCAGAGACTGCAGACATGGTACAGGAGATGGTCAGAGACTGCAGACATGGTACAGGGGACGATCAGAGACTGCAGACATGGTACAGGGGATGATCAGAGACTGCAGACATGGTACAGGAGACGGTCAGAGACTGCAGACATGATACAGGAGACGGTCAGAGACTGCAGACATGGTACAGGGGACGATCAGAGACTGCAGACATGGTACAGGGGACGATCAGAGACTGCAGACATGATACAGGAGACGGTCAGAGACTACAGGCATGATACAGGAGACGGTCAGAGACTGCAGGCATGGTACAGGACAGTCAGAGACTGCAGGCATGGTACAGGGGACAGTCAGAGACTGCAGGCATCGTACAGGGGACAGTCAGAGACTGCAGGCATCGTACAGGGGACAGTCAGAGACTGCAGGCATGGTACAGGAGACAGTCAGAGACTGCAGACATGGTACAGGAGACGGTCAGAGACTGCAGACATGGTACGGGAGACTGTCAGAGACTGCAGACATGGTACAGGAGACGGTCAGAGACTGCAGACATGGTAGCATCATACAAGGGACAGTCAGAGATTGCAGGCATGGTACAGGAGACAGTCAGAGACTGCAGACATGGTACAGGAGACAGTCAGAGACTGCAGACATGGTACAGGACGCAGAGACTGCAGACATGGTACAGGTGACAGTCAGAGACTACAGACATGGTACAGGAGACAGTCAGAAACTGCAGACATGATACAGGAGATGGTCAGAGACTGCAGACATGGTACAGGAGACGGTCAGAGACTGCAGACGTGGTACAGGGGACGATCAGAGACTGTAGACATGGTACAGAGGATGATCAGAGACTGCAGACATGGTACAGGAGACGGTCAGAAACTGCAGACATGATACAGGAGATGGTCAGAGACTGCAGACATGGTACAGGGAACGATCAGAGACTGCAGACATGGTTCAGGAGACGGTCAGAGACTGCAGACATGGTACAGGGGACGATCAGAGACTGCAGACATGATACAGTAGATGGTTAGAGACTGCAGGCATAATACAGGAGACGGTCAGAGGCTGCAGACATGATACAGGAGACAGTCAGAGGCTGCAGACATGATACAGGAGATGGTCAGAGACTGCAGTCATGGTACAGGGGACAATCAGAGACTGCAGACATGGTACAGGAGACAGTCAGAGACTGCGGGTAACATACAGGAGACAGTCAGAGACTGCAGACATGGTACAGGACAGTCGGAGACTGCAGGCATCGTACAGGGGACAGTAAGAGACTGCAGACATGGTACAGGAGACAGTCAGAGACTGCAGACATGGTACAGGAGACAGTCAGAGACTGCAGACATGGTACAGGAGACAATCAGAGACTGCAGCCATGGTACAGGAGACAGTCAGAGACTGTAGGCATGGTACAGGGAACAGTCACAGACTGCAGGCATGGTACAGGAGTCAGTCATAGACTGCAGGCATGATACAGAGACTGCAGACATGATACAGGAGACAGAGACTGCAGGCATCGTACAGGAGACGATCACAGACTGCAGACATGATACAAGTACTGTGAATGGTGTGGTGAAGTTGCAGTGTACACAGCTCTGGGGAAGCCTGTTCTCCCTCCCTCTACAATACACCTGTGTGATATCTGCCTCCTCCCCCCTCCTCTGTGTGCAGCCATCGCTGGAGCTCTGCTCACTCACATTGTGAAAAAGTAAACAAGACTGCGCTGTCACCTAAACACAAGACAGCAGCCAGCACAGCAAATGACAATCGCAAGTGACAAAATTATATATAAATGTGCAGAGATAAATAAGAGCAGTCATAATGAATAGGACCGTATACAAATAATGTTAAACACGCTAAACATGTATAAACATCAATGAGTATATCAATTAAAGTCCACACTGTGATAGTGACTAAGTGAAAATAATCCACAAATAAGAGACTATGGTGTGATGTTGATCCAGTTAGATGAATATCAACTTCCAGACATCAATAGGAAAACAAATGTGAAGAGAAGATAACGGGAGAAGCCACCACCAACATAAGAGAGGCTTACCAGAGCTAATGGACTCAGCAAGACATATGCCCAATGAGTCGTCAAGACTTGTGGTGACAACGCACCAATACACAGGGACATCCACGTTTGGGAATGTTGTCACAGGAAGATGATGTTCACACCGTCCATCAGGGAACTCACAACTAGGAGGAACACTCAGAGGCAGGTAGATTAAAGCCTTTTCATGGGCTCACATGTTGTAACCATAAATGAAATTTAAATTCCACATAGTGTGAATCCGCATAACAAGGAAATGTATTAAAAATTTGAGGAACACTCATATTTAAGTAGATTAAAAAGTGCTTGTAAGAAGACTGAAAGTTGAACGCAATGGCCTCAGCAGGCTCATCCTGACGAGTTTTGTCTAAGGAAACATTATCTGGGGTGTAGACATACTGTGGCCCTCGTGTTTATATAGGCATAGAACCTCAATAACAAGATACAAACCTGTGTGTAATTGGTCATGCAAAAATGCAATCACTTCCTGGTTCTCAAAATGGCGGCGGTGCGTGCCACTCATGCCGCTTTGAATAGCGAATCAGTGTAAATATAGACAAGGTCATCTGACCATCTTCCTATAGACTTACAATGTGTGCACCAAGCCTCAATATCAAACCTGTAGGTGATTGGTCATGAGAAAATGCCTGGTTTGGAACATAGCGGGCCACGCCTTGTTATGAAACAGCTAGAAGAGCCCGTAACTACACATCATTGGCTGAATGTCGCTCTAATTTGTATAATAAAAATATCATAGGACAATACCTAAAAGCTACAATATAATAGCGTTAGTATTGTATCAAATGCGTATGGAAGGTGAAAAAGAAACGATTTAGATGATATATTGCAAATATATGTTAAGTGCCCCACAGGGTTGAATCTTAACTGGGGTAATAATCCACTGCAATTATAAACTTAAAAATATACAGTCACATGAATCTAAAATGTCTAACACGTAGAGTTACATGGAAGTACAAAAAATACATGAAAAAAAAAATACAAAAAATAGAAATTAAAATCGGAACCCAGATAATACCAACGGAGTAATAATGAATAAAAATAAAAAATAAATATACTGAAAAATAAAGGGGTTACAATTACGGTATGCCTAATTGAGAAAGCCATTAAAGGGGTTGTAAAGTTAATTTTTTTTTAATCAATATCCTATCTATATGCTGCATACATCAGTAATCTAGCTGTTATTACTCCTGAATTTTCTTATTTACCTGTTATATACGTATTCTTTTTATGCACTTCCTCCTTTACTCTCTGTATGATATCCTCGGTTTCCAGTTTTTGGAGCACGCTCCCTGCCGCAATATCATGTCTTCATGGGAACTACAAATCCCTTGATGCTTAGCGGCATCGCGCATGCGCAGTGCCGCTTTTTCGCTGTGTGAAAGAATGAGAACGAGTCTTGTTCTCATGTCTATCACAGACTTCGGTGAACAGGACACCTCCCAGCAGCCACGCCCATTCCCGCCTCCCTAGCACGCCCATAGTCTTAATAAACACATAGCAGTTAAGATGGCATGGGAGGTGGAGCTACAGCATCTTAGACATACCCGCGGCTCCCCCGCCTCCTGTGCCTGTGAATGCAGACAGCGTCTCACCGCAGGCATGTAGTCCCAAGGGAGGGGGCACGTATAGTAAACCCAAGGCAGAACGGCTTGGATGAGGGGGCAACCTTGTAGAAGAGGAAAAGGAAGTTCCAAAATCACACACCAAAAAGAGGCTTCACTTACCTTTTCCTTTGTTCTTCTTTAAAAAGAAGAACAAAGGAAAAGGTAAGTGAACCAACAGTACGTTACCTTAAAGGAACAGGATTAAAAAAAAAAAAAAAAATCTTTAGTATCACTTTAATGTCCCACTCTACATTCGTTACAAATGGAGAGTGGGACTGAAACTCATAAATCCAGTAGGTTTCAAGTTGTGAAACGCCCCTGGTCATAGCTCCACCCCTCCAAGGGCAAATATACTTATCTATGATCAAAAACTCAGTACCCCTTGGATTTCTTTTATAATATTGTCGATAGTGTCTAGGTAAGTATGTTTAATACTGCCCTTCTTAATTTTAGCTATGTGTTCATTAACCCTTGTCATGAAGGACCTGATGGTATGGCCCACATATTGTTTGCCACAAGGGCAAATAAGTAGGTATACAACATTCTTAGTGGCACAAGTGCAAAAATATTTAATAGGATACACTTGATTAGTGGTTGTTGACCTAAACTCTTTGGTCTTACATCTGCCACGTTTGTTGTATGACTGATGCCACATTTTTTACATGGATAGTAACCTACCATGTTACCAAAAAAGGAGGGTCTGACCAGTGGGTTGATGATATTGAGGGCAATTTTGATCTGTAAAGAGGAAGCTCCCCTATATACAACTTTAGCTTGATCTGGCAGCAAGGAGCCCAAAACCTGATCGCTTTTCAGTACACTCCAGAGTTTGTTAAATATAGACTTTACTTGCTTATGTTGCACAGAGTATGTTGTCAACATTGACCATTTGAAAGATTTGTTAGAATCCTGATGGGGTTTCTCTACCAACAAGGAATGTCTATCCACTTTTAGAGTATTTTGTAACTCTAAATCAACCTCAGATCAATCGTAGCCTTTGTGGAGAAATCTCTGTCCCAAGACCATGGCCTGTGATTTAAAGATCTCAATATTGGTGCAGTTCCTACGCAGTCTCAAAAATTGGCTGCGTGGAACAGACTGCAGCCACGATCTGTGATGACAGCTATCCAAGTGTATAAACCCATTGCGATCTGTGGGTTTGAAATATGTTTTAAATTGAAACTGACGCTCATGAATTTCTATTTCCAAATCCAAAAAATTGATCTTTTCCCTGCTCTATTCATAAGACAAAGATATACCTCGGTCATTACAATTCAGCAAGGAGAAAAACTGGCCCAAGGAATCTGAACAGCCATCCCACAGGAGGAGGATGTCATCGATGTACCTAGCCCACAGGACCAATTGGGGCCCACTGTGGACAGAGACGACATCCTCCTCCCATTTGGCCATAAACAGTTTGACGAGGCTGGAGGAAAATTTAGCCCCCATCACTACGCCTTTCTGCTATACATAAAATGTTGAACAGAGCAAATTGACCCCAATATCATCAACCCACCGGTCAAACCCTCCTTTTTTGGTAACATGGTAGGTTACAATCCATGTAAAAAATGTGGCGTCTGTCAATACAACACACGTGGCAGATGTAAGACCAAAGAGTTTACACTAATAAAGTGTATCCTATTAAACATTTTTGCACTTGTGCCACTAAGAATGTTGTATACCTACTCACTTGCCCTTGTGGCAAACAATATGTGGGCCATATCATCAGGTCCTTCACGACAAGGGTTAATGAACACATAGCTAAAATTAAGATGGGCAGTATTAAACATACTGTACCTAGACACTATTGACAATATCATAATAGAAATCCAAGGGGTACTGAGTTTTTGATCATAGATAAGTGTATTCAGCCTTGGAGGGGTGGAGCTATGACCAGGGACATTTCGTGCCTCGAAACCTACTGGATTTATGAGTTACAGTCCCACTCTCCATTTGGAATGAATGTAGAGTGGGACATTAATGCCTTTCTCAATAAGGCATAATTGTAACCCCTTTATTTTTCAGTATATATATTTTTTTATTTTTATTAATTATTACTCCATTGGGATTATCTGGGTTTCGATTTTAATTCATTATTTTTTGTATTTTTTTAATGTATTTTTTTCATTTTTGTACTTCCAAGTAACTACGTGTTAGACATTTTAGATTCATGTGACTGTAAATTTTTAAGTTTATAATAGCAGTGGATTATTACCCCAGTTAAGATGCAACCCTGTGGGGCACTTAACATATATTTGCAATATATCATCTAAATCGTTTCTTTTTCACCTTCCATACTCATTTGGTACAATACTAATGCTATTATAATGTAGCTTTTAGGTATTGTCCTATGATATTTTTATTATACAAATTAGAGCGACATTCAGCCAATGATCTGTGGTTACGGGCTCTTCTAGCTGTTTCATAGCAAGGCGTGCCCAGCAGACGTCCGTGTCTTCAGGATTGCTGATTCGGCGGTGTTCGATCCTACACTCATGACTCAGTGTGGGTGGACCAATTACCATCGCTGATGAGGAGGATGTTGGGAGTCTGAGAGTGAGGCTTGGTGCGCACACTACACACCTATAAGGCGAAAGCCTGATGACCTCTTTAGTCCGTATGCCGATTTGCTATCCATAGCGAGGCATGAATCGCACAGTGTGCTGCTATGTTCCAAACCAGGAAGTGATTGCATTTTCTCATGACCAGTCACTTACAGGTTAGATATTGAGGCTTGGTGCACACATGGTAAGTCTATAGGAAGATGGTCAAATGACCTTCTCTGTATTTACGCTGATTCGCCATTCATAGCGAGGCATGAGTGGCACGCACCGCCGCCATTTTGAGAACCAGGAAGTGATTGTATTTTTGCATGACCAATTACCCACAGGTTTATATCTTATTATTGGGGTTCTATGCCTAAATAAATGCTATGGCCACAGCATGTCTACACCCCAGATGATGTCTCCTTAGACGAAACGCGTCAGAACGAGCCTGCTGATGCCATTGCATTAAACTTTCGGTCTTCTTACAAGCACAATTTTCCGCGAACGCGGACACGAGAGCCAGAACGGGGATCTGTGTATTTAAACACACAAATCCCCGTTCTGACGGGAGGAGAGACAGATCTGCTGTTCCTAGTAATTAGGAACAGCCATTTGTCTCCTCCTCCAGTCAGTCCCATCCCCCAACAGTTAGAGACACACAGGAGGAAACACATTTAACCTCTTGATCGCCCCCTTGTGTTAACCCTTTCCCTACTAATGGTTTGTTTGGTGACTGTGGTCCCAACTACCTTGAGATCATTCACAAGCTCCTCCCTTGTAGTTCTGGGCTGATCCCTCACTTTTCTCATGATCATCCTTACCCCATGGGGCAACATCCTGCATGGAGCTCCAGACCGGGGGCGATTGATGGTTATTTTGTATTTCTTCCATTTACGAATAATCGCTCCAACCGTTGTCTCCTTCTCACCAAACTTCCTGAGCCGCTTCTCTGTGTGTCCATTCACACACGGAGCATGGCTCAGCCCTGCCCCCTGCTCTCCTCATTGGCTCACTGGCTGGGATTGACAGTAGCAGGAGCCAATGACTCCAGCCACTGTCTCAGCCAATGAGGAAGAAAAGACCCAGGAGAGCCGCTGCTCTCATGTACATCGCTGGATCGAGATGGAGCTCAGGTAAGTATTAGAGGGGCTGCTGCACACAGAAGGTTATTTACCTTCATGCATAGAATGCATAAGGGTAAAAAACCTTGAGCCCTTTACAACCACTTTAAGGCTTCATGTACACAGGCCGTTTGAAAACTTCTTCTGAACGCTGGAAACTTGACAGCTAGTAACCGATGGTTAAAAACGTCCGTTTTGCCAATTTTACATAGTGTGTTTAGTGGCGGTTATGAGCATTTGCGTTTAGAAGTGTTTTTTAAAGATAACCTCAGGAGACCCTTCTAATTGCCCTCAATGCACGAAAAACAAGTATTATTAACAATTTCAGCCATTTTGTGAGAGAAAAGAGAGCAGCAGAGAGAACAGTGTACACGTGAGAAAATGCTCCTGATGTTGCTGAGGCTCCAAACATGTAGGAAATTGCGTGAGAGGACCAGAGTTTGTTGTTACTGGACTCATCCATTAATGGCTCAGCGCATGTCTTCAGATACTTTTCCAATATGTGGAAATTATCCAGAGAAATTCTTCAATTTTACAAGGATGTCTTTCGGCACCTTGATGATCTCCTGGAGAGGCTGTGACCCCGTCTAACTCACATGAACACCACGATGAGGAAGAGCGTGTCAGCAGAGGAGAGTCTCTTTTGACTCTAAGGAATGTGTGTGTATATATTTATATATATATATTGTACATATCTCTCGCTCTCTCTTATTATTTTTTTATTTATGGTATTTATTGTATTGCTTCTAATTATTTTATTGTGTTTCCTTTTTTATCTAAATTTTTATTTTAAATTTTATTATCCTCTTTTCCAACATACATTTTTTTAAATTGTAATTTTTTGGGGGTTATTTAGTATTTTGCTTTTAAATGCTAATGTTTTGTTATCTGCTGTATATTTAATGATAATATTTTATCCCTTTCAGATTTATGGCCACAGGGTAATCCTTTGCATCCCTACACCATTACTTTCTGCTGGATGTTGCAACAGTTGCAAAAGTGGCATGTGAAACCTGCTTTGCACTGTGGGAGTGATGTAATGCCTGTGCCTATGAACAGATGTGGGAAGAAGGGATTGACAAATTTTAGGGAAAAACTGACTTTCCGAATTTCATTGGAGCTCTGGATTGCAAACAAGTTCAAGTTAAAAAGCCACCCAAATCTGTACTTACAAGGAAAACATTTTCCACTATAGACTAAGCCACGCAAGACAAGTTGTCGAGTGCGCATTTGGAATATGTGCAGCTAAGTGGCAGATACTCCTATCTGCGAATTGGATGTGGAGAACGCTATAAAAGTAGTTTTTGCCTGCTGTGTTCTATATAACTTTGTGATTGACAAAGAGAAGAGGATACACTGAGCCTGCACCTCCAAACCCCGCACAGAACATTCGGTTCATGGACCTGCGCTCCACTGCTTGAGTTATGACCATAAGAAATCAGTTTGCTGATTATTTTGTTTCCCCAGAAGGTAGATTGCCTTGGCAGGAGGCACATATCTTGTTTGATATCTACGAGTTATTTTTGAATTTTATCACTGATAGTTTACAAATAAAGGAGTGTGCCCCTATTCCTTCCTGTGCAGAGCTCCATCCGTAAATATTCTTTATTTCCACAAGATGGCGATCTTCCTTTTTTTCACTTCCTGGTTATACATAGGTTTATTACTAACGGCCAGAAGTTAATATGGCCCTTCTGGGTTCATTCCCATTACATACACTACATCTGCCAGCAGTCAAAATGGCGCTTTCTATGTATTTATATGCCCAAGTGTGACGACCTGTCACCCGGCCAATCCCCAGACGACGTCCTATCGTGATGAAACGCGTAGGGAGGAGCCTACGACGGTGACGTCATCACGCTCTCGGATGGGCTTGCGAGTACAGGAAGTGAATCGCGGTACACGGAGACACCGCCGCTCTGTCTGATATACTTTATGCTTCATATTTTCTGCGAAATTGTAAGTGTGATTCCTTCATTTTAATAAAAAACCTTTTTATCATACGTTTTTACGCTATGGAAGTGTTCTGTTTTGTATTTCCGGTAATGACCGATTGTTAAGGCTACTGGTCCTGCATTGTACCCCTGGTTTTGGGAGACCTTAATCCCTATGCTGGGCGAGACTGCCGTAATAGCAGTCATCGCCGTCCGGTAAGCAGATTATACTTACTCACTTCATGGTGGATCATCTACTGGCACTTTTGTCACATCTTTCCTGGATGGGTGCTTTTTATCTACCTGTGGATTAAATATATCTTTTTGGACTTTTTTTCAAATCTTTTTTAGCTCACATGCATTTGCAATTTATGTTTTTTGTTATCATTGTTTGATTTGACAATTTATGTTCACTGATTGATGTTATTGTCACTTGGTGGGTTTTCACTTTTTCTCATATCATATATGTACTTTAGCGCTGCACTTTGCTGTTTATCATACTTTTATGAGTCAGATACTGGACTTTTAGGGTGCTGGCAGCTTGTTTTCTCCTATTTTTTGCCTTTTGAGATCCGAGCGCAGCTTTTACCCTGTTTTGGGTTTTTTATATATCTTAACACTCTTTTGTATCAAGAAGCGGCTGCTGGATAGGTGTCATGGACATTTTTGATTACAGATCGCAATACAGTATCAATACTGAGGGGGTCTTTAATGTTCATGTGGAACAGACAGATGAACTCAGTGGTCTGTTCCTCAGACTTAAAAACTTGCTTATATCAGAATTACACACCAGCTGGGATGTGGCCTACCTAGAACAATACGTTGCACAAAAGATGGTACCCCGCAGCCTCAGATGGGAGGTCAATCCCCAGAAAGGGGAAACCGATTTAGAAGGCTGGTTTGTTTATTTTAATGATACCGGTATTAAATTTCTGGGTTTTCTATTAGATAAAAAAATTATGAGATTTCTTCTGTCAGGGATAAACTCATGGCCTACAAAGATCATGAAGCATACAAGCAGAAATCTGACCATTTAAGACAAGTCCTTGAGAAAGAGGATAGTGATCAAAAAAAGAAAAAAAAGAAAAAATATAACCGCGATCTTGCGGACTATTCTAACAAAGCAGTTTTTAAATGGCAGATCTTTGCAGATGATTCCACAGGTGACGTAGAGACAGCCAATCACCAACCCTTTCCATTACAACCCCCACCACCCTCCTTTGGTGGTGACATACGGCCCCCGCCTCTGTTTGGCAACAACATAGGGAGGGTTCCCTCTATCTCCTCTCCCCGGGCCAATCAGCGAGGACAACTCGCAGTTAGACCCAAAACCTTTAAAAACAATGATAGACCTACCTCTTATAAAAACCCTCCCCAGGGCACTCCTCAGAGATCCCAGTATAAGAAACCACCTTTTAGGAGTAACAACCGGGGTAATTACCCTCCTAAGAAAAATTCTAATGCGGATTACCCACGGCAGGGACTACGGGAACACCAAGATGACCCTAGAGACTATTATCAAAGACCTTATGACGATAGGGTAACTTATGCTAACTCTCCATCTATCTCACAAGTTTATTACCCCCAAGAGAGACAGATCCCCCTGCAAAACAGGTTTGCTCCTCTCTCATACCACTCAGATCCTTATTTTGAGGATAATCCTATCATCTCCAGGCACCCTAACCAATTTAGAGGCCCTCCTAGAGATGAATATCAAGACTCCCCTCATAATTACATGGAGGCTAATCAGACTCGTTTTTTTCCCCAGGGCAACCACAAAACCAAAAGGGGTTACGACGAAAGAGAGGCATCAGAGGGGGGAGGAGGATCAGGTCCAAAAAAAAGAAAACAGTAGACATTAGTGGCATCTTTAATTTGAGTCAAGCTCAATTATCCGAAGGTGAACAGAAGGTTCTCAGTTTAGGTCTCAAGTTTGCACCCCCACACAGGCTGAATAAATTTGAAACTTTTATCGATATACATAAATTTATAAGGAAGATTAACATTAAAAGACATTTTATCCTTAATCCCATTGGTAATCGAAGTCAGATTCTATCTACCAACACACTCTCCTCTGCAACCAACCATACTGGTTCCAACTCCACGACAAATGTAAATGGTAGTTCTATTAGACACACTAATTTTTCAAATGCCTCATTATTTAACCCCCCAGGATTCGCCGCCCCTTCAATACAAGTCTTTAAGGAGATGGTCATTAAGGACCTGATGGCACTTAACATCCCAAGGAATAATACCAATAATGACCTCCAACATCATCTTAAACAAATCTGCGAGCGAAATGAGATAGTAATACGCCCTGCAGACAAGGGTGGGGGGGTAGTCATTTTAGACAAATCCAGTTACCTGGAAGAAATGAATAGACTTCTGTCTGACCACACTACCTATTCACCTCTAGCATTTAATCCCACAATTAAATTTAAGAGAGAGCTGCAGAGCCTTGTCGACAGGGGATATCAACAGGGAATTCTAAACAAGAAAGAAAAGACATACCTGGTCCCCTCAGCTCCGAGGGTCCCAGTTATGTATTATCTACCAAAAATACATAAAAATCTGACCCATCCACCAGGCCGCCCGATCATTAGTGGTATAGACTCTATCACGGCAAGAATCGGGAGGTATGTGGATAATTTTCTTCAACCCCTAGTAGTTTTAAATCCCTCATATCTGAAAGACACTACTCAAGTTATCAATTTACTTGAAAGTTTTGAGTGGAGAGATGGCTACATCTTAGCTACGGCGGATGTGGCCTCTCTCTAAACTATCATTTCCCACCAACAGGGTTTTGAGGCAGTCAATTACTATTTGGATCAAGACCCATCATTAACATCAATACAAAAACAATTTATTATGGCACTTCTCAACTTCACTACAAGCCATAACTATTTCTGGTTTGGGGGTGATTTCTTCCTGCAAACTTGTGGTGTGGCTATGGGCACCAAGTTTGCGCCCAGCCTGGCCAATTTATTTATAGGCAGGTGGGAAAAAGAAGTCATAGACATCAATCCCCCCAAAGAACTGCGCCTATGGAGAAGATATATCGATGATGTCCTCCTTGTGTGGGACGGAGATATGCCATCTCTTCACAATTTCTTCTCCAAACTTAATTCCAACAATAGGGGCATTTCTTTGCAGTTTGAAGCCAGTCAATCGAAAATTCATTTTCTTGATCTAAACATCATGGTTGTCAATGGGTATCTAACCACCAATACACATTTCAAAGAGATGGATCGGAACGCATATATACCACTCTCCAGTTGCCACCACCCATCATGGCTGAATTCTGTCCCTCAAAGCCAATTTCAATGTATAAGACGCAATTGCACCGACATTTCAGACTACCATTCACAAGCTCTGTTATTAAAACAACGATTTTTGGACAAAGGCTATTTGGGGAGTGACATTGACACCATCATTAATAAAGTTGCCATTATGGATAGGTCCCTGATGCTGAACAGAGATAGAGAACGTAATCCGGGGCCTACCAACAAATTTGAGTGGTCCATGATTACGGGCTATTCCAATCAGCATTATTCTATCAAAAAAATTTTCCGTAAACATTGGAGCATCCTTAAAAATGATCCAATACTTCGTACAGTCATTCCTGATAAACCTGTTTTGATCTAGAGGGGGGCTCCCTCCCTAAGACACGGTGCGGCTTCAAATGTGGTTGATCCCCCGCGAACAATCTCTTTCTTTCAAAACATGAAAGGTTTCTTTCCCTGTCGCAGATGCAAAATCTGCCAGATCAATTCCTTCAGAGATAGAAAATGTGAAACTTTTAGTTCGACAGTCACAGATAAGATATACAACATTGAGTCCTTTATAACATGCTCTACTCAGTACGTTGTTTACCTTATCCAATGTCCTTGCTCAAAGCAGTATATTGGACGCACTAAACGTGAATTACACGTACGTCTTTCTGAACATGTCGCTAATATTAAGCGAGGATTCACAAAACATAACCTCTCTAGGCATTATGCCAAGTACCACAATAAAAAATTAAAAGGCACTCTTTTTTTAGCTATTGACAGAATACGTCCCCACTGGAGAGGAAATAACATGGTCAGATCCATCTCTAGACTTGAAACCAGATGGATCTTTGACATGGCATCCTCCAGACCACAAGGGTTAAACGTAGAGTGGGATATAAATTGCTTTATAAACAATGCATGAAGCGGTGTATCACCTTTGCGTTTTTTTTTTATTCTATTCAATTTTATAATTTTTATTTTATCTATAACTGAGATTATGCAATTATTTTATGTTTAAATTACTATCTAAGATGGTTTCATTATTTCTTTGTAGATTGGCTTAACTCATGTTTAGTCTTTTTTGGGGATCAGACATGGGTTGACTTTTGTTTATCTGGTTGCGGTAAGTGTATCGGCTGTGCCCCTATTCCTTCCTGTGCAGAGCTCCATCCGTAAATATTCTTTATTTCCACAAGATGGCGATCTTCCTTTTTTTCACTTCCTGGTTATACATAGGTTTATTACTAACGGCCAGAAGTTAATATGGCCCTTCTGGGTTCATTCCCATTACATACACTACATCTGCCAGCAGTCAAAATGGCGCTTTCTATGTATTTATATGCCCAAGCGTGACGACCTGTCACCCGGCCAATCCCCAGACAACGTCCTATCGTGACGAAACGCGTAGGGAGGAGCCTACGACGGTGACGTCATCACGCTCTCGGATGGGCTTGCGAGTACAGGAAGTGAATCGCGGTACACGGAGACACCGCCGCTCTGTCTGATATCCTTTATGCTTCATATTTTCTGCGAAATTGTAAGTGTGATTCCTTCATTTTAATAAAAACCCTTTTTATCATACGTTTTTACGCTATGGAAGTGTTCTGTTTTTTATTTCCGGTAATGACCGATTGTTAAGGCTACTGGTCCTGCATTGTACCCCTGGTTTTGGGAGACCTTAATCCCTATGCTGGGCGAGACTGCCATAATAGCAGTCATCGCCGTCCGGTAAGCAGATTATACTTACTCACTTCATGGTGGATCATCTACTGGCACTTTTGTCACATCTTTCCTGGATGGGTGCTTTTTATCTACCTGTGGATTAAATATATCTTTTTGGACTTTTTTTCAAATCTTTTTTAGCTCACATGCATTTGCAATTTATGTTTTTTGTTTATCATTGTTTGATTTGATAATTTATGTGCACTGATTGATGTTATTGTCACTTGGTGGGTTTTCACTTTTTCTCATATCATATATGTACTTTAGCGCTGCACTTTGCTGTTTATCATACTTTTATGAGTCAGATACTGGACTTTTAGGGTGCTGGCAGCTTGTTTTCTCCTATTTTTTGCCTTTTGAGATCCGAGCGCAGCTTTTACCCTGTTTTGTTTTTTTTATATACAAATAAAGGAGTGTTTTGTTAAAAAAATATATTTTTGTTGGTTTTCTTTTATGTTAGCATGCCGCCATATTTTTTATCTGTGTGGGGCAATATTACCGTCTTATGAGATGGCCACTTCTCCAACACACGCATGAAATGTGCTTTTAGGTGTTCTGGTGTGTGGGGGGGTAGAGGGAAACTGAAATGATCATTTGAACACACGCGCGTGACCCTTTGTGATGCACTGTTCATACGTATGGGGCAAAATGGCACTCTTATGAGATGGCCACTTCTCCAACACACGCATGAAATGTGCGTTTAGGTATTCTGGTGTGTGGGGGAAGAGGAAAACTGAAATTACCACATCAACAGACACATATGAACATAAATCTAAGGTGCAAAAAAGTTTAAAATAAAATAACGTTTTTTTAAAAGATTTATTTATAAAACCGTATAACTAAAAATATATTACCTTGTATAATTAACAATAAAACATATGTAAAATGCTTAAAGGCCTTACCAACTGGCCTTTGAAAACTGCAACGTCAAAACAAACTGACAATGCCACCACTTAATTTAACCACTTGCTGTCCGTGCTTCAGGGAATGACGGCTACAGCACGACCAGCTAGTTCTGGGAGGGCGTCTATTGACGTCCTCCCATGCTTGGACTTCTCTCGCGCACAGCCAGGAGTGTCTGGAGTGCACAGCCAGGAGTGTCTGTGATAGCTGGGTCCTCGGGACCCAGCGCATCACGGATCGGGGTAAAGGGCCAATCACAGCAGCTCTTTACCACGTGATCTCTCCGTCCAATGATGGAGCGATCATTTAGTCAACAAACCGGCATCATGTTCAGCATGTGAGGAGAGAATGGAGACTGCTGTAGCGTGGGTGGACTGGAATTCCAGTGCCCATCCGTGCCTCATCAGTGCTTATCTATGCCACATCAGTGCTCATCCGTGCCTCATCAGTGCTCATCCGTGCCTCATCAGTGCTCATCCGTGCCTCATCAGTGCTCATCCGTGTCACATCAGTGCTCATCCGTGTCACATCAGTGCTCATCCGTGCCACATCAGTGCTCATCCATGCCACATCAGTGCTCATCCGTGCCACATCAGTGCTCATCCGTGCCACATCAGTGCTCAACCGTGCCACATCAGTGCTCATCCGTGCCATCACAGTGCCCATCAGTGCCTCACAAAAGTGTAATAGGTAGCCAGGAAATTAGATGTGTAATTTATGTCTGTAGAACACCTGACAGTGCTCCCTGCATGTTGGGCCCTTGTATGTGGCCATGCTGTGTAAAAGTCTCACATATGGTATCGCCATACTCAGGAGCAGTAGCAGAATGTATTTTGGGGTGTAATTTTTGCTATGTACATGCTATGCTTGGAAATATCATCACAGTGCTCATTCGTGCCACATCAGTGCTCATACGTGCCTTATTCATGCCACATCAGTGCTCATACGTGCCTTATCCATGCAACATCAGTGCTCATCCGAAAGAAATCAAAGAAATGTGGTAAAAAAATTACAACTTAAAAAAAAACTCACCATGCCTCTTACTAAATACCTTGGGCTGTCTACTTTCTTAAAAGGGGAAGTTTGGGGGGTATTTGTACTTTCCTGGCTTGTTAGTGTCTCAAGAAATGAGATAGGCCGTCTGTACATCAGATGTGATCAATTTTCAATGATTGACACCATAGCTTGTACTCTATAACCTTCACAAAGACCAAATAATATATACTGATTTGGGTTATTTTTACCAAAAAGATATGTAGCAGTAAAACATTTGGACAAAATTTATGAAGAAAAATTACTAAATTTTGTGACAGAAACAAAGAAAATGCATTTTTTTTAAACCAAATTTTTGGTCTTTATTTATAGCGCAAAAAATAAAAAACTCAGTGGTGATTAAATACCACCAAAAGAAAGCTCAATTTCTGTGAAAATAGGGGCAAAAATTTCATATGGGTACAGTGTTGCATGACTGAGTAATTGTCATTCAAAATGTGAAAGCGCTGAAAGCTGAAAATTGGCCTGTTTAGGAAGGGGGTATAAGTGCCCAGTGGGCAAGTGGTTAACATAACATTACGGTTGCTGGTAAGTGTGGTATGTTGATGGTGAACTATCAGCACTTGGATAAGGATGGGTCATCCTTTTTAGAGGAGGGGGCTAATTCACTACATGGGGTAGTAGAGGGAAATACACTGTCACTGCCAGAGGGTAGTGTGTTCCTGGAGGTCCAGTGCTGGTTGAGGGGAACCATGATGTGAAATAGCAGAACTTCTTGGTTGCCTGTAATCCTCATGAACAGTGGCCTGTATGCTTCCACCAGGAACGGCTATGCAGCACGGGGATGCGACTCTCTTTGTGCTTCAAGGCATGCAATAAGAAAACTGTACATATTCTCGCGGCACTGTCTCTCACGCTCATCTGATAGCTGCTCCAATATGTTCTACCTTTGTTCATGTCCAGGAACACATCATTTCGTAGGCGTTCCTGGTGCAATTCTTCTCTAAACTGCATTATGCGTTTCCTCAGCACAAGAAAATTCAGTTTCCCTCTCACGCTGTCGACGTCCCCGTGTGCTACTACGTAGAGGGGAGTTGACAATACGACTAGGCTACAAAGATATAAAACACAATATTACCATTGAGAATGGAGTTAGATGTAAAGATAGATGGATGTATCTGAAATACAGCTATACAGAAATAATAGAGGGAGATTTATGGAGAGATGGATAATGTGTAAAATTTATATACCTGGCTTGGAAGCTCAGACCTGACAGAGACTGGGGTGGTAGTGGCTGTAGGAGCGGAGGTATTGGGCCCCTCCTCCGTTGTGTCTTCTACAAAGGGCTCAAACTGGGAAAACCGGTCAACCAACTGTTCCCTTTCTGTGGCTGAAGACACCTCTTCTTCTGTAATGTTAGATGTTGTTGTAAAAAAATTGTGAAAGAAAATAAACAAATGTACAAAAATTTTTAGTCATCTAAGTACAACGTTTTAGAACAAGAAATCATTAAAACTTTACTCTATATATCTTTTGAAATATATATATATATATATATATATATATATATATATATATATATATATATACATACATACACACACCCCACACATATATATATTATACACACAGTATCTCACAAAAGTAGTACACCTCACAACAGTGTAAATTTGCTGTCCCCTCAAAATAACTCAACACACAGTCAATAATGTCTAAACCGCTGGCAACAAAAGTGAGTACACCCCCAAGTGAAAATGTCCAAATTGGGCCCAATTAGCCATTTTCCCTTCCCGATGTCATGTGACTCGTTAGTGTTACAAGGTCTCAGGTGTGAATGGGGAGCAGGTGTGTTAAATTTGGTGTTATCACTCTCACTCTCTCATACTGGTCACTGGAAGTACAACATGGCACCTCATGGTACCTCATGGCGAAAAAAGAATTGTTGCTCTACATAAAGATGGCCTAGGCTATAAGAGGATTGCCAAGACCCGGAAACTGAGCTGCAGCTTGGTGGCCAAGACCATACAACGGTTTAACAGGACAGGTTCCACTCAGAACTGGCCTCGCCATGGTCGACCAAGAAGTTAAATGCACGTGCTCAGCGTCATATCCAGAGGTTATATTTGAAAAATAGACGTATGAGTGCTGCCAGTATTGCTGCAGAGGTTGAAGGGGTGGGGGGGGTCAGCCTGTCAGTGCTCAGACCATATGCTGCACACTGCATCAATTGGTCTGCATGGCAAGAAGACAAGCAGACTAAGGACATGGATTACTGGAACCATGTCCTGTGGTCTGATGAGACCAAGATAAACTTATTTGGTTCAGATGGTGTCAAGCGTGTGTGGCGGCAACGAGGTGAGGAGTACAAAGACAAGTGTGTCTTGCCTACAGTCAAGCATGGTGGTAGGAGTGTCATGGTCTGGGGCACCATGAGTGACTGCCGTTACTGGGGAGCTACAGTTCATTGAGGGAACCATGAATGCCAACATGTCCTGTGACATACTGAAGCAGAGCATGATCCCCTTCCTTCAGAGACTGGGCCACAGGGCAGTATTCCAACATGATAACGATCCCAAACACACCTCCAAGACAACCACTGCCTTGCTAAGGAAGCTGAGGGTAAAGGTGATGGACTGGCCAAGCATGTCTCCAGACCTAAACCCTATTGAGCATCTGTGGGGCATGCTCAAATGGAAGGTTGAGGAGCGCAAGGTCTCTAACATCCACCAGCTCCGTGATGTCGTCATGGAGGAGTGGAAGAGGACTCCAGTGGCAACCTGTGAAGCTCTGGTGAACTCCATGCCCAAGAGGCTTAAGGCAGTGCTGGAAAATAATGGTGGCCACACAAAATATTGACACTTTGGGCCCGATTTGGACATTTTCAGTTAGGGGTGTGTACTCACTTTTGTTGCCAGCGGTTTAGACATTAATGGCTGTGTGTTGAGTTATTTTGAGGGGACAGCCCCACAGAAAGAGAGAGAGAGACTGCTTTTACCCCCCAGAGAGAGAGAGAGAGAGAGAGAGAGAGGGGGGGCGTTTTTTGCCCCCAAAGAGAGCGAAAGAGAGAGAGGCCACTTTTGCCCCCCCCCCAGAGAGACACAGCCTTTGCCTCCCCCCAGAGAGACACAGCCTTTGCCCCCCACAGAGAGACACAGCCTTTTCTCCCCACAGAGAGACACAGCCTTTGCCCCTCACAGAGAGACACTGCCTTTGCCCCCCACAGAGCGACACTGCCTTTGCCCCCCCCCCACAGAGAGAGAGACTGCTTTTGCCCCCCACAGAGACTGCTTTTGCCCCCCCCCCACAGAGAGACACAGCCTTTGCCCCCCACAGAGACTGCTTTTTCCCCCCCACAGAGAGACACAGCCTTTGCCCCCAACAGCAAAAGAGCCTCAGGCTGCAGTGCCCAGCAAACAGACTGCTACCCCCTCCCGGCTCAGGGAAGACAAGATATGGGCACATGTGAAAATGACTGACTCTGACAGCACTTCAGCAGTGCAACACAGATGACCTCCATGAAAGTGACGGTCTCCAGGCAGGCCTGGTCTGCAGAATTTGACTTGCAGCAGGCAGCACAGAACATAAATCATATATTTTCTATGAAGATGGTTCACATCTCCACTACTTGTCACCTGAAGCCAAATGCCTGAAGCTCAAAAAAGTTCTGGAGCTTTTTTTGAAGCTCGAATCGGCAGATTGGTGCGTTTTTGAAGTGTAACGCTTGATTTGAGCTTTTTAGAGCATTTTGTCACGCCTTTCTGAACGTTTTTCTGCTCGAATGCAATAATTAAATAAAAATAAATAATAATTAAGAAATTAATTAAAAAACATAAATAGTGATAAAAAATAAATAAAATAACCCCAACCCTAATATTAACCCCTAATCCTAAACCCTAACCCTAATTATAACCCCTAATCCTAACCTAACAAAATAGCTAAACAATAAGTCAATAAATAAATAAAATAAAATAACCCCTGACCATGACCTTTAACTCCTAACCCCTTACAAAAAAATAAGTAAAAAAATTAATAAATAATAAACAGGAGTGGATGAAACGCTGAAACGCAGCAAATGATGAAACTAATGATATTCTTCTCTATCGGCTAATAAAAGATGCCAAAGCTCAAAAACGCTTGAAAAATGCTGTACAAAAATCCCGATACAAACTCCTGAAAAAATTCTCAAAAATGCAATGCTCAGGTGTGAATGCAGCCTTACAGTGTAGCCCCCTTTACATCACAGTGCCCCTTTACAGTGTCGTTCATGTTACATTAATGTAATGAAGACTGCACTGTAATGGGAGGCTGTGATAGGAAGGGGACTGCACTGTAATGGGAGGCTGTGATAGGAAGGGTACTGCTCTGTAATGGGAGGCTGTGATAGGAAGGGGACTGCACTGTAAAGGGGCACTGTGATGTAAAGGGGAGTGCTCTGTAAAGATTACAGTGCACTCCCCTTTATATTAGTACCCCTAGCAATCACCCCTCAACTTTTCTCTCTAACGTCACAGTGTCCCCTTTCACTCTCTGCCTCCCATGCACAGTCACACCTTTGGCAGGGCAGAGGCAGGATTCAGCCTCTCCTGGCTCTCCTGCCTAAGGCTGCCACCCCATCCCTTTAAACCCAAACACAAAAGACTTACACAGGTTCTGAGGCTGATTCAATGCAGATAAGGCATCACGTGAGTTTAATTACCACCTTAATTAAATTTTGTAAAAAAAAGGAAAATTTATTATCAAATACTTACCGTAATTTTCCTATCCTGATGGACTCCATGGCAGTCTATGTGTGGGTTAACCCCGCCTCCTCTCCAATGCTATAGGACCCCATTCCCATAAATAAATGAGAGCTCACTGCTAGGTACTGCGTTCCGTAACTAGCCTACTCTTTGACCGATGGGTGGGAACTCCGTCTGCCATGGAGTCCATCAGGAAAGGAAAATTACGGTAAGTATTTGAAAATAAATTTTCCTTTTTCCTGACAGACTCCATGGCAGCCTACGTGTGGGAAATAACTAGCCAATCCACACGGGTGGGTATGCTGAACAGAAATAAATTGAATTTGATTGTCAACCGTCGGGATTTATAAACCAAACTTCACAGAAGATAATGAAGCAGGCTCAATATAGTAATGTGACATTAAAGTTTTGGGGGTTTTTTTTCCATTTTACAAGACATCCTTTAATAAAGAACAGTCCAGAAAAACAGACAAGGAGCAGAACTTCAGAAGGATGGATGATCTATTGGTCTTTCAATTCCTTGAGTCTTCTGATGGGAGATTTTACGGTGATGGCTGAGGTGGTGTTGTAGGTCCAGGCTCCTCCGGCTACAATTTTCATGCAAGAACCGCAGCGCCAGATTCCTACAGCCTTCCTCTTCATTTTGGTCTTGCCACAGAAGGAGCAGGTGTACTTGGCGTGTTGGCTGATTTCAATTTTCTTGACCATCTTCCTTAGGGAAGCACCATAACGGGTCCCATATTTACCCACAATGCCGACCTTCTTGGTGCGTTTGGCCATCTTCCTCTAGGACCCGAGCGGAAAGGGTGTGACATTAAAGTTTTAATAGAGTCCCATGAGGCCGCTTTGCAGATCACGTCTGGAGCCACGTGCCGGGCTGCTGCCCATGAAGCCGCTATACTCCTGGTGGAACGTGCCGTCACTGCCTCCGGAGGAGCCAGGCCCTTAGTTCTAAAAGGCTTATGGATGAACTGGACGATCCAGGCCACAGTCGTTCTGGTCGAAGCTCGATTCCGTTTGTTACTGCCAAAGTGCAGGACGAACAGGTAGACAGAGACCACATCCAGATGATGAACTTTAGTGGACTCCTGGGTCCTGAGTGCAGGTAGGACGATTTCCTGGTTCTTATGGAACCTAGTGGCAATTTTCAGATTGAGCTGAGCATAGGAATAAGGACCATCTGGTCCTGGAAAGAAAGACAGAAGAGGTTCTTTGTAACTTAGGTATGCAACTTCCAAGACCCTCTTAGCCAAGGTAATGGCTACAAGGAAAGTGATTTTAGCCGAAAGGTCTCCAATTAGAAAGCAAGGAGGATCCCGTATTACCAGAGGCATATCTAGTGAAAATGGCACCTATAGCAAGCACTGAAACTGCGCCCCTGTCAAAACATTTGAAACCCATCTTTCAGATAACCTAAAGGGGGTGTCGTTAGAGTCTGAGATGAAAGAAGGAGAAGGGAAAGAAAGAAGGATAGAAGGACAGCAGCCCAGAACCTAGACCACAATAGCGATACTGTATGTGTATTCCATAAAGTTTAATAATCAGCAGATAAAGATACTCCAAACACCATCCCCCTAGACAGATCCCATCAGATACAAGAGATGGTTAGAGAATGTGCAGACATGGTGCAGGAGACAGTCAGATACTGCAGACATGATACAAGAGATCAGAGACTGCAGTTTCTGGCTTACTAACAGTCCATTTGCCAAGCACAGTTAGTAAGACCATAAATGGTTAATATGTCTGTGAAGATCCAAGCCTGACCAGCCTAAATTCTGAAAGGCAATATAAAAACAAACAAATCATGCAGAGCACACTGGACTTTGGCACCAAGAGCTCTTTAGAAACAGCTGCAAATCATGATGAACTCGGTCACACCTTTGGGTCTTCCAGAAGTCTAATCATTATTAGTGTGCTCACCCGTCTTGTGTGCAGTGTAAAAAGAAGAGCAAGGGAAATCATTTCCTAACCAGTGTGACCATTGGCTGATCTGCATATAGGACAGGCGAGCTGCTGCTTAGACATCTGCAGCTGGCATTTTGTGTGTGTGACACAGTGTGAAAGAGAGACTCAGCGCTCCTCCATCCTCTTTAGGTGTCACATAAACAATGGAAACCCCTCCTTGTATCAGCTCTATAATGAGCTCCCACCTTCTCCAGCCATCACATTATCTAGCAGAGCTCCATCCCTGTCCTCACCTCTATGATCTTCCTCCCTCCTACAGTCAGCCTGTATTGCTCACCCTTTCTTTTGCTTGATGGTGTCAGGTGTCCTTCAGTGCAGCCCAGGATACAGCATCCCCCCTCCTCCTGGGCACAGTGCTGATGGTCCCAGAGAGCATATTTCAGATAATAGACACATCAGGGCTGAGTGAACCAGCAGAATGCAGCAGGTGGTGGCCATCTTTCTTGTCATGTGATGGCAATCAGCTGACACCTGTGAGGGCAGAGCCTTCTTTATCCCAGGCACTGATTGACTATGACACTGTGCA
Source organism: Aquarana catesbeiana (assembly GCF_042186555.1). NCBI lineage: Eukaryota > Metazoa > Chordata > Amphibia > Anura > Ranidae > Aquarana > Aquarana catesbeiana. Next base: position 349,690,650 of record NC_133324.1, on the reverse strand, counting down.
GCCCCTGCTATCTTTTTAGCTAGTAGCTGGCTGTTAGAATACTGTGTGGGCGGCGCCGGTTGATGACTAGCCGGAGCAGTTCATCTTTTTTTGGGGGGGGGGGGGGGGGGATCAGATAACTTGGCCCAGTCCATCCTTGCCTGGGACAAAAACAATTTTTAGGGAAACTACCCGGAATGGCCACAGCCCAAGAATGTCCTAGCAAAATCTTGACTGTTGGTAGGTATGCCCTGGAAAGTGCCTTGCTGCCCAGCCACTCACCAGTGCCCCCTTCAGGTGGCGCCCATGGCACTTGCCATATCTGCCATACCCTAGATACGCCACTGCGTATTACTGGGTTCAGACAGTGGTTTGAGGACAAGGGGAAGATCCCAATTGGGGAATCTTAGTCTCCTATGAGGGCCGAGTTTTAACTCCCTACGGAAGAACTGCTGAATTAAAGGGTGAACAGCCCATGAAGTTCCGAAGAAGGACAACAAGGCTGATACTTGGACTCTAAGAGAGCTGATGGACAGAGATAAATCTAGGCCAGAATAAAGAAAACTGAAGACATTGTGAGCTTTTGGATTTCTACATGATCTGCCCGAAGAAGATATCCTCCTAACACCCTAATTCGTGCTTGTCCCTGTAGAGCTCATGAAAGTGGAAATCACCCTTGAAGCGCACTCGAGCCGGACAAGGGTGCAGGACTGCCACTTGAGAAAGAAGGTCTGGCCTGAGAAAGAGGCACCGGTTCCCGGAAGCTAAGCTGGCTCAGGAGGGGAAAATCAAGGCTTGTTTTGCCAGAAAGGAGCTACCGCCACCACTTTGACCGCTTCCGAATGAGGTCTTTGTAAGAACCTGAGGACTATTGGGAGTGGTGGAAAGGCGTATGCTCTTTTAAAACTCAATCAATCTTTCAGGGCATCCATTCAGGAGGCCTAGCTGCAACGGCCCCGAGTGTAATACCTCATCAGCTTAAAGTTGCCTGGGAAGAGAATAGATCCACTTCGGAATTGACTCCCAGGGACAGAATCCACTTGACTGTCTGTACACGAAGAGACCACTCGTTAATGCCTAACTGAATGAGCGACAGGAAATCTGCTCTGACGTTTTGGACTCTGGGGATGTAGGCCGTTGAAATGCCGGTCAGGCTCTTCTGGGCCCAAGACATGATGGGCTCGACCTCCTGGAGTAGTGTGGAGCTTCGAGTGCCCCCATGACTCTTCACATAGGAGATCGCCATTGTGTTGTCCATTCTTAATAATACTGACTCTCCCTTCCGGAGATGGGAGAAGGACTGAAGGGCACACTAGGCTGCCCGAAGTTCCAGGACGTTCTAGCCCGGGTTGAGAAGACGCGCACCCAACTTGCTCTGAGCAAGATACAATCTGCAGAGGGCTTCCCAACCGGTACCGCTGGCATCGGTCGTGACAGTGACCCATGCGATGGGGGCAACGGAGTGGCAATTGAGCAGGTTTTTGCTCTGAAGCCACCAGAAGAGGCTGCTCCTCGTCATTGATGATATGTGAATAGGTTGACTGTTTCCCCTCGATTCCATTGCTGTAGAAAACCTGACTGGAAAGGGTATAACCCCCACAGGGACCACTTGACCATAGGGGTCGTGGAGACCGCCGAGCCGATAGTTTTTAGGCACTGTGAGGCCCTCTGCTGTGAAGAGATTAGAGACCACGAAATTCTCTCCTGGATGACTGGGATCTTCCCCACTGGAAGAGAGATGGTGCTTTCCACTGTAACAAACTGGGCCCCTCCTCCTTCAGGTGCTGGATTGGTTTTTAGGTGGCTCTTTCCCGGATTTAGGAGCCACCCGAAGCTGGTCAAGGTAGAGATTACCTATTCCCTGTGAACCAGTAGATGGTCTTTGCCTTGGGACAGCTATAGGAGGTCGTCAAAATAGTGATAAGGACGTACCTCTCTCAATCTGATGAGGGCCATTATGGCCAGAGTATTTTTTTGAGAAGACTCGGGCGAGGTTGTCAGCCTGAAAGGGAGGAAGAAGAACTGAAGATGGTCTTGCCGAACCTGGAACCGGAGGTACCGTATTTATCGGCATATAACACGCATTTTTTCCCCTGAAAATCAGGGGAAAATCGTGGGTGCGTATTATAGGCCGATCCCCGCCAATTTCTGTGTCATCGGAGCTATTGCGGCGATTGCCGCGGTCGCCGCCGACATACACAGCCGTGGGTAGATTTAAATATGGCGCCGAGACTGCAGGGAGCCGAGATACACATACCCGAGTGTTCTCGGCTTTTTTCGGCGACGCCGTCCGGCCCAGTCCCGCCCCGTCCCGCCCCTGGACCTGAGTTATGTCCATCATAGGGCGGGACTGGGCGTGACTGTGAGCGGCGCCGAAAAAAGCAGAGAACACTCGGGTATGTGTATCTCGGCTCCGACAAGAAGGCGATGACTTGTCCATGACCTTTGGACGAAACATCAAGAAACGCATGGTCTGCTAAAGACCTGAAAGTGCCAAACGTACCTGAGCCAGCCAAAAACAAAAGATTATATAATCTTGTCTCCCCTTTATTTTTATATATATATATATATATATATATATATATATATATATATATATATATATATATTTTTTTTTTTTTTTCAATAAGAAAGAAATATATAATGTTTTATATATTATTTACCCCCTTTTTTTTTTAAACATTTCCCCTTAAGGGAAAAAGGACTAGGCACTCAGAGGCACTCACCAGGGCAGACCAAGGCTGGAGGAGCTGGAGCTGCTAATGCTCACTGCCTGGGGAGATCCCGTTTTGGCAGGAGCTAGAAGCCGTTTTCGAATCCCCCGCCTGTGACGTCACCGCCCCCCCACCTCGTGCCTGCGCCGTAGGGAGGCAGCCGAATGACGCCTGCGTGGCCGCCCGTCAAACTGCGCATGCGTGAGCCAAGCCTCACTGTCGTGGAGGCTCCGGCGCATGCACAATGACGGAGGCGGCCGCGACCCAGAAGCGCCGCGGCAAGCTGGAATGCAGAAGCGTTCCAATCGCCATGAGGGGTAGCTGTGGATACGGGAAGGCACTGTTTGAAGTAAAACAAAAACAAGGGGCTACAGACAAACAAAAACACACAGAGACGACTGCCATGAATATAGGAAGAAGAAGAGAGTCGCAGGCCTTGCCAGCCGTTGATGCGTCCATCTTCAGGCATACAGAGGCAACCTCCCCTCCACCACTGGGGTATCTAGTGCCTCGAAAGCTACTTGCCCGCCCGTGGCTGGGCCCTGAGCTGCACTGCATAAATGGTATGCCAAATTCCGGAAATATCCGACCGGACGCAAACAGGAACAATCGTGATGTAGGTCAATTGGAGGAGGACAAAAAAGGAACGTAGTACCTAGCGGTGAGCTCTCATTTATGGGAATGGGGTCCTATAGCATTGGAGAGGAGGCGGGGTTAACCCACACGTAGGCTGCCATGGAGTCTGTCAGGAAAATGAATTTTTCTTCATTTCTATTATAAAATTTTGCAAATAAGTAATTTTTCTTCATAAATTTGGGCCAAAATTTATACTGCTACATATCTTTGGTAAAAACCCAAATTAGTAGATATTATTTAGTCTGTGTGAAAGTTATAGAGTCTACAAGCTATGGTGCCAATCACTGAAAATTGATCACATCTGATGTACTGAGGATCTCATTTCTTGAGACCCTAACAAGCCAAGAAAGTAAAAATACCCACAAAATAACCCCTTTTTGGAAAGTAGACATTCCAAGGTATTTAGTAAGAGGCATGGTGAGGTTTTTGAAGTTGTCATTTTTCCCCAAAATTCTTTGCAAAATTAAGATTTTTTTAATTTTAATTTTTTTTTCACACCAAATTGTCATTATAACAGGTTATTTCTCTCACATGGCATGTACATTCCACAAATGACACCCCAAAATATATTCTGCTACTCCTCCTGAGTATTGTGATACCACGTGTGTGAGACTTTTACACAGCCTGGCCACATACAGAGGCCCAACATTGAAGTAGCACATTCAGGCCTTCTAGGAACATAAATTACACATCTAACTTCTCAACCACCTATTACACTTTTGAAGGCCCTGGAGCACCAGGACAATGGAAACGTCCACCAAGGCCCCCATTTTGGAAAGCAAACACCCCAACGTATAATCTATGAGGCATAATGAGTCTTTTGAACGGTTCATTTTTTTCCAGAAGTTTTTGGAAAATGTGGGAAAAAAATGAAAACGCATTTTTTTTACACAAAGTTGTCCATTTCTAAGATATTTCCAACACATAGCATGTACATAGCAAAAATGACACCCCAAAATATATTCTGCTACTCCTCCTGTGTATGCGATACCACATGTGTGAGACTTTTACACAGCCTGGCCACATACAGAGGCCCAACATTGAAGTAGCACATTCAGGCGTTCTAGGAACATAAATTACATATCTATTCTCTCAACCAGCTATTACACCTTTGAAGGCCCTGGAGCACCAGGACAATGGAAACACCCACAAAGTGATCCCATTTTGGAAAGCAAACACCCCAACGTATATTCTATGAGGCATAATGAGTCTTTTGAATGGTTCATTTTTTTCCAGAAGTTTTTGGAAAATGAGGAAAAAAAATGAAACCGTATTTTTTTACACAAAGCTTTCCATTTCTAAGATATTTCCAACACATAGCATGTACTTTGCAAAAATGACACCCCAAAATATATTCTGCTACTCCTCCTGAGTATGGCGATACCAAATGTGTGAGACTTTTACACAGCCTGGCCACATACAGAGGCCCAACATTGAAGTAGCACATTCAGGCGTTCTAGGAGCATAAATTACATATCTAATCTATCAACCAGCTATTACACCTTTGAAGGCCCTGGAGCACCAGGACAATGGAAACACCCACAAAGTGATCCCATTTTGGAAAGCAAACACCCCAACGTATAATCTATGAGACATGATGAGTCTTTTGAACGGTTCATTTTTTTCCAGAAGTTTTTGGAAAATGTGGGAAAAAAATGAAAACACATTTTTTTTTTACACAAAGTTGTCCATTTCTAAGATATTTCCAACACATAGCATGTACATAGCAAAAATGACACCCCAAAATATATTCTGCTACTCCTCCTGAGTATACGATACCACATGTGTGAGACTTTTACACAACCTGGCCACATACAGAGGCCCAGCATTGAAGTAGCACATTCAGGCATTCTAGGAGCATAAATTACATATCTAATCTCTCAACCACCTATTACAATTTTGAAGGCCCTGGAGCACCAGGACAAAGAAAACACCCACAAAGTGACTCAATTTTGGAACGCAAACACCCCAACGTATAAACTATGAGGCATGATGAGTCTTTTGAACAGTTCATTTTTTTCCAGAAGTTTTTGGAAAATGTGGAAAATAAAAATGAAAACGCATTTTTTTTTACACAAAGTTGTCCATTTTTAAGATATTTCCAACACATAGCATGTACATAGCAAAAATGACACCCCAAAATATATTCTGCTACTCCTCCTGAGTATGGCGATACCACATGTGTGAGACTTTTACACAGCCTGGCCACATACAGAGGCCCAACCTTGAAGTAGCACATTCAGGCGTTCTAGGAGCATAAATTACACATCTAATTTCCTTACAATCTATCACATTTGTGAAGGCCCTTCATATTTCTAACACATAGCACGAACATACCAAGAATTACACCCTAAAATACATTCTGCTGAGCAAAGGGTAAACAAAAAATTACCTGTGGTTTTAGTAGTGCAATTGTCCACAGGAGGAGAGCCCTGATCCAGGCAGCATGCAGAGACGTGGTCAGCGACAGTGAATGAAATTGTTCAGGCAGCAGGCAGGGATATTGTCCATAGTCAGTACAGGCAGGGATACTGTCCATATACATTATACAGTCCAGGGTCAGTGCAAGTAGAGACATTGCCAGCAGTGCCAAAATATTGGTCCTGGTAGTAAGGAGGAACATGGTCCAAGTAGCAGGCCAGGAAAGAATGGGGACGGGGTAGAGGCTTCTCCCACCCAAATCTCTTTGAAGCCTCCGAGTCTCCAGACCCTAATCAGGAATGAGAAAACTAAACCCACTAAGCCCACTACTCCAGTAGCAGAGTAAAAGACCAGTCCAAGAGGCAGGCAAAAAACATGGTCAAACAGTCCAGGGTCAGTTCCAGAGCAGGCAGAGGTAGGTACAGTTTAGCGTTAGGCAGAAGCATGGTCATATAACAGGCCAGGGTCAGTTCCAGAGCAGGCAGAGGTAGGTACAGTTTAGCATTAGGCAGAAGCGCGGTTGTTTAGCAAGCCAGGGTCAGTTCCGGAGAAGGCAGAGGTAGTTACAGTTTAGCATTAGGCAGAAGCGTGGTTGTTTAGCAGGCCAGGGTCAGTTCCGGAGAAGGCAGCGGTATGTACAGTGGCATAAAGGCGTGTGGCGGTAAATGACAATTACGTTTACCATACTTCCCTAATAATGTAGAGAAGTATGGTAACGGCGGAAACATTCATCAATACAAAGGCCTGGTTGGGAAGGACAATTAGGACAATTATACAAGGTGTCTCTTCTAGTTCCTCCTCTGGAGCACACTTGGCATTTCTTCTGACGTTTCCGGCCTGTTTCATGGTGGGGGAGTCTTTTAGGAAAGTGGCGTTCATGGAGTCTGCTCACTGAATCCGAGCGAATGCTTTCTGGTGCGCCTTCAGGGTACAAAAGAGTGCAGATAATTTCTTCTTGGTACTAAAGATAAGATACGGGGCTCTCTGTAGATTTACGGTAAATAACAAAACTATTGTAAATGGCCAAACTGAAAAGATATATGGAGACTTTTTTTTATACCAAAAGCGGCTTTTTCTTGTGGGAAGGTAGGGTTCGATCATCTGATCATTGAAATCGACTCTCCCCATGAACAAATTATAGTCATGGACACATTTTGGTTTCTGGATTGGGCCGTTTCTTCGGGGAAATTCCACGTAGATGTCGGTGTGGATCGTTGTGAGCATGTGGACATTTCGTCTGTCCCTCCACCTGAGAGCCAATATCTCTTCATTCCGCAAAGACGCCGTCTCCCCTTGTAGTAGTCTTTCAGTAACGAGCCTTTGCAGGAATCCCTTCCTATCGGCTCGCACTGTACCACACGCTGGAGTGTCCTTGTGGTAAAGCTTGCAGAAGAGGGGCAAGCTTGTATAGTAGTTATCCACATAAAGGCGGTAACCCTTTCCAAGGAGTGGATATACAAGCTCCCAAACAACCTTTCCGCTGGCTCTGATGTACTCTGGACATTCAGGGGGCTGCAGTTGGGTGTCCTTCCCTTCGTACACCCGGAAGACGTAGATATACCCCATTTCTCGGTCACAGAGCTTGCAGAGCTTAACCCATATCGGGCCCTTTAGCTGGGGATAAACTGCTTGAAGCCAAGCCTGCTTGTGGAGTGGACCAATGACTCACCCACGGAGATATTTTGGTCGTGGATAAATAACTGGGGGAATTTCTCAGAGAAAAAATTTAGAAGTGGCTGAATTTTAAATAATTTGTCATGTGATGGGTCATTATGGGGAGGGCACTTGGTGTTGTCATTGTAATGGAGGAAACGCATTATCATGAGGTATCTTGATCTTCGCATAATGGATGAATAGATTGGCATGTAGTGGATGGGGTTGGTGGACCAATAGGAGTATAATTCATTTTTTTTGTGAGTCCCATATTAAATGTTAGGCCAAAAAATAATTTAAATTCCTCCACTGTCAATGCTCTCCACTCATAGGGACAGGCATAACTTGAACCAGGGTTGCTTGTTATAAATTGTTGTGCATAGAGGTTGCACTGGGCCACGATGGAGGATAATAGGTCTTGGGTAAAAATTAAATTAAAAAAATTAATAGGGGCAAAATTCTCTGTGTTCACCTGAACACCTGCCTGGTCAGTGAAAGGGGGAATGTTTGCTGCTCTTGAATTAGGGGGAAGCCACAGAGGGTTTTCAAGGGCATAGGGAAGGCTGGCATGAGTCCTAACGCTTTGGGGCTGAGATGACACTCCGCTAGTTCTTGGCCTTTGCTGCAGTGGTACTTCATTTCTTCTGGATGGCACTGTGCTACTGGTGGATGGCACTGAGCTGCTAGTTGATGCCACTGCATTTCTGGTGGATGGCACTGAGCTGCTGGTTGATGCCACAGCAGTACTTGTGGTAGCCTGCTGCTCCATGCCAGAACGCCTTTGTTTTATGGGCACACTTTGCTCTTCCTCCGATTCTGTATCAGACCCACTGCTTACAACGGGTTCATATTCTGAACCAGAATCAGACGCAGACTCAGAGAGCTCCCTGCTGCACTCGTCGGTCAAGCTAAGCTGTTGGTATGCCTCCTCAGCGGAATTTTTTTTTTTTTTTGCCATACTGGTGACTGTGGGCTGTGGTGACAAACTGCTGTGGTAGGGACACTTGGACAGATATGGCTGCACTGATGGGTGCTGATGAGGCTGGTCTAATGAGCCTGCAATGCTGGGTTCTGAAAAGGCTGCACTGCTGGGATTCTGATGAGGGTGCACTGCTGGGTTCTGATGAGAGTTCACTGCTGGGTACTGATGAGTGTGCACTGCTGGGTACTGATGAGGGTGCACTGCTGGGTACTGATGAGGGTGCATTGCTGGGAACTGATGAGGGTGCACTGATGGGTACTGTTAAGGTTGCACTGATATATACTAATGCACCACACTGAGGATGCACTGATTATCTGGCACTGATGTGCACTGATAAGGTAGCACTGATGGGCGGTAATGAGGAACCACTGATATGGTGGCACTGATGAGCACTCACTTATGGGCACTGATGTGCACTATTGGGTACTGTAGTGGCACTGATGAGCGCTGTAGTGGCACTGATGAGCGATGTAGTGGCGCAGATGAGCGCTGTAGTGGTGCAGATGAGCACTCTTGTTATGCTGATATGGTACTGATGGCACAAATGAGCACTGTATTGGCAATAATGTGGCACTGATGGAGCAATGATGTGGCACTGATGGAGCACTGGCGTGGCACTGATGGAGAACTGACGTGGCACTGATGGGCACTGGTGGCACCGGTGGCACAGATGAGCACTGTAGTGGCACTGGGCACTGGCGTGGTACTGACGGAGCACTGACAGCACAGATGGGCACTGAAATGGCAGAGGTGGCACTGATGAGCACTATAGTGGCACTGATGGCACAAATGAGCACTGTAGTGACACTGATGGACACTTTAGTGGCACTTATGGGTACTGTAGTCGTACTGATGAATACTGTAGTGGCACAGATGGGTACTGTAGTGGCACTGATGGGTGGTGTAGTGGCACTGGTGGCACAGATGGGTACTGTAGTGGCACTGATGGGTAGTGTAGTGGCACTGATGGCACTGTAGGGCACAGATTAGCACTGTAGTGGCACTTGTGTGGCTCTGTATGGCACTGCTGGGCACTGTAGTACTTTCAAAAACTTGTCACTCACTGTTTCACACTCAATCTCTCTTCTCACGCTGTATCGGTGTGAGCAGAGAAGAGAGCTGGGACCTTTGCATGACCCCAGTTTATTGACATTGTGATAGCTCCCTCGTTGGAGGGAGCGATCCCATGGTAAAGGGCTGCTGTCATTGGCCCTTTACCGCGATCCGTGTTGCGCCGGGTCCCGTGAACCTGGCGAGTACGGACATTTCAGTGTGCGCACCCCACCAGGCGCCAAGGGGGGGCGAGAGTTCCAGAGGACGTCCATGGACGCCCACCCAGGACAAGCCGACTGCGCTGTAGCTGTCTTTCGGCTATGGCCCGGTCGGCATGTGGTTAAAGGGATAAGCTGGCAACTCTACTCCGGCCCCACTGGCAATGTCATTCTATCAGCAGGGCAGGGGGAGTGGGAGGAGCCACATATCTGGATGGAGGGCAGAACCTGGCAAACTTATCATGTTAACAAGTGGGTGATTACCTGCTTGTTAATATTAAAGACTCCCACTCTATGTGCAGATCTCCAGCTCCTCCTGCCCCCTGCCCTGCTGATAGAATGACATTGTTGGCAGGGTAGGAGAGTACACATAGGCACAACCGCACACCAGGAGTTGAGCGGCAACCACAGTGATAATCCTGTCCGGACCCCGGTCACCGCTTACCTTCTGCTGTGTAGCCCGGTCATCAACAGGCCACCGGCCAGAGGGTTTGGGACCCCTGCTTTAGGGGACACACTATTACTTTCTCAAACATTTACCAGCTAACTATATACAGTAGTGCCCTTGTCATTTAGCACTGTTACCTGAAAACATTTTTAGATAAGATAATGCGCAACTTTAAGTAAATCTTTCCTGAGAGAAATTTGTTGACTTCCTGAAAATGCTAATAACATGGCTGTTAGGCTGACCCACTTTGAATTATTGAACTGGAGCAAGTATGCAGAGTTCTGACTTTGAAATCTTCATGCCTGTTCCAGATCTGTGTAAAATTGAAGACAGGCAACTCTTATTCAAAGGGTCAGCAATGGGGGGCAGCTAAATTCCCCCCAGTACAGGATTTCTTGAACCCACTGGATCAGCATGAAGGTCAACCATAGCAGCCCACCACTGGCTTCCAATTTAGCTCCCGTTGAGCTGTATCTGCTCAGAGTATAGTTAAATGATGTGTGTATGTAGGGTTTTTAGAAGAATATCACTCTCTCAAGCATTGAAAGCGGCTTCGGCATAAGGCTTCAACACAATGGCTAAGTGGTTAGCACTTTTGTCTAGCAGCACCAGGGTCATCAATTCCATTCCCAACCATTTCCTCCCACACTCCAAAGACATGCTAATATGTTAATGGTTCATGTCTAAATTGTTATGTATGTGTATGTATGAATGTGAGTGAGGGACCTTAGATCATAAGCTCGAGGGCAGGGACTGATGTAAAAAGTACAGTATAAATTTAAAGCGTTGCATAAATTGATTAACACTGTATAAGTACATGTATTAATAAATAAAATAGTTTAGAAGGCCTCTCCTTTGTGTTCATAATTTGGAACTCCCTTTTGCTTATCTTTTGTTAAAGGAGAAGTATGGGAATGCAAAAATAGGTAGTACATGCTACCCTCATACCTGCATTGCATTTCTTTCTTTCCTCAGCCCTTTTTACAGAATAGTCTTTTGAAGAGTCCAGAAGCAGCCTCTAATGGTTCTGTCTCAGTTCAAAAGTTTCCAGGGGGTGGATACAGCTCCACAAATGTGAGTTTGCTTGGTGAAGAGGTGTACGCCCAAGATGCTATCTAGAGCTAGCACATTATTCACTTTTCCATGGCAGCATGTCCCCAGCTAAAACCCGGAAGCAGAGACAGCGTTACACAAGCAGTGAAGTCCTCACCTTTCCTTGACGGTTTTCTGCCAGCTCTCCTCTGCGAGACTCCAACACCTCTCCCCTGGACTTTAATGTTCCTGTGTCCTCCGAATTCCCCCCCCCAACCTAGGGTGACCACATTTCCAAACTGCCATTCAGGGACACCCCTCAGCATGCACCGGTTGGTGACATCACAAGGGGACGGGGCCACCATGTGACGTCGCTGGGTGGCCCTGCTCCTTACCTATTTAAGCATTTGTTTCATGTATGTTAGCCCAACATTGCAGGCGGCCACTTAGAGTCACAGAGTGTAATTATTCTTACAATGTTGGGCTAACATACATGAATCAAATGCTTTTTATATCCAAGGCACTAAAGTTGTATATAAAACCCCGTACTTTATACTACAAAAGGAATACAAATGACCTGAGAGATCTGGAGTAAAAACTGGACATACACTGACCTACCTGATTCCTACACTGACCTACCTGACCACTACACTGACCTACCTGATTCCTACACTGACCACTACACTGACCTACCTGATCCCTACACTGATCACTACACTAACCTACCTGATTCCTACACTGACCTACCTGATCCCTACACTGACCACTACACTAACCTACCTGAATCCTACACTGACCATTACACTGACCTACCTGATCCCTACACTGACCTACTGCGGGGGCTTGTCACATCCTCAGCTCTGAGGGCTCATGCTGGGACCTGTAGTCCTTCATTAGGAGGATGGGGTCAGTGGCAGTGGTGGGGGTGGATGAGTGGCAGTGCTTGAGGGGGGATGGGATAACTACCTCTCACCTGTTAAGTCAGTGTCCACTTTTGAGGAGAGAGGGGGTTGGGGAGGGGGGGTGAGAGGGGGGATGGGAGAGAGAGGGAGGGGTATGAGAGAGGGGGGTGGGAGAGAGAGAGGTAGGTGGGTGAGAGAGGGGGGGTGGCTGAAATTGACCTCCTATCCCCTGCCTGCAGTCCTTCCTGTGCCTCCCTGTCTGTGGGTATGTGTGTGTGTGATGCACCTACCTCCTGCCCATCCTCGTCCTCTGGGCCCTTGGTCAGCCTGTCTTCCTTCTTGTTGATGACAGTGACAGCTAGGAGAGGAGGCTGGAGAAAGTGTGCAGGCTCTGGGAGTTCCGGGGATGCTGCACCCACTGCTGCTCAGGTCAGGGTGGCCAGCGGTGAGGTCTTCTCCCACCCCCTCCTGGGCTGTTGGTTCTACCAGCCTCGTGCTGCTCACCGGGGCTGCCGCTCGCTGTTTCAAATTGCTGGTGTCAGCGCCGGCTTTAGCTCCGCTTCCGCTGCCCTGCACTGCACCTCGCCGCCACTAGACCAGTGGGACTGTCACTCTCTAGGCGCATGACAAGAGGGTGTTTGCTGCAGGGCTCAGCTCAAAGGGCAGCTGCTTTGGGCCCCAGGAGCACTAGCTCGAAGGAGGGGGAAGTGAAATCCTCCTCCGCTTTCAATGCTGGGCAGGCGCCAGGTGACTATAGCAACCAGTGATCAGGAGTACAGTCAGGTGGAGGCTGAGGTGGAGCCAGAGCCAGTGATATGGCAGCTCAGTCCGCCCCGTTCCATGAATTCCTGAATGGGCACCCTACCCTAACCTCACTCATTCAAAGTCTGTATCAGCGTTTCCTTCAGCTGATGGGGGGAGAGGGGAGTGTCACTGAACACTTCTCAAGTCCAGCAATGAACACAGGTAAGCTCTCTACACATAGCACTGTGTTAATATCAGAAGAGGATACTTGGTAAGGAGCATAATAACCTGTGCCCTGTGTCTGTTCTCTGAAATGAACACAGTGCTATGTGTAGAGAGCATACCTATGTACCGTACATAGGAAAGGGAGACTGACAACTCTCCCACATCTAAAGTGATCCCCGATATGTCACCAGAGTCTCCTTTATTGTACTCAAAAAATCATCCCTCTGTCACTGATCCCATCCCCTCACCACCATCCCTCTGTCACTGATGTCATCCCTATCCCCCATCCCCTACACTCCTATACAATCCCATCATCCCCAACCCCATCCCCTGTACAGTCCTATCATCCCCATCCCCTGTACTCCTATACAGTCCCATCATCCCCATCCCCTGTACTCCTATACAGTCCCATCATCCCCATTCCCAGTACTCTTATACAGCCCCGTCATCCCCAGTACTCCTTCACAGTCCTGTCATCCCCTGTACTCCTTTACAGTCCCGTCATCCCCTGTACTCCTTTACAGTCCCATCATCCCCATCCCCTGTACTCCTATACAGCCCCATCATCCCCATCCCCATCCCCAGTACTCCTATACAGTCCCATCATCTCCTGTACTCCTTTACAGTCCCGTCATCCCCATCCCCTGTACTCCTATACAGTCCCATCATCCCCATCCCCTGTACTCCTATATAGTGCCATCATCCCCATCCCCTGTACTCCTATTCAGTCCCATCATCCCCATTTCCTGTACTCCTATACAGTCCCATCATCCCTTGTATAGTCCTGTCATCCACATCCCCTGTAATTCTATATAGTCCCATCATCTCCTGTACTCCTATACCATCCCATCATCTCCATCCCCTGTACTCCTATTCAGTTCCATCACCCCCATCTCCTGTACTCCTATACAGTCCCGTCATCCCCCATACTCCTATACAATCCCATCATCCCCTGTATTCCTATTCAGTCCTATCATCCCCATCCCCTGTACTCCTATACAGTTCCATCATCCCCTGTGCTCCTATACAATCCCATCATCCCCATCCCATGTACTCCTATACAATCCCATCATCCTCATTCCCTGTACTCCTATAGAGTCCCAACATCCCCTGTACTCCTATAGAGTCCCATCATCCCCATCCCTCCAACACAGTCCCATCATCCCTATCCCCTGTACTCCTATACAGTCCCTTCATCCATATCCCCTGTACTCCTATACAGTCCCATCATCCCCATTCCCTGTACTCCTATACAATCCCATCATCCCCATCCCCTGTACTCCTATACAATCCCATCATCCCCATCCCCTGTACTCCTATGCAGCCCCATCCCCTGTACTCCTATACAGTCCCATCATCCCCATTCCCTGTACTCCTATACAGTCCCATCATCCCCATCCCCTGTACTCCTAGTAGTGTGAAACCAGCATATGTACATGGAAGGCTCCATGACCTCAATCACATAGAACAATCTGAATAGCCAGTAAAAAATGATGAATATTAGCTCTAATTGTTCTACAGTAAATGTAGGCAATGCTGACAAAAGCCAGTGTTGTATTTTACTTTAAAAATGTATACTTTGCATTATAATTTTAGCAGAAAAGTAGAATATAATACACTGTACAGATCACTAACCCTGACTTCTACACTCCCTAATGCCTGCTGCTTTTCCTGTAAGTGTGCTGAGATCGTTCTGTTCTGTCTGCAACAGGGAGGAGGGAAAAGGGGGGGAGCAGCTCTGTGTGTTGTGTGAAGTCTTGGGCAGGAGCAGAGAGCCCAGAGCTGATGTCAATCACACAGTTGATAGGAAATTGGGTGGATCCAGACTTCTCATTGTCGGTATGAGGCTTCAAGAAAGTCTGTAGACTTTCCCACAGGTAATTAAAGGGGTTGTGAGTTGTATATTATAAGGGGGCGCTTAAAATTAAAAACACAACAAATCAATATTGTGACAATTATGGTGCAAACCAAGGATAGATAGCATTAATAACTCAATCTAAAATGCCAATCCAAACATATAAAATAATATATGAAGAGCATTAAAACTTATTGTAAAATAGTGCAAGGTGATATTGAATATTCAGTGAGAAGCCACAGTAAAAAATTATTCCAAAATCCATAGGTGCTAGGTGATAACAGATATCCAAATAAAATAAATCGCAAAACAGTCCATAAATCAATTGAAGCAATATGAATCTTTTACCGTCACCACTTGAAACGATTAAGGAAGGACAGATGGCACCCTGTGGGAGAGGTAAGTAAACCTACTTACCAAACTACCATGAACCCTTTATTTAAAAAGATAGGTCAGGTGGAGCATTGACAGATTTAGGAACTGTCGCCTGTGCTGGTGGACCCCAGTGGAATAAGCCTGGATGATCGCTCCAAATCAGGGTTACTCAGAAAAAATGGAAAAGGCAGGACCATAGCGTAATAATGTTTTAATGAAAATACCAAGTACAAACAGCAAGCTAAATGGCCTCTTACTTTAAAAAGTGCCTTGCCTCGGCACTGGAGGGAAAATGCATAGGATACCAGGTGGATTGTGAAGCAGCCAAAGCGCTCGTGTGAGCGGTTCGGCTGTTTCACAATCCACCTGGTATCCTGTGCATTTTCTGAGTAACCTTGATTTGGAGCGATCATCCAGGCTTATTCTACTGGGGTCCACCAGCACAGGCGACAGTTCCTAAATCTGTCAACGCTCCACTTGACCTATCTTTTTAAATAAAGGGGCCATGGTAGTTTGGTAAGTAGGTTTACTTACCTTTCCCACCGGGTGCCATCTGTCCTTCCTTAATCGTTTCAAGTGGTGACGGTTTAAGATTTATATTGCTTCAATTGATTTATGGACTCTTTCGCGATTTATTTTATTTGGATATCTGTTATCACCTAGCACTCATGGATTTTGGAATAATTTTTTACTGTGGCTTCTCACTGAATATTTGATATCACCTTGCACTCTATGTATTTTACAATAAGTATTAATGCTGTTCATATATTATTTTATATGTTTGGATTGGCATTTTAGTGATGGATTTGCATGAGTTATTAATGCTATCTATCCTTGGTTTGCACCATAATAGTCATGATATTAATTTGTTGTGTTTTTTCTTTTATGAGCCCCATTATACTATACAACCCACATTCCACAAAGTTTGCATCTTGCACTTTGAGGGGAGCAGCTCTATTTTGGTCACATTGTTTTAATTTAGCCATAGCGTGGGGTTCTTTTTCATTTTTCAATTAAAGGGGTTGTAAACCCTCGTGTTTTTTCACCTTAATGCATCCTATGCACCCGAGGTGAAAAAACTTCTGACACTGACCAGCCCCCCCGTTTTACTCACCTGAGCCTATTCGTTCCCACGGCGGAGACACACACGCGGTACCTCACTGCCCGTTGTCTCGGCTCTCGATTGGATAGAATGATAGCAGTGCAGCCATTGGCTCCCGCCGCTGTCAATCAAATCCGAAGATGCGGGCGCCGGGGGGCGGGGCCGAATCCTGCATTCCGGCGGGGAGGAGCTACCAGTGCCACCGGGGGGACCCGAGAAGAGGAAGACCCGGGCCACTCTGTGCAAAACGAACTGCACAGTGGAGGTAAGTATAACATGTTTGTTATTTAAAAAAAAAAAAAAAAAAGAGGGTTTACAACCCCTTTAACTCTATTTTAACAGAAACAGTGCACTTCTCAGAGGGCAGGGAAGATTTGTAGATACTAGCAGCTCATAAGGATTAGGATTAAGCAAAAAAAAAAAAAAGAAAACCCATACTTCTCTTTAATGCAGGATATACATTTGTAAAGCCAACCACTATAGAAACCGTTCTAATTTTTCACATACAGAAAGAATAATGTATGAATGTGTCAGCACTAGATTTAGCAGCATTACACAGATATTCACCTGTAAGGAGCTCTATTTAATTTGTCTGCAGTGTGTTACATGCAACTTCAAGAACTGTGCCCTAACTACACGCAGGAAGGATATTTATTACAGAAGAGGCATACTAGATCTCTCCTTTAATAAAGGCTTTTTACGTTCCTCCTCACACTCTTATTTACACTGTATTTCCAGGATCTAGGGGTACTGTAATAAATTAACATCATCCCATCCAGAAAACTAGAGGGGGGGGGGGGGGGGGGGGCAGGGGAGCCATGTGCCCTGGGCGCCAATTTCAGAGGGGCACCAAATTGGGAGATGGCTGTCGGCACTCGGCAGTTGCCAGCTTACACTAGCAGGGAGAAGGCTATGGCGGCTGCCGGACAGTTGGTTAGGGATGGACTGCTGCAGTCAGACTTATTGATCGGAGCTGATCTGCTGCCTGCACCTGAAGAAAGCTGCCGAACCCAGGTGGCTGCTCGATGTGACAGCGAGGTGAGCCCCAAAGCTTGCACCGCACTGCCACTGAGCGCGGGGCAGGGGGAGCCGGAATCCGGACCTGCTGGCAGCTGCTGTGTTCCTGAGGATATCCGTCTGGCGGAGCGAGCGAGAATCAGCCCTGCTGCTGAACCTGGGATCCAGGCAGGAGGCAGCAGCAGTACCCGGGGCCAGGGTTT
This sequence comes from Aquarana catesbeiana, assembly GCF_042186555.1. NCBI lineage: Eukaryota > Metazoa > Chordata > Amphibia > Anura > Ranidae > Aquarana > Aquarana catesbeiana. The sequence continues at coordinate 349,673,091 of NC_133324.1, read as the reverse complement.
ACATAGTCAGGGCTAAAACTAGGGGGGGGGGGGCTGAGGGACATTGGAGCCATGTTCTTCCTTTACAAACATGCTGTGCAGAGCGGACTTTCAGCAATGTCCCCAGCCTGTCAGTCTCACTTCTCATAAGTCCCACCCCTTCTAGAACCCCAGGGTGGCACCGCCATTGGCTGCCGGGGAGTCATGTGAATAAAGAAGCAGGAAGTTCGTCTAGTTTCCTATGCGAAGTGTGTTGTCAAGTGTCCTGGCTGCGTGAAGACGGGAGCCCCACATAGGAGCACAGCACAAGAGGAAGGGGGTGGTGCCGAAGAGAAGAGAGGCCGTGTTACTGGAGGCCGAACCAACAGAGGAGGCAGAAGGCAAGAGTGAGTGCTATACACTAAAATCTCACCATTTATTTGTCTTGTCACACTTTCATGTTTCAGTCTATTGTGTGTTCACCAACCTGCACTGGATATTGGTGGATGAAGGACTTGGCTCCAATGTTATTAACCACTTGCCGACTGGCTCACGTGATATACGGTGGCAGAGTGGCACCGCTGTGAGCATCACCGTACCTGTATGGCGCTTGCCCCCGTTGTGCCCGCGGCGATCGGATTAGTTACAGAACCGATCAGTCTTCAGGTTCAGGCCAATGATTTCTGGCCTAGACCTGCTGATCGGTTTTGACGAATGAAATGCCTCCTCTGCGAAGTGATGTCATCTCCCCTTGTGGAATCCTTTTCGGTTCCAGAGAGAGGAGAAAGGACATCTATAAGTGAGTTGCACCAACACTACACTGACACAGTACACGTAGGCACACATTTCACCCCCCGATCGTGCCCCCCCAGTTAACCCCTTCACTCCCTGTCACTGTGTCACCAAGTTCAGTTTTCAGATTTCACTGATCACTGTACTGCTGTCATTTGTGACACTAATCAGTGTTAGGGCAGTTAGTAGTAGGCCCAGGTAGCTTTAGGGTACCCCCCATTAACCCCCCAATAAAGGTTTAACCCCTTGATCGCCCCGCCAGTTAACCCTTTTACCCCCTGTCACCAGTGTCACTAGTATAGTGTATAGATCTATTTTCTGATCGCCATATTAGTGTCACAGGTGGCGCTAGTTAGCCAGTAAGTTGGTTCGTTTCACCGTCATTTTTTTATAGCGTCAGGGTACCCCCATATTACCTGACAATCACCCCCTGTCACCAGTGATCACCGTATTAGTGTCACGGGTGACGCTGGTTAGTTAGTTAATTTTTTATAGCGTCAGAGTACCCGCCATATAATACCCAATAACGGTTTAACCCCCTGATCACCCAGCGGGTGACACAGGTTTTAGCATCAGTTAGGGTCAGCGTCAGATTAGTGCCAGTAGCGCTAACACCCACGCATGCACTATACACCTCCCTTACTAGTATAGTGTCTGAACAGATCAATATCTTTGATTTGATCAGAACTATATTAGCGTCCCCAGTAGTTTATATGTTCCCAAAAATGTGGCGTTAGCAGGATCAGCTCAGACACCTGCTCGCACCTGCGTTTAGCCCTTCCGCCCAGCCCACCCAAGTGCAGTATCAATCGATCACTGTCACTTACAAAACACAACACACATAACTGCAGCGTTCGCAGAGTCAGGCCTGATCCCTGCAAACGCTAACAGTTTTTTTGGTAGCAATTTAAGCAGGCTCTGACAATCGGGTGCTCTTTTGCCTGTGAGTCACACTAGTTGTACCTATAAATTTATAGGCCAAAATCTCCAGAGGTACACTAGTGAAGATGCCTACACATTGCTGAGCATGACAGATGAGAGCAATGGGGAAGCCCCCTCACTGTCAGATTTAGGCTCAGTATACAGACCAGTAGAGAGCAGCGGCACTCTGACAGAAAGCTCTGACGACAGAGTAGTGGTCCCTGCTAAGGTCAGGTGTACCCGATCCCGTTCTTCTGTTGTTGAGGTGCAAGAACCGCAGGGCTCTTGTATGGAGCAGAGAGCCAGTACTAGTGCCGCTCATCCTTTTGGTGAACTGGCAAGCTCCAGCGGCCTAGTACATCCTAGTCATAGACAAACCAGCACTGCAGTATCATCTGGTGATGTGGCGAGTCCCATAAGTGCAGTGGCTAGCACAAGTAGTGTCCCTCAGCCACTAAGAATACAAAGACAGGCCTGTCGAGCCCATAGTGTCCTTCCCGCTGCATTTGCCAATCCTGATTGGGAACCCACTACTTCTGCAGCGCCCGTACTTCCCCCATTCACTGACCAACCCGGAATTCAGGTGGAAACAGTTGATTTTACGTCACTTGATTTTTATTCACTGTTTTTCAAGGAAGATCTCTATAGATTTGTAATTTGTATGCTGGTCAATTCATCGTCGCTAATCCCCATTTGACCCTTGCCAGAGAATGAAAACCTATTATGGTTTCAGATTTTAAGACCTTTCTGGGCCTATCCCTCCTCATGGGCATAACTAAAAAAAGTGAGTTGCGGTCATATTGGTCCACTGACCCAATTCACCATATGCCCGTGTTCTCTGCTTTCATGACCAGGACACGATACGAGCAGATCTTGCAGGTTCATGAATTTTAATGACAACAAATTCTGTCATTCTCAGGGTGACCCTGAATTGATCGGCTCCACAAAATTTGGCCCCTCGTAAACCACTTCAACCAACAGTTTGTAGCCTTGTTTACTCCCGATCAAGTTGTCTGCATTGATGAGTCCCTGATTAAGTTTTCTGGCCACTTGTCTTTCAAACAGTATCTCCCCAGCAAGCATGCCAGATATGGGGTCAAGATGTATAAGCTCTGTGACAGGGCCACAGGCTATAAATATAGTTTTATGGTTTACGACGGAAAAGACAGTCACATGGAGCCCCCCCAACTGCCCAGACTACATAGGGATCACTGGCAAGATTGTTTGGGACTTGGTGTCACCCTTATTCGGAAAGGGGTACCACTTGTACCACTTGGACAATTATTACACGAGCGTGACACTTTTTAGTCACCTATTTGATTGTGGAATTGGCACATGTGGCACCATGCGATCTAATTGCTGGGGCTTCCCCCAAGGGCTTGTAGAATCCCGACTTAGACAGGGGAAGAAAGCCCGCTTGAAGTGTAATAATTTGCTCGGAGTGAAGTTATGGGATAATCAGAATGTTTTCGTTCTGTCCTTCATTCACGCAGATACGACTGTCCAAATTTCAGCGACGACTGGTGTTGAGAAACGTGGAAAAAATGATCCGCACTCCGGTTGTTGCTCTTAAAATTTCTTAATTTTATTAAATAGCCACAGTGAAGAAAAGGCAGATTAAGTCAGTTAAGTCAGATGCATTTCAGTCAATAAGGCCTTAGTCATAAAACCCCTCTGTGTCCACGAATACAACCTTAATATGGAAGGGGTGGACTTCAACGACCAGTTGATGGCACCGTAATTAATTGCCCGTAAGGCCAGGCGCTGGTACAAAAAAGTGTCTGTATACCTATTTCAGTTGGCTCTGCTGAACGCTTATGTGCTATACAAAGCGTCAAGACAAACTGGATCCTTCCTTAAATTCCAGGAAGAGATCGTCACAGCCCTTCTGTTTCCAGACGGTGCTGTGCCCCAACTTCCCAATGCAAATGCAGTGAGCCGGCGGCATGAGAGGCATTTTCTGTATGCCATCCCTGGTACTCCTACCCAACGAACCCCCCAAAGAACATGTCGTGTCTGTAAGAAACGCATATATAGTAATGACAGCCGCTATTATTGTCCCTCCTGTCCTGGCTAACCTGGTCTTTGCATCTGTGAATATTTCCAACGCTATCACACACTAGTGGAGTATTAGCATAGGGTACAGCACTGCACAGTCTAGGGCACACTTTCACAGGGTCTCCAGAGATGCCATCGCATTTTGAGAGACCCGAACCTGAAACCGTTACAGTTACAAATAAAAGTATATATATATATATATATATATATAAAATAAAAAAGCCAAAAATAGTTGACGTTTTATTGTTCTTCTCTCCCTCCTGTTCTGCTCTGTTTTACTGTATTTTATGCTTAACTGCAATGTTTTATTGTTACTATGATTTATCATGTTTGCTTTTCAGGTATGTAATTCTTTTATACCTTACTGTTTACTGTGTTTTATTGTTAACCATTATTTTCTTTTCAGGTACGCTATTTAGCTGCAGCACTGATTTATTTATCTTGGTAGCAACAGCGTTTGCTCTCACGATATGTAAATCAGCGACTCCAGCGCTGTAGGAGGTGATTTCACCACCACAGTAAAAAAAAAAAAAAAAAAAAAAAAAGCGCACACTGTATATGCAAGGGGGTGGAGGGGCGATTTGCCCCTAACATTAGGGGCGGATTGATGCTTCGGCATATACAGTATCTCCCAAAAGTGAGTAGACCCTTCATATTTTTGTAAATATTTTATTTTCCTGGTGCCTCCCATGTCAGCATACCCATGGTTGGTTGCTCCGCCCCCTACCAACCCACAGGACCATTTTAACTCTATAAAAAAAGAGTTCCTCCCCTTAGTCAGTATTCTTTACTTTGTCCTCATGCCAGCAGGATCATTATCAGCCTTACCTCACCGCTTTATGGTGTAACCGTTGCAGGTTCATGCTCTCCTGCAGTATGGAGTCCCATCGCTTGGGCTGCTAAAGGCGCCAGATAAGTATGGGAGGCCGTTTTTTTCTGTGGATCTTTTTTTGGGCCATATTGGAAGATTAACAGGAGCTTAGCCTCTCCTCTATGCTCTTCCCTGATGGTATGTCTCTTATCTGTATGTGAGCAGGCTGTTACTTGCATTGCAGCGTCCCTGCATGGATTATGTCCCCCCCCTCCTCCTGTAGCAGTGTGCGGTGCTTCACACGCGCCGATCGGCTGTTTTACTCAGCGGGGGGGGGGGCGGAGTCACGGCGCAACGTCATGTGACAGTACGGCGCATGCCCAGTAGCGAACTGAAGCTGTCAGCGGCCATCTTGGTACTCCCAAAGCGCTCTCAGCATAAATGGAGAGCCTGGGATTCATTACAGGGCCAGCTATCGAGGTGAAGACATCTCCCTTAAGTGTCTTCCCTATTTTTTGCAATGGAGCCTGGCCAAGGTATTTAGGGGCTTGCAAATGGGTACTTTTGTTTGGGGTTATGTATATGTATTGTGTAGCTATATATATGTATATGGTTAAAAAGGAAAGCAGAAAGAAATCTATCCTTTTTTTTTTCTTCTTGCCCAGCTGCCCCTAGTAATGTGATACCGCAACAAAAAGATCCTCATCATACCACTAGGTAAGGGCTGCAACAATCAGGTAAGTTTTAAAGGAAAAAAAAAAAGAGCACTACGGGCAAATTAGAACATATTTTTTGTTTCTACAGCCCGCACTGGGGATCATCCCACAGATCATCTCACCGTAGCTCCTCAGATAGGAGATCCAAAGGTCATAGGAGCTCATCCTCAGCTCATGCCTCCTGCAGTGGCCAGAGGTCACCCCGACATACCCCTAGCAGACATGAATCCCACAGACCGGTGTATCCAAAAGAGAAGACCTGTTGGGTATGTGGAAGACAAGCGCTGCCGGAAAAATTGGTATGCGAGAAGTGTCTACTAGAGGCTACAGGGGATAAAGAGAATGATAAGCAGCAGTCTCTGGAATCAATTAAGAGCTTGATCAAGGATTCAATCAGGGATTTGGCCCTCTCCCAAGACCAAATTAACCCACCCTCGCCTGAAGCAGCAGTAAGCGCATCCACTCCTCATTCGGACGCAGAGGTGGATTCTGAAGACGAGGCGGAAGGGGTGGATAGCAATATTTCAGCTTTTGACTTTGCTCTAGTTGAGCCTTTCATAACCGCGGTCAAGGATGCAATCCAGTGGGAAGAAAATCCGGAGCCACCTTCTAAAACAAAGAAATATTTCCCACATCTGAAAAAGAAGGTATCAACTTTTCCCTTGATGGAAGAAATCAAGGAGGTGGTAACAGATGAATGGCAGAAGGCAGACAGAAGACCTATGGTGTATAATCGTTTTCTTAAGTTATATCCACTGGCAGAAGCAGATGCGCAACTTTTTGATGTTGTACCAACTGTGGACGCCTCAGTTATAAGGTTGGCTAGAAACTCGACCTTGCCACTAGAAGACGCAGTCTCCTTTAAAGATGTCCTTGACCGAAGGATTGACTCAGACCTGAAAAAAACATATCAGGCGACTGGAGGAGCATGCAAGCCAGCGGTAGCTCTGATTTCGATCTCAAAGGCCACCAGAGTATGGTCAGACAACATGGAAACGGCCCTCAGACAAGGGGTAGGTTCAGAAGAAATCATTAAGGCACTGGATGAATTAAAGCTGGCCTCAGATTTCATAGAAGGAGCGGCTATTGACATCCTAAATGCTCTTCCAGGGCCATGCTGTATTCCATAACGGCCAGAAGAGTGTTGTGGCTAAAACCATGGTCGGCCGACCCAACGTCTAAACAATCATGGTGTCGTATTCCATACGATGGGAAAGCTCTATTTGGCGTAAAAATGGATACGGCAATTACCAGAGTCACAGGGGGGAAAAGTGGGCTAATTCCCCAAGACAGAAGCAGGAGGAAGAGATCTGCAAACCGCTCAGCGGGCCAGTTAAGAGGGAAGGACTCCAGATCCTACCGTCCGGGAAGGGAGTACAGAAGGGGCTGGAAAGGTTCACAAGCTACCTTTCTGAGGTCGGCTAAACCAAAAGCCTCTACATCCACAGTTGATGGCCAGAAGTCCTTTTGACGCCCTTTCCACCCAAACCGGTCCGGTAGGAGCCCCGTCTAAAGGCGTTTGCCGGGGTTTGGGTGGAAGGTTGCATAGACCAGTGGGCAGTGTCCACGGTCTGTCAAGGTCATTTCTGGGGATTCAAAAGGCAGCCTCCCCTCTATTCCTTTCAGGCCAACAATATTCCAACCTCCAGAGAGAAGAAGGAGGCCCTTCTTCAATATGTCAAAATGCTTGTTCTCCAGCAGGCAGTAGTACCAGTTCCAGACTTGGAGAAGCACTTAGGCTTTTATTCCCCAGTTATCTTGGTCCCCAAAAAATCGGGGGGTTGGAGGCCGGTGCTAGACCTGAAGAGGCTGAACAGGTATATCCGGGTGGAACATTTCAAGATGGAGTCCTTAAACACGGTCATTCTATCTGTTCAGCCAGGAGATTGGATGGCGTCCATAGACCTTCAGGATGCGTATCTGCACATACCTATCCGCCCTCAGTTTCAACCTTTTCTTCGGTTCAGAATAGGCGACTTACATCTTCAATTCCAATGCCTTCCCTTCGGGATTTCAACAGCGACCAGAACTTTCACCAAAGTGCTAGTAGCGATCTTGGCTCCTCTTCGAGAGAAGGGGATTCGAGTACTACACTATTTGGACGATATTCTAGTTCTTTCTCAGCACAGGCAGACCTTGGTGTTACATGTACAGTTGGTCCTAGACACACTGATAAAGTTTGGTTGGCTAATCAACTACGCCAAAAGTCAACTTACGCCCACACAGGAGATAATTTACCTAGGGGCATTCTTCAACACTCCAGGAAGAGCAGTTTCACTCCCGGCAGAAAAAATCCCTTCATTGATAGGGAAAGTGAAAAGGGCGCTAGCGAGCCATTCTATGGCAGCATCAGACTGTCTGAGCCTGCTAGGTTCCCTCTCTTCATGCATACCTATGGTGAAATGGGCCAGATGGCATCTACGGACTTTCCAGGTGGGCTTCTAATCACAGTGGAAGAAAGATCGCCTAGAGCAGAGGATATTGATTACACCTACAATGAAATCCAGCCTTTGGTGGTGGACAAGACCATCCAACCTTCTGCTTCACTGTCCCATTGGTCCCATCCCATGGACTGTTCTGATGACAGACGCAAGTCAGTTAGGATGGGGGGCACATTACCAAGACCAGTTAGTACAGGGCAGATGGCAATTCAATGCGACAGAAGTAGTATCAAACACCTTGGAGCTAAGGGCGGCTTGGTTAGCAATCCTGTCTCTGGCCACCTTCCTCAGGGGAAAATCCATCCTTCTCCAGATGGACAACAAAGCGGCAGTAGCTTATGTTCAGAATCAAGGAGGAACGCACAGCAGGTCCCTTCTGAACGAAGTGACAACCATTCTGACATGGGCAGAGAGGAATTTAGTCAACCTACGGGCCTCATATATCCCAGGGCCAGAGAACCAGTTAGCCGATCAGCTTTCAAGATCTTTCAGCTACAACAACGAGTGGTCTCTGAATCCGAGGGTCTTCTCCTGGATATGCCAACAATGGGGCACTCCCCAAATAGACCTATTTGCCTCCCCGCTCAATGCGAAGACACCGCTTTTCTTTTCAAGGTTCCCATCTCCGAAATCAGCAGGGGTGGATGCCCTAACCCAGCCATGGAACTTTCAGATGGCATACGCATACCCACCAACTCCACTGATACTGAGGTTTCTCCAACGTCTAACCACAGAAGCGATCACAGTTTTGGCAGAGATTCCATACTGGCCCAAGAGACCGTGGTTCACGTTGCTAATCAAGATGACCTTGTGCAAACCGCTTCACCTTCCACGCATAGACAACCTTCTGTCTCAAGGCAAGTTCTGTCACCCGGAGATCCTAGACTTGGAGGGTTTGGAAGTTGTGCGGAAAAGGTTGGGCGAGTTAGGATGTTCGCATAATGTCATTCAAACACTACTACAGGCCAGAAAAGCGTCTACGAATTCCACATACTATAGAGTTTGGAGAAAGTTTACGGAATTGGCAGAAAAGAACCATTTCGATCCTCTAAACCCCGGAATCCAGAACATACTCCTCTTTTTACAGAGTGGATTGGACTTAAGTTTGGGCCTGAATACGTTTAAGGTCCAGGTTTAAGCCCTTTCAGCTCTAACAGACACCCGGAGGGCGCTAGATCCTCTGGTGGAACGTTTCTTGAAAGCAGTTCTAAGATTGAGACTGCCTAGAAAGACGCTATACCCCAAATGGGATTTGACTATCGTGCTTAATATCCTTTCAAAACCTCCGTTTGCTCCCACAGAAGAATGCACCTTGGAGGATATTTCTCTAAAAGGCAGTCTTTCTAGTCGCCATCACTTCGGGTCGCAGGGTATCAGAGATCCAAGCATTAGGGTCACAAGAACCCTACATTACCTTCTTCCCGGACAGGGTGGTGTTGCAACCTATTCATCAGTTCATCCCTAAAGTACCTTCAGTCTTCCATCTGAGCCAAGAGTGGGTTCTTCCCGCATTCGGGGAGGATCCAGCCTCCTCAAAACTGCATGAGTTGGATATAGCCAGATCCCTAAGTCACTACCTAAATTTGACGCAGCAGTTCAGGAAAGATCAACGGCTATTTGTCATCCCCAAGGGTGCCAGGAAGGGAATGGCAGCATCTAAGACGACCTTGGCAAGCTGGATTGTAAGGTTAATCCAAAGAGCATATCGGGCTAGTGGTCTCCCAGTTCCAGATGCGGTCAATGCGCACTCAACGCGTGGAATAGCCTCCTCCTGGGCAACTTTGGCGCGGGTCTCCCCTGAGACAATTTGTCGAGCGACCAGCTAGTCGTCCTTCAGCACGTTCATGTCCCACTATAGTGTGGAACCAGCAGTCCTTACTTCCCGAGAGTTTGGGGAAAGGACTGCAGTCATCTGTACTGTAGATTTTTTTGTTTAATTAAATTGCTTTATTGCAGTACCCTCCCTGTAAGCGAGTTATTTACCATGGGTATGCTGACATGGGAGGCACCAGGAAAACGGAAAATTGAATACTTACCTTTCTGTAATTTTCCTTTCCTGGTGCCTGCCCATGGCAGCATACACCCTACCTTCAATGATCCTTAGCGTTATGAGATCTAGTTACAAGAATACTGACTAAGGGGAGGAACTCTTTTTTATAGAGTTAAAATGGTCTTTTGGGTTGGTAGGGGGCGGAGCAACCAACCATGGGTATGCTGCCATGGGCAGGCACCAGGAAAGGAAAATTACGGAAAGGTAAGTATTCAATTTTCCGTTATATCTTTTTATGTGACAACACTGAAGAAATTACACTTTGCTACAATGTAAAGTAGTGAGTGTACAGCTTGTATAACAGTGTAGATTTGCTGTCCCCTCAAAATAACTCAACACACAGCCATTAATGTCTAAACCACTGGCAACAAAACTGAGTACGCCCCTAAGTAAAAATGTCCAAATTGGGCCCAAAGTGCCCAAAATGTCAATATTTTGTGTGGCCATTATTTTCCAGCACTGCTTTAACCCTCTTGGGCATGGAGTTCACCAGAGCTTCACAGATTGCCACTGGAGTCCTCTTCCACCCCTCCATGACGACATCACAGAGCTAGTGGATGTTAGAGACCTTGCGCTCCACCACCTTCCATTTGAGGATACCCCACAGATGCTCAATAGGGTTTAGGTCTGGAGACATGCTTGGCTAGTCCATCACCTTTACCCTCAGCTTCTTTAGCAAGGCAGTGGTCATCTTGGAGGTGTGTTTGGGGTCTTTATCATGTTGGAATACTGCCCTTCGTACCCAGTATGCCCTTCGTACTTCAGTATGTCACAGTACATGTTGGCATTCATGGTTCCCTCAATGAACTGTAGCTCCCCAGTGCCGGCAGCACTTATGCAGCCCCAGACCATGACACTCCCACCACCATGCTTGACTGTAGGCAAGACACACTTGTCTTTGTACTCCTCACCTGGTTGCTGCCACACACGCTTGACACCATCTGAGCTAAATAAGTTTATTTTGGTCTCATCAGACCACAGGACATGGTTCCAGTAATCCATGTCCTTTGTCTGCTTGTCTTCAGCAAACTGTTTGCGGGCTTTCTTGTGCATCATATTTAGAAGAGGCTTCCTTCTGAGACGACAGCCATGCAAACCAATCTAATGCAGTGTGGGGCGTATGGTCTGAGCACTGACAGGCTGACCCCCCCCCCCCCAACCTCTGCAGCAATGCTGGCAGCACTCATATGTCTATTTCCCAAAGACATCCTTTGGATATGACGCTGAACAAGTGCACTCAACTTCTTTGGTCGACCATGGCCAGGCCTGTTCTGAGTGGAACCTGTCCTGTTAAACCGCTGTATGGTCTTGGCCACCGTGCTGCAGCTCAGTTTCAGGGTCTTGGCAATCTTCTTATAGCTTAGGCCATCTTTATGTAGAGCAACAATTCTTTTTTTCAGATCCTCAGAGAGTTCTTTGCCATGAGGTGCTATGTTGAACTTCCGAAAACACCAAATTTAACACAAAATGGCTAATTGGGCCCAATTTGGACATTTTCACTTAGGGGTGTACTCACTTTTGTTGCCAGCGGTTTAGACATTAATGGCTGGGTGTTGAGTTATTTTGAGGGGACAGCAAGTTTACACTGTTATACAAGCTGTACACCAGGGGTGCCCAACCTTTTGAAGAGCAAGGGCCCCTTAACCACTTGAGGTCCGGGCCATAGCCGAATGATGGCCACAGCGCGGACCTCAATTTCCGGGAGGCCGTCATGGGACGTCCTCCCCGGTCCCGGCCCCTTACCATGTGATCAGCTGTCAGCCAATGACAGCTGATCACATGATGTAAACAAAAGCTCAGTGATGGGTTTCGTTTTCTCCTCACGCTGACTCGTGCTTTTCCGATCGTTACTGCTCTTCAGTTTGTGCTTGTGGGTTCGTATCTGTTCTTCAGTGCGTGTAGTCAGTTCACATCTGGGTTTCAGTGCGTATTTGTCTGCTCGTTTCTGATTTTCAGTTCGCTCTTCTCAGGCCTTTCTGTTTTTCAGTGCTTTCTGTTAGTTCGTTCTGACCAGCTGACCATTTTGAAGCCATGTTGCGGTTACGTACACGTCGTAGAGTTCGTGCTGTGCAGGGGCTTGGTGTTGGGGTTTTCTTGCTTTGACCGAAGCCCAGTCCAAAAACAGGGTGGGGAGGAGCTCATGGACGGAAATTGGTTGCTCCAGCGTGACCAATTCTGTCATATGCCTTTGTTGCTGGAGATCCAGGAGAATAATCCTGATGATTTCAGGAATTTTCTCCAGATGACGGACCCCGTTTTTCATCGTCTGTTGGCTTTGCTGTCCCCTTATATTACCAAGCAGGACACCTGCATGCGGCAAGCCATCACTCCTGAACAGAGGCTAGTCGCCACCTTGCGTTACTTGGCGACGGGGAGAAGTCTGCAGGACCTCAAGTTCTCAACAGGCATCTCCCTCCAGGCTCTGGGGATCATTATTCCAAAGACCTGTTCTGCCATTATACAGGTCCTGCAGAAGGACTATATTAAGGTAAGTTTTCTCCTCTAACATCACATTCTATGTATATAATGTTTGCTAATGTATTGTATTTCTTTCATCATTCCCTAATTACCATGATTGTAATATGCTGTGAATGTCCCCGTGTCCTCATGCACGCTGGAAGCTTTTTTTTGTCCTTGATGCATATTTACCTTCACTAACCTCCCCAGCATGCTATTCTGGGCCCATACACACCTAGCCTAGTTACTTAACAATGTATTTTGTCAGCTCCATAGTAATGCTTTACCCTAAACACCCCCTAAAATGAAAATGTGTACAAATATTGTTGTCCTTAAATTCAGGCAGAGTGCCATAATCTTTTTTTTTGGGGTCCCAAACTCAACTAGAACCCCCCCTAAAATTTTTACAATGGGCCATCAGAGGGGGTGAGGAATCTGATAAGTGTACCTTATCTTTTTGTCTTTAAATACTCCTTAAAATAAATGTTATACTGATGTTGGCCAAGAATGTTTGTGTCTAATCTTCTTGCAATGTTATGTGCAAAAGTAGTAATTTTATTTTTTCTGTGTTGACTCCACATCGGTCCCGAAGAGGAAGGAGGCACATATGCCTCATCTGTGCCTGCAAGTGCCATCTGTCATTGCTACCTATCAATGCCCACCAGTGGTGCCAATCAGTGCCACCTAGCAGTGCTGCTATCAGTTTAAGCAATCAGTGCCCATCACTGCCACCTATCAGTGCCCATCAGTGCCGCCTCATCAGCGTACATCAACGAAGGAGAAAAATTACCTGTTTGCAAAATTTTATAACAAAATATAAAAAAAAAAAATATATATTTTTTTAAAATTCTGTCTTTTTCAATTTTTTTAGCAAAAAATAAAAACCACAGAGGTGATCAAATACCATCAAAAGAAAGCTCTATTTGTGGGAAAAAAATGATAACAATTTCATTTGGGTACAGTGTAGCATGACCACGCAATTGTCATTCAAAGTGCGACAGCGCTAAAAGCTGAAAATTGGTCTGGACAGGAGGGGGGTTTAAGTGCCCAGTAAGCAAGTGGTTAAGCAACTTGGTAACCAGTCGTGGGCCATAATGAGCAGAGTGGGCAGATGACAGGTCCATGTCCACTCCGCATATGCAGAGCAAACATGGACACAGCCCGCTCTCCTCTATGGGCCCTCCAACTCTATCTGCCCAGACGAAAGGGGAAGGATCCCCTTCTGTTTTTTGTTTAATGGATCGGATTTGAGGTAGGTGGGTGCAAAAGGACACAAATGCATTTACATCTGCCTGTCTGTTTTTCAGGTGGACCTGATCGGATTGTTTGTGTGACAGGGGCCTAAGGCTGCTTCCACATTGATGTGTTGTGGTTTACCCGCACTGTGGGTGCAGCTTAACGCACCCGTGGTTTTCCTGCAGGTAAGCACACTTTGCCATAGAATTCTATTACATCTTGCAGGTGTGGTGCACTTTCTGAAAGAGCACCAAACCCGCAGGTAAAAACAGAAGTCTATGACTCAGTGCAGGTGCACTGCACCTGCGGATCAGTTTGAAAGCAGCCCAGTGTAGCTAGTGTACCAGAGTAGAGAATATTGCCCATTGCTGTTTGATTTTAATTAAAAACTGACCTCAATCTTCACTTCTTCCCTACGATTCCTGCAGGTATCACTGGCTGCTGCTGTCCCTCAGGTGGGTATGGTTGGCAGCTGCTGTCTCCCAGGCAGACATGGCTGCTGCTTTCCACCAGGCGGGTATGGCTGGTGGCTGTTGCTTTCCCCCAGAGCAGGTGTGGCTGGCGGCTGCTGCTGTCCCCCATGCGGATGCTGCGGTCTGTCTGGCGGGTATGGCTGACAGCTGCTACTGGCTGTCCCCCAGGGTGCATATGGCTGGCAGGTACTGCTGCCTGTCTCCCTGGGTGAGTAAGGCTGGTGCGTACTCCTGGTGGGTACTGCTAGCAGGTATCTCTGGTGGCTGCTGTCCCAGGCAGAGTGCATTTGGTACCGCTCCACCTGTGACAGGCACCAGCGCTATACCGGAAGCATCACCTCTGCTATCTACTGTAGCCACATGCTTCCTCTAGTGCCGGCTCTGTTCTTCACACAGATGCTCAGGGATGGTGGGTCGGTAACCAGTGATCTGTGCTTGCTGCCGCTCCATCCCAGAGCAGGGGGCCACTTCAGAGGGCAACACAGGCCACATGTGGCCCACAGCCCAGCGTTTGGGCACCTCTACTGTACATTGTAGCAAAGTGTAATTTCTTCAGTGTTGTCACATGAAAAGATATAATAAAATATTTACAAAAATGTGAGGGGTGTACTCACTTTTGTGAGATACTGTATTTTTGTTACTCTTTTTTTGGCACAAAATGTGGTTGTTTTATTGAGTTAATGTTTTATTGTTACCATTGTTTGCTTTTCAGGTACGCCATTCAGCTGCAGCACAGATTAAGGCTCCATTCACACTAGCGCGTTTTTTTGATGCATTTTGCAGAAATGCATGGGAATTTTTTAACATGGGTTCCTATGGAACATGTTCACATCAATGCCTTTTTGTACCTCTGCGTTTTTGGAAAGGGTCAGGGACTTTTTTTTCATGCAAAATGCAGCGTTTTGCATGTAATAGAATTCAATGGACCAGCATCAAAAACGCAAGTGCGGCATTTTTGACGGGTTTTTTTTTTTTCTAAAGTCTAAAAAAAAAAAAAAAAAAAAAAAAAACGCAAAACGCGGCAAAAACGCTGCTCAAAAACGTGGTAAGCATCACAAAAAAAACTCCAGAAACGCTCAAAAGCAACATGCATAGATGTGAATCGAGCCTTATTTATTTTGACAGCAGTAGGGTTTGCTCTCACGATACATGAATCAGCGACTCCAGCGCTGTAGGAGGTGATTTCACCACCACAGTTAAAAAAAACAAAAGACGGTGTGCATGTATGCCCATCATTTGAAATAAGTGGATGCAGGGCGGTATTCTAATGGTGAGCACACCCACCGATCAATCTCTTTTTTTCATTCAGCCCACAGGTTGCATGACAATATATGCCCAAGGACCAGCGACGTACTGGTATTGAGTAGTTATACCGGAATGATGCCTGCAGATATAGGTATCATCTTGGTATTGTTCTTTTCAGCCGGTGGTCGGATTTCATGTAAAAGCAATCCTAGTGGCTAATTCGCCGCTAGACTGCTTTTACAAGCAGTGGGAGGGAACCTCCCCCCCACCATCTTCCATGGTTTACTCAGGCTCTGTCCCACCAGGGAACCCGAGAATGCAGCCCGTGGTTCCAGCAGCTGACACTAGAGCTGATCGGAGATCAGAATGACTCCAATCATCTCTATGGTCTAAGAAACTGGAAGCTACGAGCATTTCATGACTTCGGTTTCGCTGGATATAAACAGCGCCGTTGGGAAATTAGGAAAGCATCTTATCACACCAATCTTGGTATGGTCAGATGCTTTGAAGGCAGAGGAGATATCTAGAGTCTAAAAGACCCCAATTTTTTTTCAAAAATAAGTACCTGTCACTATCTATAGCTATCATAGGGGATATTTACATTCCCTGCGATAACAATAAAAATTATTAAAAAAATAAATAAATAAAAACACCCCTATCCCCTCGTGCTCTTGCGCAAAGGCGAAAGCAAGCGCAGTCGTGCGACGTTGTACGCAAACAAAATTGACGTCCTTTTTTTCCCCACAAATAGAGCTTTTTTTTGGTGGTATTTGATCACCTCTGCGGTTTTTTTTTTTTTGTGCTATAAAAAAAAAAAAAAAAAAATTACAATTTTTTTTTTACTTTCTGCTATAATACTTATCCAAAAAAAAAATAAAAAATATGTATTGATCAGTTTAGGCCAATATGTATTCTACATATTTTTGGTAAAAAAAAAATCCCAATAAGCGTATGTTGATTTTATCAGGACTGCGACATTGAGGCAGGTAAATCGGACACTTTTGACACTATTTTGGGATCACTGACATTTATACAGAGATCAGAGCTAAAAATAGCCACCGATTACTGTATAAATGTCACTGGCAGGGAAGGGGTTAACACTAGGGTGCGATCAAGGGGTTAACTATGTTCCCTAGGTGTGTAACTGTAGGGGGGATGGGACTGACTGGGGAGGAGATCGATCGGTGTTCCTACTTAGTACGAATACACGATCTGTCTCCTCTCCCCTGAGAACCGGGATATGTGCATTTACACACACACATCCCCGTTCTGTCACGAGCGATCGCGGGTGCCTGGCGGACATCGAGCCCGCCGGGCAGGCGCATCGGGTCCGGGACACACGCCGCCTGCTGTGACGTATAGCTACAGTGATTTGTACATCCGTGTGAACCTGTATAACTGCGACAGCTGGTCGGGGTGTGTGTGTGTGTGTGTGTGTGTGTGTGTGTGTGTGTATTCCCCACAAACGCCAAACTGCCTCTGAGGAAGACTAGCAGACAAACTATGTAAGACTAGAATGAGATGCATGATGGGTTTGACAACCAAAAGTACTTATAGGAAAAACTTACAGCTTGTTTACAATCTTTAAATCTGCACTACATGTAGACAGATTAGATGTGCATCTCACTAGATTTTAATAAATCACATTTAAAAATGTTATAGTATATGCGGTTTCCACATTACTCCAGGTCAGGTCCAACTGTATATGGGAGACCGTTTTACCCAGACATCAGGGAAATCCCTTGTGTAGAGTTAGAAAGCATGCCTGACATAAGGTGCATCTCATAAAATTAAAATGTTAATAAGTTTATTTCAGCAATTCAAAAAGAAAAAAATCATGTTTTATGTAAATGCATTACACACAGAACTATATATTTAAATAATTTTTCTTTTAATTTTGATATTTATGGCTTACAGCTAGTGAAAACCCCAAATTCAGCATCTCAGAAAATGAGATTACATAAGACCAACAAAAAAGGATTTAATACTTTTACGTAAGCCAACATTTCTGTATGTCCATGTACAGTATAGTATGCACTCAATACTTGGTCGGGCTCCTTTTGCATGAATGCGATCAGCCTGTGGCACTGCTGATGTGTTCTGGAAGCCAAGGTTGCTTTGATAGCAGCCTGCAGCTCATCTGTATTGTTGGGTCTGGGGTCTCATTTTCCTCTTGACAATAACCCACGGATTCTCGATGGGGTTTAGGTCAGGCAAGTTTGCTGCCCAATCAAGCACAGTGATATAATGATCATTAAACCAGGTATTGGTCCTTTTGGCAGTGTGGGCAGGTGTCAAGTCCTGCTGGAAAATGAAATTGGCATCTCTATAAAGCTGGTCAGCAGAGGGAAGCATGAAGTGCTCTAGAATTTCCTGGTAGAGGGCTACGTTGACTTTGGACTTGATAAAACACAAGTGCACCAGCAGATGACATGGCTCCCCAAATCATAACATTTTGCATTTCATTTGAAAATCAAGGTCCCAGAGTCTAGAGGAAGAGTGGAGAGGGACAGAATACAAGTTCCATGAAGTCCAGCATGACGTATCTACATTCAGTGATGATTTGGGGAGCCATGTCATCTGCTGGTGTTGGTCCACTGTGTTTTATGGAGATGCCAAGTTCATTTTCCCACGAGGACTTGGCACCTGCCCACACTGCCAAAAGTACCAATACCTGGTTTGATGATTATAGTATCACTGTGCTTGACTGGTCAGCAAACTCGCCTGACCTAAACCCCACCCAGAGAATCTGTGGGGTATTGTCAAGAGGAAAATGAGAGACACAAGATCCAACAATGCAGATGAGCTGAAAGCCACTGTTAAAAGAAACCTGGGCTTCCATAACACCTCAACATTGCCACAGGCTGATCACCTCCATGCCACGCCGCGACCAAGTATTGAGTGCATACTATAATGCAGGGCTTGACAAATTTGCTTGGAATCTAGGAGCCAGCTAAAAAAAGTTAGGAGCCAGGTTTTTTTTTTTTTTTTTTTTAAACGACCGACAATGGTTAATTTTTATATTGAAAATAAAGCTATCTTAAATTTACACAGAGACGACTAGAACGAATGTGACTGCTTTTATTTCCTGCCATGCAGGGACACAAGACCGCCATATCCCCGCTAAGGGTCCAATCAGGTCCGCCTGAAAAACTGACAGGCAAACCTGATCAGACAGCCCGTGTGAAAGGGGCCAAGCAGGGAGATGACAAATAATAAATTCATTTTAATTAACCACTTCCTTCCCGCAGGACGACTATATACGTCCTGTCTTTGAAGAGAAATACCGTTGTTATGATAGCAGCTAGCTACCATAACCCCAGTATCTTCTTCAAGAGCCGGCAGTTCTCTTTCAGATAAAAGTGGTCTCTGCAGTAGATTCGCAGCGAGATCACTTTTATCGGCGGCAGGCATTTTTTTTTTTTTTTTCTTTTTTAATGCATTTTAGTGTAAATATGAGATCTGAGGTCTTTTTGACCCCAGATCTCATATTTAAGAGGTCCTGTCATGCTTTTTTTCTATTACAAGTGATTTTTACATTCCTTGTAATAGGAATAAAAGTGACCTTTTTTTTTTTCTAAAAGAACAGTGAAAAAATAAACGTTAAAATGAAAAAATAATAAGAAAAAAAAAAATTAAATGTGCCCCATCCCTTGTAATAGAAATAAAAGTGTTCAAACCACACATGTGAGGTATCGCCACGATCGTTAGAGCGAGAGCAATAATTCTAGCCCTAGACCTCCTCTGTAACTCAAAACATGCAACCTGTAGAATTTTTTAAACGTCGCCTATGGAGATTTTAAAGGGTAAAAGTTTATCGCCATTCCACGAGCGGACGAAATTTTGAAGTGTGACATGTTGGGAATCAATTTACTCGGCGTAACATTATCTTTCACAATATAAAAAAAATTGGGCTAACTTTACTGTTTTCTTATTTTTTCATTAAAAAAAGTATTTTTTCCCAAAAAAGTGCGCTTGTAAGTCCGCTGCGCAAATACGGTGTGACAGAAAGTATTGCAATGACCGCCATTTTATTCTCTAGGGTGTTAGAATAAAAAATATATATAATGTTTTGGGGTTCTAAGTAAAGGGAAGGAGATGAGCAGGCAGTGAAAACAGGTAGGGAAAGCTCCATTAGCATTGGTGGATGTCTTGTCATACCATCGGCCACCACCAGAGTGCACCCGATTGCAGAAGGAACCATAGGACAAGGACTGCAGTAGGCCGCAAAGCCGGGGCCTCAATTACCGGCGTGGCCCAACGCGATCGCGCCGGGAGGGGGGGGGGGGGGGGTGTCGAACGGACACAGGATACCCCAGCTGTGCCGCCCCAGGCGCCAGGTCGCTAATTCTAGTCGCAAATGCGACCTGGCGCCCGGGGTTTGTCGAGCCCTGCTATAATGTACACAGACATACTTTTCAGTAAGCTAACATTTCGGTATTAAAAATCCTTTTTTGTTGATCTCATGTAATCTAAATTTTCCATAATACTGAATTTTGGGTTTTCACTAGCTGTAAACCATAATCCTCAAAACTGAAAGAAATGCTTGAAATATATATAGTGTGTGTAACGCATATATAAAATACAGGAGTTTTATGTTTTGAATTGAATTACTGAAATAAATTAACTTTTTGATGATATTCTAATTTTATGAGATGCATCTGTACTATAGCACAAGTCCAGGCTAAGTGACCAAGGGGGCCATCACCAATCATTTGGAACAAAATGTTTGCGTTGTTTGGAAACTATTCCCAGCTCTTAAATTTGAAATTGAAATGATAGAGATGGACAGAAGGAATACTGAGCATACTATATTTTTCACTGAACAAATTCACAGACTAATTTATAGGATATAAGTTACACATCACTGATTGATGGCGTTTGTGTGGTTTATATTTTTAAATTACAATACATGTGAGCATATTAGCAATTTAGGTTATAGGATTGCCTAAAACTAGTTTAGCCACTTAAGGACCAGAAGGATTTACCCCCTTCATGACCAGGCCATTTTTTTGCGATACGGCACTGCATCGCTTTAACTGACAATTGTGCGGTCGTGCAACATTGTACCCAAACAAAATTTATGTCCCCCCCACAAAATAGAGCTTTCTTTTGGTAGTATTTTATCACCTCTGTGGTTTTTATTTTTTGCACTATAAACAAAAAAAAAAAAAAAAAAAATGAAGAAAGGAGGAGGCGACAATTTTGAAAAATATTGTTTTTTTGTTTTTTACTTTTAGCTATAAGTATCCCAAAAAAAAAAAAAAAAAAGAAGAAAAGGCAAGCGTATATTAATTGGTTTGCGCAAAAGTTATATATCGTCTACGAAATAGGGGATAGATTTATGGCATTTTAATTTTTTTTACTAGTAATGGGGTGATCAGCGATTTTTAGCGGGATTGTGGCAGATAGATCAGACACTTTTTTGGGACCAGTGACATTTATACAGTGACCAGTGCTATGAAAATGCACTTATTACTGTATAAATGACACTAGCAGGTAAGGGGTTAACAGTGATGATCAAGGGGTTAAATGTGTTCCCTGGAAGGTGTTTCTAACTGTGGGGGGGAGTGGACTGACTGGAGGAGGAGAGAGATCGCTGTTCCTGATCAGTAGGAACAGACCATCTCTCTAATCCCCTGTCAGAATGGGGATCTATTTGTTTACATTGACAGATCCCAATTCTGGTTCTGTGGAGTGATCGCGCATGGCCACTGTATCTATTACACGAACCGACGTACAGCTACAGCGATTAGTGCTATAGAGCCAAACTGCTGCAGTATAATGACGACGGCTGGTCAGCAACTGGTTAAAGCAATGACAGCAGTTAAAAACACCAGTATAAAAATGGGGCAATAACCAATTTTGAAACGAAGCGTTGCGAAAAATAAAATGTTCAACACCTTGAAAAATCTTTGCCACCTTAATCCTGTATTTGCTACAGAGTCCGAGAAGTTTTGTAGTTGGTTAGAGGGCTCATTTTCAAAACGCGCCTAATATGAATTCTGGGCGACAATCTTATTCTGGCCAGCAGATGGCACATTGGCTGCAGGCATCCAAAACAACTGAATGATCTTTGGATATGCTTGAGAATTTATTTTGCAACAGAACAAACATTCCAGGAGCTGGCGGCAGCAGGACGAGCAATTATGAGTCGTTTACATCTTATTTATTTTTAAAGGCATCAAAATTGCTTTAGGTTTTCTGGGTGTCCGACTCATCTCCTCTCACAGGAAAGATGATATCAAGCAGCAGAAAGTGTTATTATAATCCTTTTGCTAACAATAGTGATCATATTATCAGGAACCACCCTCTTTCCTGATCACCTTTCCATGTGCTAATGCTGGGAACTGACCAGTAACTACAGGGCACTTTCAATCAAATCTGTAAACCTTCAGCTTGGTCCAGAAACTAAGCACACTGTTAAACAGCCTCTGAGCACTGGAACCGCATAGAATCCATTCATCCACAATTACAAAGCTAGTATTTTTCATTTTAAACATCATTTTATAAAAGATTTACAATGTTTTTGGCTGTTTTGTCTCAGCAGCAAAGCAGAACAAAATTCCAATATATAGGTAAGCCCTTAATGTACTTCTCATGCAGGTTGAGTCTGGAATTTCAACACCACTGCATTTCACTCTTCTCACCACAAGGTTGTTTAGGGCTGGTCTTACTCCGGAAGGAGTGCATGACATATGGCGCAGAATCAACGTACAGCACTAGTGTTTTATAGAGCAGCAGCGGAGAGAACAAGGGGGTGGGGGTAAGAAAAAAGCAGGACGACAAATAGAAAGTGCATTTGCATTTATGACAAAAGCAACTGCATTCAGTTTATTTGTTCTATTAACATGTAATAATATAAAAAAACAATGCCAACAGTACCAAGAATGAACCATCTATCCTGTACTGCTGTATCTTCTAAACTCCACCGTCTTCCAGAGTAAGCTGTTTGAAGCATGGCACATTTCTGCCCATAACATGATCTGCATCAAACTACTTTGCAGCAATAAATAGGATCAAGAAAAGTCTTGTGAGATGGCTTTCTACAGTCCAATGGTGTATGAACGGCCGGTGGGATTGTGAATAGCAGAGCAGATAGGGGATGTCACTGCCCACTCATACCAGACCTTTTTTCCATTGTTACAACGCCAGAACCGTACACATACAGTGTCACCCTCTCGAAGAGGAATAGGTTGCTGTATAAAACAGAACACACCATTAATAAACTAGCAAACTACAAATATAGGACATTGAAACTTTAATACATAGAAGTCTGTATATCAAAAAAATAAAATATAATATAATCACCACTGCAGACACTAAGGCCCTATTGCACACTAGCATTTAAGCTAAAAAAAACACTGGAAAAAATGCTGGATGAAAAAGCACTGGTAATAGCTTTTTTATCAAAGCGTTTGGGCAGAATTTTTGCAGTAAAAAGGAGAGAGAAGTTTAAAAAAAAAAAAAAAAAAAAAAAGGGAACACTCCAAGAAACTCTACAAAAAAACTTTTTTTTTCTGCTTCTAGACGCTGAAGTTTAAAAAACACCAATAGCCTGAAGTAGTGTGCATGGACACATAAGAAAACACTAATTTAGCTTCTATGAGCAAGAAAAAAATGCTAACAGCTTCTACAAGCTATAAAAAAAAAAAAAAAAAAAAAAGCTAGTGTGGATATCTGTGCGACTTCAAGTCGCAGCAACTTCAAAGTAATCCCTGCACTACTTTGATGTGACTTGAGGTCCATAGACCTCAAGGATTACAGGCATTACTTCAAGTCACGTGACTTTCAGGTCGTTAAAGTGTGAAAGGAGCCTAAATGACATTGTAAAAAAAAGTGTCAGGTCAGTAATTACATTGGTTTTTAGACCAATATAGGTACAAATAAAAAAAGAGAAATGAGTACCATAGAGAAAGTAGGAGAATTTGCATTTCACATGTAATGGTACCTAAAACCCACCCAGACATGACATTATAGTGCATCAACCTTGGCATCCACACATGTTGACAGCTGAACACAGGCATCTACACAGTCTGACTTAGAGATGCACTGAAATAGTGTCCAAAAATAGTGTTTTCGGCATTTTGTGCAGAAAATGAATGCGATTATGCAGTGATTTTACTGTGCTTCTGGTGTTTTTCATAGGTCAAGTGACAAAAAAACAACAAAAAAAACGCATCAAAAACATAACACGGATGCGTTATTGATTCATTCTTGCTGCGTTTAAAGCATTTCAATGGGGAGGTGTGCTTTTGGCACTTTTTTTGGCACTTTTTTTTAACCGACCAAAAATGCAGCAAGCAAGATTTTTAACACCACAAGGGAAGCACAACAGACCAGTGTAAAGACATACATAGAATTTAAAGGGATGCATTTTTCTTGAGCTAAAAAGGTACCGATAATGGACAACTCAACTCCATGCATAGAATATCATATCATCAATTAAAAAGTCGATTATATTACAATTATAAAAAAAAATACATATAACATATTATATACGGTCATTTTCGATTTCAGTTAAGTGCATCCAGAATTTTTGGTACCAAAGTTTCCATTCGGTGCACCTCTAGTCTGCCATTTAGCCATTACCGGTTGTCTGTGGGCAGGCTTTACAGTAAAGGTATACATTATACTTGCTTGTATGGGTAGGGATGTGCAATAACAAAAATGCCACTGGCCAAAAAAAAAAAATTATAGCCACCTATGCGGTTTCTCATGTTCTAAAATAGCCTCAAAATGTCCTCAGCCCAAATATTTTCCCCCATATTATTCAGGGCTCCTCAACAGCTTGCTCTAGATTTGGAAGACTTCTCTGAAGTCACAGTACTCAAAAAGGAAATAATGGCATCATTGTTCTTACCATAAAATCCATTTCTTGGGGCTGATTGAGGGACACAAGAATTCAGAGACTGAGGTTTATACTGTCACCTACAGGAGGATTTGGACATTGGCAAACAAAAAAAAATTGTGGCCAGCCTAGCACAAACACTCCTATTCCGAGCAATACTCAGTTTTGTGGAAAAGCAGTAGCACAAACATGATCACGGAGGTGGGGGCCTGTGTACCTCAATGAACTCCAAGAAATGGATTTAACGGCTAATAAAAAAATCAAATTCTCTTATTGCGGGACACAGGAATTCAGAGACTGTCAGAACATACAAATGCAGTCCAATTAAGGGGTGAGCAACAGAAACAAGACACCAACAGGCCCAAAAAATAACACAGAACTGGGCACTGCCTGCAGCTCAAAAAGATGCCTGAAGAACTTTAAATGCAAAGCTAGCAGAGTGTATTTTGACAGGAAGGGGTGTAACCTGATCTTTAAGACCATAAGCTTGAATAGTAAAATGTCTGATCCCTGAGAAATGGTGGAATAATAAGTAGGTTCTCCTTTACAGGGTCCATCAGGAATGGCAAATAATGCATCACTCGAACAGAAGTAGCTTGACATGTATTGCATTAGCTACATTCAGCTGATGGAGGGAGATCTACTCCTGATAAACTGCAGGCAGAGGGATTGAACAACACTGTTCTGGCTGAGATGAATGGCTAAAATTACCTTAGGAAGGAAGCTTTGTATCCAAAATGATCAGATATGCCAAGCAATGAGTCAATTCTAATGCTGACCAATGGTTCAAGACCCAGCTGAAACTTTGCAAGGTCTGGATAGTACAAGTTACATTGTCCATCAAAACCCTGTGCCATCCGTTCACTCAACAGGAGGTTGCCCAGATATTCCACAAAGAGAACGCCAAGGCCAACAAAGGAGCGAACGCCTTGGTGAATACCTGAAATTAAGACAGGCCAAATGGCAGGCCCACAAACTGGAAGTGTTGGAGATCCACAGCAAAGAAACCACTAATGCACTGAAAAAAAATGGGGACATGCAGGTATGCATTGCTGGTGCCCACAGAAGCCACAAAGGCTTGCTTGATGGAGAGAGGCTACTGACGGATCTGGATTTCATGTATACTTTCTGGGCCAGAATCAAGATTTTTAGGGCCTTGAGATCCAAGATGGGGTCTCCTTTTGTTTTTTGTTTATTTTATAAAAAGATCATATAAATAAATACAACACATTTACTTAGGTCTTAGATTTTACATGACATTTTTCATATTCTGGGACGGCTAAGCCCCCTGTTTTCCCCCCCCTTCCTAGTACAGCAGATGCGATTCTCGTTTATTTTGCCATATAAAAATTTTGATATTATAGTTTTTAAAGTATAGTTCGGCAGTGAGGCAACATTTGGAACTTTTATAAAATTTTCGGGACCAAAACCATCTTTAGAGTTGATACGCCCGATCCAAGAAAGGGGGTTTGGGGTAATAAATTTTCACTAGGGAGGTAGTTAATCTGATTCCCAAGTATTTTAGGTCCTTCCTCCAAGGGAAATTAAATTCTTTTTGCAAATTCGCTTCTTCCTGTCTACTTAAATTTATGATCTCAGATTTACTAAAATTAATTTTAGTTTGAAATTTCTCCAAACTGTTTTAAAACCTTCAGTAAATTTGGCATTGTGATCCTTGGGTTTAACATGTAGAACAGCACATCGCCAGCGAACGCTGCCAACTTGTGCTCTTCCTCCCCCATCTTAATCCCTTTGATATCTGGGTTATTACGGATTGAAGCAAGCAGGGGTTCCAGAGTCAGCACAAAAGGACACCCCTGCCTGGTTCCATTTTCCATATCAAAGGGGGGGGGGGGGGGGGGCGCGACGACACGCCGTTCACCTTTACAAAGGCAGAAGGGTGGTTGTACAATACTTCAATCCACTGGATCATTCTTGGGCCCAAGACTTCCAACGTTTTTATCATAAGTCCCCAGTCTACCCTGTCAAATGCTTTTTCGGCATCTATCGACAGGATAAGACCTGGGGACTTACTAGTTTTGAAGCAGGAGCAACGTTCTCAAACCGGTGTCCCTCCCTGGGATAAAACCGACCTGGTCCGGGTGAACCAGGTCGATCATCCACTCCTTCAACCTGGTTGCTAATACTTTTGCATAAAGTTTGTTGTCTACATTCAATAAGGCTATTGGCCTATAATTTAAACAAAACGTACTAGCCTTCCCCTCTTTCAAAATAACCGTTATTGACGCAGACAGGGCCTCTCTGCCCATTTCATAGTTTACACCCAGCCTATTCATATACTGACATAGCTTCGGAACTAGAATCTTTCTATTTTTTGAGATAATAGGTCGTAAACCCATCTGGTCCTGGGCTTTTACCCGGGGCTGAATCTTTTAGTGCTTTATGGATTTCCTCCTCTGTTATGGGTCTATCTAATATGGACCTGTCTCTTGCTGATATGTGAGGCAATCTGGCGTTTAAAAATTCTTTGATCTTCTCAGTTTTCGCTATTTCCTGTTGACCCTTCTGATTTACAGAGTATAGAGCCCCATAGTAGCTGCTAAACACATTTGGTATCTCATTGGTTGTAAATACCATTTCCCCGTTCTTGTTTTGCATTTTTTCTATGTAATTAATTTCTCTTTTCTTTTTCAACAGTCTCGCTAGGTGTTTACTCCCCATTGGTACCTTTCTTTTGCTATTCTATTGAATGTCCTTTTAGACTCCTGTTCCATTATATCCTTGAGTTCGTCTCTTATTGACCAATTGGTGGAATATCTCCTGATGTTGTCCTTTATATTTTTTATGTCCTTGTTTTAATCTGTCTATCTCTTCTATTAAAGGATTCATTTTTTTAAATTATTTTTTTCCCCCCGCACCAATAGAGATAAGGACTCCCCTAATGTAGGCTTTATGTGCCTCCCACAGGGTGTCACCCGAAATTTCCCCTGTATCATTGACTAGGAAATAGTGTTCTATTTCTTTATGAACAACTTCTGCTACTTTCTCATCTTGTAATAGGGCTTTGTTTAGTTGCCAAGAGTACAGCTGTCTTTGAGTTCCTGGTATCCTCATCGACACAGGAGAATGGTCAGATAGCGTAGATATTTCTATGTTTGTTTCCATTACCTGCTCCAATAACCTATGATCCACCATTATGTAATCCATTCTCGAGTACGTCCCGTGTACAGGGGGAGAAAAAAAAAAAGTGTAATCCTGTGTCTTTGGGTGTTGCGCCCTCCACACATCCATCATTTGACATTGGTGCATTTTCTGCTTTATCATTTTTAACAGGGCCTTATTTGTCCCCTGTACATGCTAAGGCCGGATCCATACAGAAATTCAAACCTCCAGTCAGTATCACATCCCCAGTCTTAAAATCCATTAACCTTCCCAAGGCCTGTTTAAGATACTTTATGGGGTTCTTATTGGGGCAATATATGTTTGCCAATGTATATGTCCTTTTCCCCAATCTGCCCCTCAAAAAGAGGTATCGGCGTTCGGGATCTGTCATCCTGTCTTCCAACGTAAATCTCATAGTTTTCGCAAACCCAATTGCCACCCCTTTGGCCCTCTTAGTTATTGAAACCCCATGTTGCAAAAAGTTTGGAGTATAATTTGACATTTGTTTCCGGAGAAAGAGGAGTCTCCTGTAAAATCACCACTTCTGCTCTACTTCTGCTCTATACTGCATAAGTTCCTTTAAAATTGTATGTCTCTTAGCTGGAGAATTTAAACCTCAGAAAATGTATTAAAAAAATATATAATAATAATAATAATAATAATATAAATAATAAAATAAAGAATAAAATAAATATATACAATTTTTCCCTTACAGGTTGGTGGCCGGTAGACCCCAATATAGGGTTTCTGTCCTCCACCAATCATTCCGGATTTCCCCCACCCAATGCATTTCTCACTTACATTAGGGGTCCCAGGACTCTTACATGTCTAAGGATGCTGAGCCCTTCGATAGGGTTTCTGTCTACTGTGGGTAAATCCTGTTCGTCCCAACAAGGTACTTCTCCCCCCCACCCCTCCTTTTTTGTGGATCTGAAATTCATTTCCACCTATGATTCTCCTATCTTGAGGTGCGGCTCTGACCCTGCCCCATCCCCCCCCCCAAGCTATCTCTAGCATCGGGGAGGGAGGGCCGAGAGTGCACTAATAATCCCAGGATTGCCGACCTCAGACCCCCCTTTTAACTTTTTTATTCTACTCTCCACCCCCCCCCCCCCCCCACGGTTACAGAATCTACTCGTAATGTAGTTATTTCAATTTTTATAGCATTTTGTAAAATATATATATATATATATATATATATATATATATATATATATATATATATATATATATATATATATATATATATATATATATATATATATATATATATATACACATACCTCTGGGTCCTCTCTCCCTCTCAAATACCAGGGCCCTCTCCAATGGCACGGGGGGGAGTAACCAAAAGTTACAATCCCAAATATCCAGCTAATCCAGGGAATTGGCAGATGTTAATACGCTGGACGAGGATAAGGGCAAGTAGGTGTATACTGAATGCAAACTCTTATACAGTCAAGTACAGATGAAACTGCAATAGCACCTCGAACAGCCCTAAGGGGTACCAGAAGAAGCCATCCTGAGTATCTAGTAAGTTCAAGTGCTCAAAGGATAGGCTGAGAAAAGTGCAGCTGAACGGGAATGCAGGCAAGCGGGTATATGCACAAGCAAACTCAATACAGTTCAGTATGGTAGAAATGCAGCTGGACAGGGATACAGACTAGCAAATTTATATATAGGCAGGCTCTAATACAGTCCAGGAACAGATTAAGTTGCAGTAGCTCCACCCTCAGCATAAGGGAGACAGCAAAAGTAACAGTCCCAGGTGTATGGTTTGTTCTTTTACACAGGGCATCAGCTGATAAATGTACAATTAAGCAGTAATACAAGCAAGCAGATATATGCGAAGGTAAACTCTAATACAGCCCAGTATAGTAGAAGTGCAGCGGAGCAGGGATGTAGGCTAGCAGTTTTATGCATAAGATTAAATTGCAATAGCTCCACACCCTTCACCAGAAGGATGGCCAAGCTCACAGTCCCGGGAGTATGCTAAGATCAATCGCTTGGGGCATCGGCTGGAAACTGCGCAATTAAACAGGGGTGCAGAAGCAAGCATAATTATAGTTCAGAAACAAGTTAAGTTGCAATAGCTCCATACTTTAGCACTAAAGAGGTAACAAGAATGCCAGTCCCAAGCATGTGATTAATTCAATTACTCAGGGCATCGACTGGTAAATATGCAATAAAGCAGGAGTACAGGCAAGCAGGTGTATGTAGACTTAATACAGTTCAGTGTGGGAGAAGTGCAGCTGGATGGGGATGCAGACTAACAGATTTATACATGCTCAGGCTCCATTACTGTCCAGGAACAGGATTAAGTTGTCAATAGCTCCAGACTCAGTTCTAGGGGAATATCAAAAGATCCCGGGTGTATAGTTAGTTCATTGGCTCAGGTCATCGGCTGATAAGTGTGCTGTTAAGCAGGGATGTAGGCAAGCAGGTGTATGCAAAACACAGACTCTAGTGCGGTTTCAGGTACAGATTAGAAAGCAGTAATACCTCTTTATCTTCCGCTTCTTCTTAGTTCTGCTATTCCCTGCTTTCGCCTTCGTCAGAAAGCTTAGCCGATCGCCTCAACTCTCTCCCTCCTGAGCGCCCTGGGAGTCCTCCGCACAGCTTCTTGGAAACTACCGCTCGTTTCGAATCATCCTTCCACAGGTACTAGCAAAAGGGGGGGGCTAAGAGACGTGTCTCACTCTTCCAGTGGTCTGTCAGTCTCCCGCCTGTCACACCGCTGGTTACAGAGTAAGTTCTGGGTCATCAACCGAGACACCCCAGCCTCTCACGCTGCGGGTCTCCCTCGGCTCTTCCTGGATCACCTCATGCACCCTCCTCAAGGAGCATCACGTCCTCACGTATCCTCATTTTGGTTTTTGAACTGAACAAGTTGGGAGTAGAACCACTGGAACCAATCTTCTAAACTGTGTGGTGCACAAGGACGTTGAAAGACTCGAACAGAGGTAGGAGCTTTAAGCAGAATTCTAACTTGAAGAGCCTGAAAACCATCTCTCACAACCTAGCACCTAAAATTCTGGTTGCCCAAATGTCTGCAAAAGATGAGACGTATTCCACCTACTTTGGAAGGGGGCATCCCCTCACGCTGAAGAGGATTTGGGGGGCTTGTAAGTCCAGGGTTTGAAGGTGGACGAAGAGCCAGGCTTGGATGAGGTTGGGGCCTGGTAGTAATAAAAAGAAACTCTTTGGCCTCCAAGCAGGGGTAGGCCTTCCTAGACTGAGCCCCAAGCTTCTTCTGCACATCTCAATGAGGGTGTACACTGCAGCTCTGAAGAGATGTTACTCGAAGGGCATGCAGAGCATGTTCTGTAGTCAGAAACTTTAACCAAAAGGCCGTCCTTATGTTCACTGACAGAAGACTCGTGCAGAAAATGAGATCGGAGACTTCTAATGCCCTGTACACATGATAGGATTTTCCGACAACAAAATCCATGTTTTTTTCCGGCGGATGTTGGCTCAAACATGTCTTGCATACACACGGTCACACAAATCTTGTCGGAAATTCTGAACGTCAAGAACGCGGTGACATTCAACATGTACGACGAGCCGAGAAAAATGCAGTTCAAAAGCCAGTGTGGCTCATCTGCTTGATTCCGAGCATGCGTGGAACTTTGTGCGTCGGAATTGTGTACACACGTTAGGAATTTACGACAACGGATTTTGTTGTCAGAAAATTTGAGATCCAGATATCAAATTTTGTGTGACGGAAATTCTGATGGAAAATGTCCGATGGAGCCTAAACACGGTCGGAATTTCCGACAACAAGCTCACATCGAACATTTTCCGGCGGAAAATCCTATCGTGTGTACAGGGCATAACAGTACAGTAATTCAAGACATGATCTCCAAACCCTCTACCATTAAGGGATCATCTTGCATAGAATTCAGATCCCTTCTTATTGCCTTGGTCCAATCAGCTAGAATTTGGCAGATTAGGGTCATAGCTAGGGGTCAGTGTTCTTTTGGACTCCATAAAAGATGACTGAACAGCAGGTGCACCAGAAAGGCCTTAGCGGTCTTCAGGAACCTACAGAAAACAAGAAACCAAGGGAAAGCACTGGTAGAAGCTAAAGGTTGATCCTAAAGTTTAAAGTGGTGCATACTACGTCAACAAGAGTAGAGACTGCTGACAGCCCAGGTGCTTTCGGTATGGGATCGGATCAATTCGCTCTTTAAAATAGCTCCCCCTGTGTCTTCTCTGGCACCGCTGGGTGGGTTCCTAAGGTTCCCCCCAGGAGAACAGATGGCCTTTTTTGGGCTTTGGGTGGTAGATGAAGATGTCAGCTGTGGTAAACTTATGAAAGAGGGTAAACTTTTGAGCTTTGACTACTTACAGGCCAGGCATCAGGGCTCACGTATGAATTTTTGGAGGTATAGACAATTACACCATTTCTTTGAAATACACGGTGGTAAAATCAGAGATATTATGTCACTTACCCCGTTTGAACAACTCTTTGTAAATGAAGAACCCATCCCTCACATGGTGTCGAAACTATATCAACTCCTAGGCTCATTTGCCCATCAAACCAAACCCACTTACATTCAGAGGTGTGAAAGGGAACTGGAACAGGAATTCACTGATTCACAGCTATCCCACTTGTACCATCTCACACACTCGTCCTCTGTAGACTCAAAAACCTAAGAAACAAACTATAAGATAATGTCTCGCTGGTACCGGGTACCTGCTGATCTAGCACGTATTTATCCTTCTGGGTCAGAGCTCTGCTGGCGAGGCTGCGGACTCAGAGGCACACTTATTCACATATGGTGGGAATGCCCCCAGATTGTCCCTTTCTGGGAAGACATAAAAGACCAAATCAAAAGTATAACTGAGATAGAAATGCCTTTCTCTCCGATGCACTTTCTCCTACATATCCCTCCGATCCCACTCAATCAATATAAAAAAAATGTACTACCTCATTTATTGAATGCGGCAAGGAGACTGCTTCCGATTTACAGTCCAGAGTCCCCACTAGGGTGGAGTGGATCGACAAGGTGAATGTGGTCCGAGAAGCTGAGGATTGGATAGCGACATGCAAGGGGTCTCGGGATCGGTTTATAGGAATCTGGACTCCCTGGACTGATTACTCCAAAGACTCTAGAAATATACTCTCTAGCTTGGATATAGCCTTAGTAGAACTAGCAGACCCCACCCTTAAAACACATAGACCGTCAAAGACTTAGTAGATGGGGAGCTTCTCCTTGATACATGGCGACTATGAGAGAACACAACAGCTGATTGGACCATTCGGAGATGGTGTCCCGGTGGGGACATGACTAAAACTGATAACAAGATCACAGGTACGCTCAGATCGCTCCTCCCCTTTCCCTCTCCCTCCCTCCTGCTTTCCTCCTCTTCTTTTTCTCCCCTTTTCTTATTTTCCTAATGATCCCATGTGTTGCATATAATTTCTGATATATTGATACTGGTTTACAGATTCAATGGTACACAAATGTGTGTATATGGTTGGTATGTATGCGTAGAGCCCCTGCGCATATGGGATGGACCCCCCCCCCCCCCCGTGTATAGGGGACACTCGTGGTCCCATCCGGGGAGGGAAGGAGATCATATGGCGCTCCTGAGACATGGGGGGGGGGGGCGGAGGGAGGTTTGCTGGAGGCAATTGGCCCCGCTGCCTCTGCCCCTGCTCATGGACAGGGGAGCAAAGTATTACTAGAGACCTGCAGACTGTCCCCTCTGGTCGGTTACCAGGGGTAAGGCAGTCCTGCAAGAGGCCTATATACTGATGCCGCTAGCCTATCAACCAATGTTGACCCCCTTGCCATCTCGCACAAACTACACATGGTACTTATTCTATTTTTTTTAATTGCGATATTTTATTTTTATGTTGTATTCTGTTTTTCTTTGTTCAACTGACATAATTGTGCAAAATGTGCATGGTAGGCTCATGTGGGTCAACAATTCATTCTCATGCAAAATGTTGAACATATCTTGTTATATGTACTTTTAAAATAAAATAATACTTTTAAAAAAGGAGTAGAGACTGCCTTCAAGTCTGGAAGTGATGGCAGAAGCCCTACGATTCCTCAGGCCTTAACATTGCCCATCAAGAACTTGAGACTCGGCATCTCAAAAGTTCAAAGGCTGTTAAATGCCATGAGCAAATAAGGATTCTGTAGAGGAAGGTGTTGAAGCAAGCATATGACCCCTCCATGGTCAGAGTCAGCAATTAAGGTTGCCATTTGGCCCATACAATTCTGCATAACTGCAGTGAAATCTTCCCAGGATAGAGCAGAGGAGGGGGGCACGTTCACTGGAGCTAGAGAAGAAGACTCAGAGGTTGAAATTCCAGGTCACCATTTATAAGCACTACAAGCAGCACGGTAACATTTGCTGGATCGTTAGCTTGAGACACACGGGAAATCAAGACTGTTGCCCATCTGTTGGGATCTCACATACTACACTGACAGGCAGGGGGCAACATAATTCAGGGTACAAGACAAGGCCTTGAGTACTTCTGAACCCAAATGCTAGTAGGAGCAGAGGGTCAGGTAGCCAAAAGGTGACTGGGTAGATGTGGGCGGTCAGCAGATAACGGAGGACAGATCCATGTGTCGCTTGCAATCAGGAGCAGCAGGCAGAACGCATGCGACACTCCACCCAGCAGAGTTCAGTCACTTTTGTGCTAAACCTTCATGGCAAACCGACAGAAAGCAGGAATAGCCCTGGTGAAAAAGTTAACTCCTGATGCTTGGCCCACACAGCCTACTCAGAGCGAGTCTGCAGAGAAAGGGTCGCACCTGGAGACCTGGAACAGACCGGGAACAGGCTCTGTGGCCAACACAGTAGGCGCAGGTATGAGAAGTGCCACAATGTAAAGCCCAGTGGTCAAGGTTAGAAAGGCAAATTTCCTGCAATGGCCTCCAAAGACAGTGCAGATAAAAAAGAAAAAAACACAACACACACCTATCTAGATTTTTCGTATGGAGGCTAGCTCAAGCAGTGACATAATCTTACTAAAAATTGCTGTCAAAAAAAAAAAAAAAGTGTTAGAATGGCAGGGCAGAGAAAAAGCATCCATCCTCCGATAGTAGCAAAAAAAAAAAAATAATAAAAAAATAAAAATTATATGGGAGCGGGCCGGAGTAGAAGGGCATTATACTATTACCAGCCTAGCAGTATAACCTGACAATGTCTGGATTCCTGTGTGCCTCAATGAATAAGAAAATGGACTCTCACTTCTGCACTTTTTTGAACCAGGATAACTGGCATGGTTGTACATTCTGCCTATATTTCAGCATTTCGTCCCACACTTAAAATAATGGTTGAGTCAACTTGCTTCCTCCTAAAATTGGCCCTAGTCTACATGAGACTATAGTAATCTAGTAAGCGCATGAGACTGTACATACTATTTGGAGCAGGAATGAAATTAGCAATCCCTAAACAATTCAAATATGTTTTGAAATCAAACGAATTTTAAAAAGGCTGCAGGATACCAGATCATATAAACATTGGTAATTGATCAATATCTTTTTTTTGCCACCTACAACTTACCTTGATTGGAAACAGAATAGGAAACCATGAAAACATCCCTGGGGAATGTGTCTCGGGGCAGATACCTGCAAAAGACAATGAAAAAAATAAAAAATGTAATATTGAAACGTAAAAACGTATGACACAGAGGCTGTCAAATTGTGTGTGGCCATATAATGAAGATAAAAACAATGCAATACTAACTCAGAGTAACATCTTTGTAGAGCACGGTCTGGAAATATCCTGCAAACCCATGCAGCACTGTATTCAGCTTTACAGAGTACCTAAGGCAGCGGTAACGGTTATTATCGATCACGGCATCTAGAAAGAGAACACACATTAGATAAGTCCATGCATTTATGATCAGATATTTATACAGAGCTGCTGTCAGTCCTCTCAAAGTCAAAAAAGCACCAAAGGTTTTCGTTAGTTGGTTTTTTACACTTAAGGCTCGGTTCACACTGGAACCGGCTGCGGATCGCACAGGAGCGCTGTGCGTCCCTGTTCCCCATTTCAAAGACGAATCAGGGCCGAATATATGCCTGAATTCGGCCCTGAAACGGAGCCAAAGACTCACAGCATTTTTGGGCAGTGCGCTCCGCAGCCGCAACAGAGATTGTGACTGGCTCCCTGATGGAGCTGGTTCACATTTCGCCTGCTATGTGAATTGGATGCGGGGAAACCCACATCCAATTCGCTTAGGTGTAAACCTGGCCTTGCACAAACTCAGAGAAAAAAAAAAACAAAAAGCTAAATTTAGGGCTCATTTATACTTGCTTCGCCTTCACACATTAAAGCGCCTACTGCTTCAACATGCATTTTTGATGCTGCAGTGTGTGTGCGCGCGTGCAGTGTGTGTGCGCGCGCGTGTGAATATCTCATGCCTGCAATTTCTCCAAAACAAAGGAAAGCTAAAGCTGAATTAAAGCCTCTTAAAAGCTGCAGATGCTGCAAGTGAACTTCAAGCGAGCTTTGCAATAGAGTGCTATAGAGGCTTTGAAGCGCCACTAAAAGCGACATTGGGTATAATTTTTGAAGCAAAGCAAAATGTAAACAGGACTGTAGGCTAACCATTTTATTTAATGACACAGGCTTTGACTGGCGTTCAGAGAGCTTTAACAGAGCCCATCTGAAGCCTTGTTTTGAAGTGTAAACTAGCCCCTACAGTCCTGTTTACACCTTGTGTTTGCTTTGGCTGCTCTTCAAAAATTATACCCCATGTAGCTTTAGCGGTGCTTCAAAGCCTCCATAGAACTCTATGACAAAGCTAGTTTGAAGCACCTGCGGCTTTTGAGAGGCTTTAATTCAGCTTTAGCTTCGCTTTGTTTTGGAGAAATTGCAGGTGTGAGATAACACACCGGGCATCTGCCAAGCTTCAACAAAGCCTCAAAGCACCACTGAAGCCTCAAAGCATCAAAAAACACATAAAAGCATGTTGAAGCAGTAGGAGCTTTAATGTGCGTTGAAGCCGAAGGAAGGGTAAATGAACCCTAAGGGCTCATTTACCCTTCCTTCAGCTTCAACACACATGAACGACTAGTTTACACTTGCTTCAAAACAAAACATGTCAAAAACCATGAGGGTTTACAACCCCTTTAAAGCTCTCTGAACGCTGTCACTAAATAAAATTGTTAGCTTACAGTCCTGTTGAAGGGCAAAAGCAGGTGTAAAGGCAGAAGGTTTTTTTACCTTCATGCATTCTATGCATGAAGGTAAAAAACCCCTCTGTGCAGCAGTCCCCCCCCCCCCCCCCCCCATTACCTACTTGAGCCCCATTGCGCTCCAGCGATGTGCATGAGAGCCTTGGCTCTCCAGGAACTCACCATCCTCATTGGCTGAGCCACTGGCTCCTGCTGCTGTCAATCACAGCCAGTGAACCAATGAGAAGGGGCGAGCTAATGCTCCATGAGTAAATGGACACACAAAACTGCGGCTTGGGAGCTAGCCTGTTTGGGTGCCCCCATTGCAAGCTGCTTGCTCTGGGGACACTCGACAGGAGGGAGTGGCCAGGAGCACCAGCAGGAGACCCAAGAAGAGGGCTAAACAGGGCTGCTCTGTGCAAAACCACTGCACAGAGCAAGCATGTATGACAGGTTTGTCATTTTTCCCTTTCTATAAAATGGACATTAATATCACTTCCGTTCAAAGCTAAAAGAAAATTGGCTGGTGTCTGAATGGTGTAGGGGTGGAACTGGTCAGTCATTTGCAGATTTCCCCTGTTTCTGTGATAACCAAAACAAGGAGGGGTTTGGGGTTGTATTAGGGACAGGAAAACACATAATAAAGCCATTATCAGAAGTTTAACCGCTTGCAGACCGCCTCACGCAGATGTACTGCAGCAGAAGGGCACCTACAGGCAGAATCACGTACCTGTTCTTTCCCCTTTAAGAGGCGGCCCGCGATCGCCTCCCGGGGAGGAAGAACGGGGAGATGCTAATGTAAACAAGGATCTCCCCATTCTGCCTAGAGACAGTGTCACTGATCTCTGCTCCCTGTCATCGGAGCAGAGAACAGTGACGTGTCACACACAACCACGCCCCCCAGTTAGAAACACACCCCTAGGACACACTTAACACCTACACTGCCAGTGTCATTTACACAGGAATCAGTGCATTTGTATAGCACTGATTGCTGTATAAATGACAATGGTCCCAAAAATGTGTCAAAAATGTCCGATGTGTCCGCCATAATGTTGCAGTCACAATAAAAAAAAAAAAAAAACAAAAAAAACAAAAACCAAACGCTGATCGCCACCATTAAAAAAAAAAAAAAAAAAATATTCATAAAAATGCCATAAAACTATCCCCTATTTTGTAAACGCTATAACTTTTGCGCAAACCGATCAATAAATCGCTTATAGCGATTTTTACCAAAAATATGTAGAAGAATACATATCGGCCTCAACTGAGGAAAAAAAAAAAAGTTTTTTTATATATTTTTTGGGGATATTATAGCAAAAAATAATGCGTTTTTTTTCAAAATTGACTCTCTTTTTTTGTTTATCGTGCAAAAAATAAAAAGCACAGGGTTGATCAAATACCACCAAAAAAAAGCTCTATTTGTGGGAAAAAAGGACGTCAATTTTGTTTGGGAGCCACGTCGCACGACCACACAATTGTCAGTTAAAGCGACGCAGTGCCGAATCCCAAAAAGTGCTCTGGTCAGGAAGGGGGTAAATTCTTCCGGGGCTGAAGTGGTTAAGTTTTGCGTATACACACTAAAATGCGTTTCGTCTGTTATCATCTGGAGAGATTTCCCATCACCCCAATAGGGACACCTGGCACACAAAAATTGACACAGACTCCAACCCTTCTCTGCTATCAACAAGATGGATTTTGCCTGGAGCTGGGCTTTACATTTTTCATGGCAAAATGTAGCTTTGACTTACAAATGGTGTATTTGTGCATAAATTTAGATTAAAGCGGGGTTCCACTCAAATTTTGAACTTAATCTTACCCCCTTCAGTTAATTGCATAGATGTTCAAATGCCGCACAAAATTTTTTTTTATCGCTGTAATTACCTTTATATTGTACTTTATTGTGGCACTTCCTGTCTCTCCTCCCATGGGAGTAGGCGTGTTTATTGCCTTTCCCCGGCGCCGCACTGTCTCCTGGGAGCTTAGTGTCAGGCTTCCCAAGATTCAGTGGGGAAACAATGATCATGCGTG
The DNA here is from genome assembly GCF_042186555.1 of Aquarana catesbeiana. Classification (NCBI taxonomy): domain Eukaryota; kingdom Metazoa; phylum Chordata; class Amphibia; order Anura; family Ranidae; genus Aquarana; species Aquarana catesbeiana. The sequence goes on along the minus strand of NC_133324.1, from coordinate 349,634,782 downwards.
TGAACAAGCTGTGAATGAACAGCATTCACCGTATCCAGGAAATCAATGCTTGTGGGCTTCACATGCCCACAAGCAAGATGGAAACAGCCAGCATCACATTTTTTAAAGTTATTCTTCAGTACGAAAACAGACAGACAGAGGCGGAAATATTACACCCAAACTGCGAGTATTATTTTGGGGTTAGCAAAGTGTCTCAATGACCTAAAAAAAAAAAAAAAAAGCATTGGTCGCCGGACTCCCGCTTTAATGAAGCTGATGGTGAAACATGTTGAAAGGAGTACAGCCACTTTCATAAGCCATACATATGTGAAGTGTTTTTTCTATAAAGTAAAATTTCAAGACCATACAACCATATGGGTGGAGTCTGAAAAACATTTTGTTATTTTAGGTGACTGAAAAGTAAAATGAATTGTGAAACCTATACTGGATTTTCTTTAAAGAATTGTGTGTTCACCACAATATGGTTGATATGACGATCCCAATATCCTCTTTTTTTTATATTCACGTCATGTCGTAATAAAGAAAAAAATTATTTTAACAGTCTTTGATTGCTCCTTTTCTGGCACCTATAAAGTCTCATCCTCATTTTAGACCCCTTTCACACTGGGGTGCTTTTCAGGCGTTTTAGTGCTAAAAATAGCCCCTGTAAAGCACCTCCCATGTCTCCCCAGTGTGAAAGCCGGAGTGCTTTCACACTGGGGCGGTGCACTTGCAGGACGGGGAAAAAAAAAAGTCCTGCAAGCAGCATCTATAAGGGGAAGTGCAAAAACGCCCTGCCCATTGATATGAATGGGCAGTGCTACCAAAGCACCTGCAAAGTGCTTCGGCAGCTCAACACAGTCACTTTTAACCTTTCTTGGGCCGCTAGTGGAGGTTAAAAGCACACCGCTGGCGGTTGAAAAGCGCCACTAAAACAAACAAACCCCCTGCCCCAGTGTGAGAGAGTAGCCCAAGGGACATAATATATAGGATTCCACTTTGGGGATGAGGTGCCCAATGATCACTCCCTTCACCACCAGTTATATTATATACTAATAAAAGATACGTTTGAAACTATGACAAACACACAAGTCTATTTTCCAAAGCTCAAATAAATTCTTTGACTTCATAGTTCATAAAGAAATCACTTGAAATGTCTTGTTGACTAGCCAACCAGATATATGCTTACAACCTCTGCCTGGAGCTGAACCAAGAAAATGCAAGTACAAATAAAACAGAGCGGGGGGAAAAAAAAAAAAAAATCAAAATAACTCCCCATCAAGTCTTCCTATCCTTCCCCCACCCCTTTTTTTTCCCCAGAGTTCAGAATTGCAGCCCTTCATACACTGAAAGGCAAACCCTGTTTCTGTGGCAGGATAAACCCGTTTAGGTAGCAGTGAGTCTTCTGGGAAGAGGTTAACATGGTTCTTTTCATTATGTTCTAGATCTGTAACCGTGTAGGATTATGGTTATTTTTCTAAGATTTTGTATTCCTTTTTGGGCCGTGCGGCCCAGGGGGTTTCCCATTTGTCTTTTCATTGCATTTTATACTTTGATAAAAAAGTTAAAGAATTAAAATACATCAAAAATATTTTTGAATGCATTACAAGAAACCTAAATCTGCTATTTTCTATGTACAGTAGACCATATTTCCCCCTCACCTGTATTTGGATGCTTGAACGTGAAACACTGTAATGGTTCTGCGAGCTGGTGGAAGTTGTGCAGTCGAACAACATAGGGCATCTCAAACTGGGCCTGCAATATAAAGGGATACAAGGTGATTAACTCAGATGGCAGGAAAAGCATAAAACATACTATAATAGCTATACTATCACTGCTATTGCCAAATTATATATTTTTAAGCATCTGGTGAGTATCTAGTTAGCTAGCCAAGCTTACACTGAAGAAAGGTAGAAAGATAAAATATTGATGGCTTAGGTTCCATACACACCGCATCACTAGGGCCCCAAGACCTAAATATATTAACGCAACAGATTTCATGTGTACAAGCATGTAATGAAGCAGATGCTTTGCTTTGTACTTGAATGGATGATGCCTGCTGCTTGACACCACCAACACGCCAGCACCTGTTCTTGTTAATTGCTCCCCAAAGAGGACTCCTTAGATGGCTGAACCAAACCAAGCTTTGACTGAAAGTTTTACAGCACTGGGAAGAAAGTGCACGTGGATCTAATAGATCAGGACTAGGCTATGTGACTAAATAGATTCTAGCATCAGATTATTTTTTTTTCATGTTCAGTACATGCATGCAAATCAACGTGTAAAAGCAGCCTATAGATGGTTCAATTTTCTTTTCTTCTTTCAGTGTTGATGGGGGAATGGCTCCCGCAGCACTATTGCGTTCTGCCAGCGAGGGGGTGGGTGGTTGCGGGCAGCATTCCCTGCCCGCAGAACACAATGAATACTGCTATTGGCTATAGCCACCAGCAGTATTCGCATGTAAAAAAATCCAACAGGCTGGTTGTACCCAAGTTGATCGCTGGAGCAACTTGGGTACAATCAGCCTGCCCATGGATGGATCGAATCTTGGCCGGTCCCTGCTGAACCGACCATATTTTAATCCCAGTATGACCAGCTAAACACTTACAAGCATAAAATACTTGTCACATAGATCACAGCAATCCCTTGACAATACCTTAGGCCTGCTTCACACTGTTGCGGGTGGTTGCCGCTGCGGGCCACCAGCACCGAAAAACGCAGGAGATGCACACGTGAAATCACAGCAGCCGCTTCCCACACTGGGAACTGCAATGCACTAGCAGTCTCCATGTGGGCTGCAATTTTAGAAGCAGGGACCTTTTCCCTGCGTTTTCAGAAGCACGGCTGCCTACAAATTAATGGGCTGCTATGCTCATGTAACGTGAAGCTTGCAGAGCCGCAGTAGTGTGCACCAGGCCGTAGCCTCCCTGGCGGTTTTCCCCGAGTGTGGCTCGGGGTTAAAATTCAGCACCATTAGCGGTAACCCCGAGCCACACTCGGGATTACATCGCAGGATCCTGGTGCCCCCTTACTTACCTTGTCCCCGGGATCCTGCGATGTCCCCCGCAGTGTCTGCGGGCTGTGTCCTCCTCCGAAGCCTCTCTGTGTCAGGCTCCGTTCCCTGCGAGCGTCGCGACGCACGGGGGCGGAGCCTGGCGGCAAATTAAGAAAAAAAGTAAAAATCATAACACATACAGTACTGTAATCTTACAGATTACAGTACTGTATGAAATGATTTCACATCCCTTTTGTCCCCAGTGCTTTGGCCCATGCCCTGCATGCAGTTTTACATGATATACACTGTTCTTTCTGCCTGGAAACTGGAGATTGTCCATAGCAACCAAAAAGTGTCCCTTTACGTCAAAAGTGGCTTTAGACCAGCTAGAAAACCGCGATAGTAAATTAGAACACTTGCAGAATTGAGCGATAGTGAATCGTGGGGAAATTTATTTTATTACTATTTATTTTTATTATTTTTAATTATTTATTTTTATTTATTATATTATAATTTATGTTTTTGTGTTTCAAACTTTATCATACCCGGGATATCTACTAGACTCTGGTTTGGACAGATTTAAGTGTGTTATTGTTAAGATTTACAGACCTACAATATAAAACGCCAAATTTCCATGCAAAATAATTGTACCGCTTTCAGCACCTAAAATCTAAAAGAATCATACCGCCAGGGAGGTTAATCTGCTATTCTCAGAATATTGGCAGTACCTTTGTTTAGCCATTTCTGGTATCAACAGCTACCCCCCCCCCTCCACCCAGAGATAGTGGCACAGATATGACAATTATTTAATCCTGGAAACTGTACAGTTCCTTGCCATGTTCAAATGTCTGACAAATCATCCCCCTGCTGCAGGCCTTCACCCTAAGTTTACCATGTTGCAGTCTGATCACTGAAAGGAATTTTTTTGGGTGGGGGGGGCACCTGCTTTTGTCTACAGCAGACTGAAGACATTTTAGCCTAGTAAATATGTTTTATTAAAAATTACTGTTGCTGTACATTGTGACACATCAGCAATTATTACATATTACAGCCTGTAATTTTATAGAAAGGTATGCTTGAGGAATCTGTTCAATACTTTGTGTCATCGACAAATTCTATAAACCAAGTACCAGTGCCAAACCATAGAATAGATTACTACAGGATTTTTTTTCATTACATGTATAGAATTCTATTTTGCATACAATACATGCTACTTACATTATTATTATTCAGGATTTATATAGCGCCAACAGTTTGTGCAGCGCTTAACAAAATGAAGGCAGACATTAGTTGCATTAAAATTTGGTACAAGAGGAATCAGAGAACACTGCTCGCTAGAGCTTACATTCGGTCTTACTGAAAATACATAGAGCGCCCTCAGGGCAGAGAAATGGAATGGCATGAATCTCTCCTGGGACTCATTAAGGTAGGTAGGTGTGTGTGTGTGTGTGTGTGTGTGTCAGACTAGCAGAAATGTCATCCTATTCACAACAAAGTAAAAAGGACACCCTAAATGTTGTGGGCTGATTTGACAGGAGTACTTGGTAAAATAAAGTCAACCATAGATAGTTTGAATCCTGGCAGGTGCAGCTGAGATTCAAGCCATGTATTGTAAGCTCTTCTGAGCAGGGCCCTCCTAATCCTCTTGTATTTTTTTGTATTATAACTGTATTGTCTCCTTTTTATATTGTAAAGCGCTGCGTAAACTGTTGGCGCTATACAAGTCCTGAATAATAATAATAATAATAATAATAATAATAAAAATAAATAATAAAAATAAATAAAAATAATAATAATAATAATAATAATAATAATAAATAATAAATGGGCAGGCTCAATTGACTTGGGTACAACCAGCATTTTGGATTGTCTGCGGCTATAGCTGCTAGCAATAATCACTGTGTTCTAGCAGGAACAGCTCCCCACGCACCCCCCCCCCCCCCCCCCCAGGAGAACACAATAGCTCCGTGGGAGAGATTTCCCCATCAACACTGACTGACTGTGTTGATGGGGGAATTAAACGATTTTCGTTCCTGCAACCCATAGAGGAAAGAAAAAAAAATTGCAACATCTATGGCCTGACTTTTGTACTTACCCTGCCACCCTAAAAAAGTACATTAAGGGGTATCATAATTCATAACAGATAAACAGTCAGGTTTATATTGCCGCCTCTACTCCTCCACTACCCAATGTCTCAGATTTGCGAGGAACAATAAAGGACCAGCAAAAAGATAAGATGGGCGAGACCCCTCTTACTCTCTCTAATCTCATATTGAGAATGTATACAAAATGATGTATAATGAAATATAATTTTAAGTGTTTGCCATCACAGTCTCAGGAGGAGCTTCAACTTTGACAATTACTAGTCTGACTCACCTCCGGGTCTCTGTCTTTTTCTCTGCATGCTCTGACTTCATTGTAAAGTTTAGAGGAAGAGATTGGAGCCAAATAAGAAGTGTATTCTCCAGGAATACTAACACCACCCTCTGTTAGAACAAGAAAGTCTGAGTTAAGCAACAGGAATGGGTCATGAAAACATATGCTTGTCATAGAAAGTCTGATATTCTAGACCCTAAAAGGCTCACTTTTTAATTTTTGCCGCATGCATTTTCTATTGAAAATTGTTAGAAACATCAAAACAAGTCACCACACATAAAAAAAAAAAAAAAAAAAAAAATCAGTGTACACACTGATGCAATATGAAAGCCCGTTAAAATGTGTGGCTATACATATTAACCACTTCAGCCCCAGAAGGATTTACCCCCTTCCTGAACAGAGGACTTTTTGCGATACAGCACTGCGTAATTTTAAACTGACAACTGCGCGGTTGTGCGACATTGCACCCAAACAAAATTGAGGTCCTCTTTTTTTCCCCACAAATAGAGCTTTCTTTTGGTGGTATTTGATCACCTCTGCGGTTTTTATTTTTTGCTCTATAAACAAAAAAAATAATATTTTTTACTTTTTGCTATAAGTATCCCCCCCCCCCCCCCCCCCAAATATAAAAAAAAATAAATTTTTTTCAGTTTATGCCAATATGTATTCTTCTACTTAAAATCGCAATAAGTGTATATTGATTGGTTGGCGCAAAACTTAGTCTACAAAATAGGGGAAAGATTTATGGCATTTTTATTATTAATGGCGGTGATCTGTGTTTTTCATCGTGACTGTGACATTATGGCGGACACATTGGGCAATATTTTGGGGCTATTGTCATTTATAAAGCAATCAGTGCTATAAAAATGCACGGATTACTGTGTAAATGACACTGGCAGGAAAGGGGTTAAACACTAGTGGGCGATCAAGGTGTTAAGTGTGTCCTGGGGAGTGATTCTAACTGGGGGGGGGGGGGGGGGAGAGAGATTGTCTCACTAGAACATGACAGATCACTGCTCCCGATGACAGGGAGCAGTAGATCTCTGTCATGTTGCTAAGCAGAACAGGGAAATGCCTTGTTTAGAAAGGCATCTCCCCGTCCTGCCGCTCTGTGACACGATCGCGGGCCCCCGGCGACCATAGAGTCCGTGGGACCAGCAGGTACGGTCACGGAGTATGCGCACCCCGCGCGTGCCCACAATTTAAATAGAACGTACCTGTACGCCCATTTACCCAGCTGTGCCATTGTTCCGACGTATATCGTCGTGCGCTGGTTGGCATGTGGTTAATGTACGCTGAGGTGCATTTCCATTGATTTTGCCACCTGCGATAGAAGGATAAAATTGAACAGGCCCTAAACAAAAGTGAAGGTTAAAAAACCTTTAAGGAAATGCTGGGCTCCATCCAGACACTCAGGGGACAGTTCGTTGTCTCCAAATGACCCCAAGAGTTCACTGACAATGATATCGGCTTTCTCTGGAGGATTCCACTCTCGCATGTCATTGGACACAACAGTTACTTGACTACCCCATTCTTCATAGCGCCACCCTTCCAACCTGCAAAACATATCAGAAATGGTAATAGGAGGGTGTCATGATGTTAGTAATCAGTAGAGAATTTGGGCTCTCAAACTCACGTGATTACTGCATTAGGATTCTTCTCTACAGCATATACTTTAATCTTACGCTCCGCTTGCTTGGCAGCTCTCAGGGATGCATTTACCAGAGGTCCCCGGCCTGCTCCAAGAACCATCAAAATCCTATGAACAAAAATTGAATACTTAAGTGGTACTAAAAAGGCAAAATCATCAATGGCATATATGATGCAATCCGACACTAGTATTCATAAAGCAGTCTTCAGTATTTCTAATTTTTAACCTGCTGATCCCGCTGTTATTGTTCAAATTTCTTAAATCACTCTTCCTTTACTGCACTTTAGCAGAAAGACAGTTACATCATGGCTCTGTTTCACAAGGGTGTCCGTTTATGTCTTCCCGGAACCATGCCCCACTGCACGACCCCCTGGGACACGCATCTAGCAGGCTTTGCGTTTGCTGTGTCCTGCGGATCAATCACAGATCAGGGTAAAGGGCCCATAACAGTGGCCCTTTACATTGTGATCAGCTGTGATGTGATACAGTGGATTACATGGTAAAACAGACTTGCCGGTTATTCGCAGTTCCTACCTCACGTGCTGTCACAGCATGAGGAAATCAAAGTCGGTAACTGGTAAGTGTCACAGGGAATATGTACACAGATAATCAGTGCACATAAAGTGAAGGAGAATAATTTGCTAAATTTTATAACTGAAAAAAAAAAAAAAAAAAAAAGCAGAAGAAAAGAAAAGTAGTTTAAAATGTCTTCTTATTTGTTTAGCAAAGACAAAAAAAGCCCCAATGGTGATTAAATACCACCAAAAGAAAGCTCCATTTGTGTGTATTTTTTTTAATAAAAACGTCATCTGTACAGTGCTGCATGACTGTGCAATTGTCAAAGTGCAACAGCACTGAAAGCTGAAAATTGGCCTGGGTAGGAAGGGGGTGAAATAAATATCTCCCAATTTTTATTTTTTTTTAAAACACCACACATTTCTTCATCATTTTAGGCCAATATATATTGCTTCTACATTTTTTTTTTATAAACCAAAAAAAGAAAAAAAAAAAGAAAAAAAAAAAAAAAAAAAAAAAAAAAAAAAAGGTATAATGTTTGGGGGTTATAAGCAATTTGCAAGCAAAAAATACCGATTTAAACTTGTACACAAAGAGTGCCAGAAAAGGCCTGTTTTTCAAGTGGTTAATAACTGACCATACTAAACAGTTGAACACACTGTGGTCAGTTCTCCAACTATGCTGGGAACTCCCCAGCTGCTGTTGAGAGCTCCCTCCTCCCCCCTGCAGCCATCACTGGCTGGCACAGGGGGAGCACATGACTGGATCGGGCTGAGAATAAATAAGTATATAAATATTTATTTTTCAAGGGTTAGTCAGTATAGGTGTTAGGAAGGAAGAAGACGGGGCTGGAATTCTACTTTAAACACACCGACATTAGTAAAAGAGGAAAAAAAACAAAAACAAAAACAAAAAAAACAAAAAAAAAAACAAACAACACACACAACACACACCACAAATAGACAATATAAAGACTGACCTGATTGCAAAGGCAATACAATCAGATAAATTCATACCAATCAAAAGCACACTTACTGTATGTTGGTATCCTTTTCTTCCTCTGGGACTCTGTCCAGCAAACACTTATACACAGCCTAAATAGGAAACAAACTGTCAGACGTTCCATATCAAAACCCCACTTCGGGCTAAAACCTTTTCTTTTTAAAGTGGAGTTCCACCCCCTTTTACAACTCTTCAGCATCCCTCACTAAACTGTGCACTGTAAACGAATTGGATATTTTATTTTTTTTCTCAGCACCTACTGTATATCTGCTGTATTCATTTTTCATTTCCTCCTTCCTGGCCGTGGCCCATCGCATCATTTCCTGTTTGCAATGCCTTCTGGGAAGGGGCGGCAACTTCCTCTGACACTGCCGTTGCTATGGAAACCTGACCTGAAACCTATTACACTGCTTGTGCTGCACTGAGCATGTGCGAGATCTGCAAGGATGAGCTGCAGGAAGAAATACAGTCTGGCTTCAGATGCCCACGGACTGCTGTAAGTTTATAAAATAAAAAACTACTGCTATAAACTAACAAAACAGACCTTAGTTTACAGACTAACTTTACTAGAATACATTAAGCGTATTATAGGGGTATTTTTATTTAGAAAAGTATAATTTCGGCCGGAACACCGCTTTAACCTTCCCCCCTCCAACCCATTATACTATGCATTTTTTGCCATTTAATTTTGAAGTCAAATTTACTCACACAAGTACTCTCCCTCCTGGTCCCAGAGTGGGGCTTTAAAGAAAATCTATTAGAATAAATACATAGGCTGCAATTGCTCATTTAATAAAGAATGTTTACTGGTTGTGACACTTTCCAGAGAACTCAATGTTCAATTGGGTTCCTATTGGTATATACTTTGGATGTGCCCTCATACCAATAGTTCACTAGTTGCCAAGTGGTTAGTACTGCCACCTAGCAGCACTAGGGTCATCTGTTCAAATGCCAACCATAGCACCAACTGCCTGGAGTTTGCATGTTCTCCCTGTGCAGGTTTCCTCAGGGTACTCCGGTTTCCTCCCACACTCCAAAGACATACTGGTAGGTTATCTAAAATTGGCCCTAGTATGTGTATGTATGAATGTGAGTTAGGGACCTTTGAGGGTAAGGGGAGAGATGATAGAGATGATAGAGATAGAGATGATAGAGATAGAGATGATAGAGATAGAGATGATAGAGATAGAGATGATAGAGATAGAGATGATAGAGATAGAGATGATAGAGATAGAGATGATAGAGATAGAGATGATAGAGATAGAGATGATAGAGATAGAGATGATAGAGATAGAGATGATAGAGATAGAGATGATAGAGATAGAGATGATAGAGATAGAGATGATAGAGATAGAGATGATAGAGATAATAGAGATGATAGAGATAGAGATGATAGAGATGATAGAGCTAGAGATGATAGAGATGATAGAGCTAGAGATGATAGAGATAATAGAGCTAGAGATGATAGAGATAGAGCTAGAGATGATAGAGATAGAGCTAGAGATGATAGAGATAGAGCTAGAGATGATAGAGATAGAGCTAGAGATGATAGAGATAGAGCTAGAGATGATAGAGATAGAGCTAGAGATGATAGAGCTAGAGATGATAGAGCTAGAGATGATAGAGCTAGAGATGATAGAGCTAGAGATGATAGAGCTAGAGATGATAGAGCTAGAGATGATAGAGCTAGAGATGATAGAGCTAGAGATGATAGAGCTAGAGATGATAGAGATAGAGATATAGCTGTGTTAAGTGATGCCGTGATATACAGTGGGGACGGAAAGTATTCACCCCCCCTTAAATTTTTCACTCTGTTATAGTGCAGCCATTTGCTAAAATCATTTAAGTTCATTTTTTCCCTCATTAATGTACACACAGCACCCCATATTGACAGAAAAACACAGAATTGATGACATTTTTGCAGATTTATTAAAAAAGAAAAACTGAAATATCACATGGTCCTAAGTATTCAGACCCTACGCTGTGACACTCATATTTAACTCAGTCTCCTCTCCTCCAGCAATTGCAATATGCATTAATAAGAATCACTGAGGTTCAGTTGTTTTGCTTCCCTGGAGATTGCTCATGCTGATTATTGCTGTTTTAAATGCCCGTTTCTACTTTTTAATAAAACAATGTTTTAGAAAGTACTTCACTAAAGGTGATTCTTATTAATGCATATTGCAACTGATGGAGGAGAGAAGACTCTGCTTCATCCTGTGACATCCTGTGGAGGAATATTTGTATAACAAGTGCTGCTAGACCTGTATGAAGTATGGGTCTCTAATTCAGGACCGAAATGTGGAGTGACAGCTTGGTAAGAACTGACTGAAGCATTCACCCCTGAATAAATGGAGACAGCTGAGACAGCCTGATCAAGCGGAGTCAGCTGCGGAAGACCGATAGACCCATAGACGGGACACTAAGAGTGGAGGAGGACTTCCATCTACGGTTATCCATAAGCGCCCATTACCCCCTGCAGGGGGTTCCGTCTTTTGGTGAGTGGGGACCTGATGGGGGGAGCACTACCAGTCACTTTTTGCTGCTGAGCACTGAAGTCACTTTGAAGAATTACAACTGGACACTACTCCTTTGCAATATACAATTGGTTGCATTATTTTTTTCTACACTGTGGGACTTTGTTTGTTTTTTGGATATATATTATTATTTTCATCTATTTTTATATGCACATGGAATTTATCTATGGACTTTAATTTAGGGCTGGATAATCTAGCTTGTGTTGCGATTTCTTTTTATATCCAATTTGCTCATGGTATACATTTATATATATCCAAAGGGATGTGTATGGTGAAGTCTGTATGACCACGCACAGCACTTTCTTCACATGTGGTTTATATGTATTGTTATTTATTTTACTACATTTGTGTATAAGTTACGGTTACACTTATCCCTGGATGGTACACTCACTTTTACCTATTTGGGATAGCACATTAATGTGTAGTTGTATAGTATAGACACCTCTGTCCCACAATCATATAGAATTTACACCATTTTCTTTTCCCACGTACCCTCCTGGTACACACACACTTTTAGGGTAGCGCCAACCACCCCATCCTCACACTTTTATACATTTTAAGTTCTCTTGGGAACTTACAGGGGGGGCTGCAACCCGTATTGTCCTGAGCGCGGAGCTTATCATTTATTGATTTATGGCAGAGTGGCCCGACGGAAGCCTCTCCTCAGTGCAAGACACATGAAAGCCTGCATGGAGTTTGCTAAAAAACAAAACAAAAAAAAAAAAACACCTGACGGACTCCAAGACGGTGAGAAATAAGATTCTCTGGTCTGATGAGACCAAGATAGAACTTTTTGGCCTTAATTCTAAGCGGTGTGGAGAAAACCAGGCACTGCTCATCACCTGTCCAATACAGTCCCAACAGTGAAGCATGGTGGTGGCAGCATCATCATGTGGGGGTGTTTTTCAGCTGCAGGGACAGGACGACTGATTGCAATCGAGGGAAAGATGAATGCGGCCAAGTACAGGGATATCCTTTACGAAAACCTTCTCCAGAGTGCTCAGGACCTCAGACTGGGCCGAAGGTTTACCTTCCAACAAGACAACGACCCTAAGCACACAGCTAAAATAACGAAGGAGTGGCTTCACAACAACTCCGTGACTGTTCTTGAATGGCCCAGCCAGAGCCCTGACTTAAACCCAATTGAGCATCTCTGGAGAGACCTAAAAATGGCTGTCCAACGTTTACCATCCAACCTGACAGAACTGGAGAGGATCTGCAAGGAGGAATGGCAGAGGATCCCCAAATCCAGGTGTGAAAAACTTGTTGCATCTCTCCCAAAAAGACTCATGGCTGTATTAGATCAAAAGGGTGCTTCTACAAAATACTAAGCAAAGGATCTGAATACTTAGGACCATGTGATATTTCAGTTTTTCTTTTTTAATAAATCTGCAAAAATGTCAACAATTCTGAGTTTTTCTGTCAATATGGGGTGCTGTGTGTACATTAATGAGGAAAAAAATGAACTTAAATGATTTTAGCAAATGGCCGCAATATAACAGAGTGAAAAATTTAAGGGGGTCTGAATACTTTCTGTCCCCACTGTAAGTACCTGAATTAAATCACAGGCTCATGGTTGCTATGAATAACAGTGTGGGGTTGTTTTGGGCTGCACAAATGCCACTGAACCCACTGACATAGGATGAGTAGAGATCTCTTTAATCTGACACCTGATGTTTCTTTTAGAATACAAGAAAGCCTCTCTGGCAGGGTAACGCTGCAACTAAAGCCTCACACACTACTAGGTTTTTTTTTTCGTTCAACCCAGCAAGCTGAACGAAAAAAAACCCAAAAAACTGACAGCTCAGATAGTACAGCGATCTCCTCCCCTGTTGTGCTAGTGTGCTCTGACGGGGGGGGGGGTTCATGGAAGCCCCCCTCCAGGACACTCAGGTCAGCTCTCTGAGCCACATTGGCTGAGAACAATGTTCGGGAGCCGGTCAGCAGACCTTTTTCGGTCATGATCCCTCGACAGAAGCCGGCCTGGCTGCTGTACACACGAGTCGAATGTCGGCCAGTTCAATAGAATGTGGTCTGACATTTGGCCCGTGTGTACTAGACTTTAATCTTGTTGAGGGAAGGTGGTTGTGCGATGAGGTGATAACATCCATGTAACATGATTTCCATCCCCTCCATTAACTACAAATGTGGGGATGGGAATATCCAACCACGCATCTAAATAGAAGAAAAAAAACCATGATAAAAGGCAACATAACAGTTGCAAGTTATTGCTTCACCTAGTGCACTGCAGTTATGCCTAAATGAAAAATAAGCCCTGGGCAAGCAGGACATGTTCCCTAAACTCATTTTGTAGCCTCAGTGGAGTGTAACATTTTACCCAAGAAACACATTGTAAAAACAGCATACCTAATCATGTACTCAAGCCAAACAAAATGTCTAGGGTAACATGCAACTGTACCTGTTGGTACTGTGAGTATTTCACTGGATCCTTCTCAAATACTTCATATGTCTGAGACTCCAAATTATCCATCAAAGGCTAAAAGATAAAAATATGATAATTTGTGTATTCGTCAAATGACATTTAATTAAAGTACAACAGTCATGAGAGGCATATGTGGGCTGCCATTACTGGCCTGCTTCTGAAATGCTAGCTCCTCAGATCTCTGGCTTTAACCCTTATACAACTGCATAATATGGGCAAAAGGGTGGGCTTCCAATGCGTTGCTGGGAGGCTATTTTTGTGTTGAAAGCGTGCTTACAGCACAGAGACAGAGTTGTTAAAAGACAACTCTTGTCCCTGGCTAATGACTTGTAATCGGTGGTACCAGCTCCTAATGGCATGACCACTGTGGCAGAAAATCTTTCCTGCCTGCCAGTGTTCAGACCCTTTTAAGGGGACACCATGGTGGGTAGGGAGGGGTTAATGCTTCGATGACATGAAACATGTCACAAATAAAATCAGAGTAAAGTCTGACTCTACCCTTGCTCTGGGGTTTGGAAGTCAAAGTACTGAAGCCAAAAACATTAGCATGACACACTGCTAACTAGAATTTCTAGGAGAGGTCAGCATTCTTTTGTTGAATAAAATGATTACCTGTAGTGGGGATTGCAAATAATCCTCATATCCTTTGGCAAACATCTCATAAGCATTGGGAGGAGGTCGGTTTTGACTTAAATACTCTAGATACTGTAAATATGAACAAAAATCTTTCTCCGAGTGATGATGTGAGCCCGAAATCACAAACTGCACCTCCAGCTGCAAAAGCAGAGAAACAAAAGATCAGTATAAGCAGCAAACAGTTAAACCTACCATACATGGCACGCATTTTGGCTGTTTTAGGCAATCAGCCAAAATTTAAGCCTTGGGTGGCCCTGTTGGCACTACCCAGGTTTACAAATTTCAACTGCAAAAACTGAAGGAACTGGGTGGAAAACTGTCAGCCAATAGGATGCAGTCATCAGTCGGGTATTCAGACAGATGTAAGTGCCGGCTGTCCAAATACAATTGTCATCAGTGGAGATTTCTCCAACTGCGCTGTTCAGCATGGAGGAATCTAGTGTAGATTTTGCTTGTTTCACCTGTGGCCTGAACCAAAGAAATCTGTGCATGTATGGCTAGCTTTAAACTCATGCTCTCCTAATAATGTACACCGTCTTACCTTAAATAATCGAAAGATAAGGCGCTGGTGCACTTTGGACAGAACAGGAAATCCTTTCTTGTTGGTTAGAAAAATGCAGGTAGGGAGAATGGCTGCCTTGATGGGTTCTCCCAGCCAACGGTCGATAATACTGCTACTAGGCAGGTCAGCACCCATTTCTATAGCTAAGGGTATAACGGAATAATAGCTCTGGTCAGACAAGGTTTAAAACTAAAATTTATGTACAGTTAAACAATTATAAGTATCTTGTCCGTATACAAATATTTAACGTGGTCACTGTTGACCAGTTTTGGAAGATGGATAGTTTGAAAAGGTCATCCTCACTATTAAAGAAACTTTTTTCACTTTTAGACAGAGTGGAGATGGATTAGAACACCCATTAGGTTTTTATTGCCATCTGTTCCCCCACTAGGGAGATTAACCCAATTTGTCCTGTTGACCACAGTCATTGAACTGTAAAAGAAAATCTCAAGTTTTGGGTTGTCCCTAGAAAAATAGGAGGGAAATTGTCCAATGGAGACACTAGTTGTGGTGACTTTGGGCACTCCAAGGGATTCCTTTAATTTGCAGGGATTTCCGCTCACTTCCCGTTTTGGCTATGGGACAGTAAGTGAAGGGGGACCATAAAAAAAAAAAAAAAAAAAAAAAAGTTTTGCCTATAGTTCTACTTTAATTCACAGCTTGTCAATTCGCTATCCCAAAACAGGCTTGCAGTTGGTAAAAGTAGAAACTCCTGACCTGCAAGCTAACACAATTTTACATCTCAGTAAGTAGCAAGTCAACAATATCATTCTCCACATTTCTAACCTTACAGGTTCCTTTTACGATGCATAGAATGCGTCACAGTTTACAACAGAATGTACGTAGATACAAAATGTAGCTTGGATATCTCACCTAAAGCAATTCTTTTGTTGTAATCACATAGGGTCCGGAAATGATGCCACCTAGGAGACATGTTATGTCTATAAGCACCAATTATCTGAAATGTGTCACACATTGCCATTTATGCTATCTTACCAAAGCCAAGTCCTTTCTTCCCCATCATTATCCTCCCCTTCAGACTGAGGTAATGGTTCATTGTCTATGAGGTCTTCTCGCAGATCATCTGGCGTCATTAATGGTACTCGCAGCCAGAACTAGTAAGCAGACAATGAGGGTCTAAGCAATTGTAAAAAGAGCAAGCACTGTATAAAAAGACAGTATTAGTCCTACCATTGTGGAATGATGACCAGTGTGAATGTGATTTGTTAGAAGCCGAGCCAAGTTGCTGTTATCCTCATTTGTAAGAGGTATCAGAAATGCAGGAAGACCTAGGTATGCTGAAAAATTTAACTCTTGTAGCAAAGCCTGTAACAAAAGAAACGATATACATTTTTGTTTCACAAATGCTGTGTTAGTTTATGATGTTTGAATTTCACAGATGCTTGGGAATGGACACACCCACCATTTGCATGCAAACATTTAGAGTTTTGCTTCATTTTGTTTTCTTCTTGACCACTGATTTATGTTGTGTTTTAGACTAAATAAGAACGATCACAAATAATCTACAGATATATTTTATTTGTGGTTTTTGGATGCAGCAGTGTGGCTTATATGATCACAGTTCTTTTCTTATTAAATAGCAAACTGCAATCTTTAAGACCAATGATGATCTCTACAAAAGTGCTATATGGAAAATTATGCCACACATGGTTTCCATTTGATACCACAGACCTTTTCTCCTCCTCCAACACAAAAAAAAAAAAAAAAAAAAAATCCAAGGACCAGATCCACAGTGAAATGGGTGTGCTGCAAGATGGTATTCAGAGTAGAGAAGGGTTAAAGTACATCTGTCTTTTTGTTGCCTGTGCCATCAAGGAAGTTTCCCTTTACTTCCTGTTCTCCCCAGACACACTAGGTAGGGAGATGAAATCTCCTACAGAGCAAACAAAACTACCCTCTTAGAGTTGTTACCAAAACAGATGTGCCCATCACCGTCTCAGTGACAATGACCACCAGGACAAATAGAGGTGGTGACTGGTGAACTGTTGCGGTTACTGCTTTTTAAGTATTAGCTGGAGCTCAGCTTCAATATGTTAGTGTATTTAAATCTGCTAGTACAACACTCCTCTGTCCCCAGACTAACAATGCTGCTGTGCCCCTTCATCCAGACTGTAGGCATTCTAACAGAAGAGGAGAGTTACTGGCCACATCAGATGAAAACAGAAAAAAAAAAAAAAAAAAAAAAAAAAAAAAAAAAAAAAAAAAGCTGATGCAGCCATCCCATGTAATGATTGGCAAGCTGCAACGTTACATTTTTGGCATTAATACTGCTTTAAGTTTTCAGTGAGGTAAAAACTTGACTGAAAAATTAGTCATGCAACACTGAAGCGAAATTTTTATATCTTTGAGACAGAGCTTTCTTTTGGTGGGGTTTAATCACCATTGAATACAAAAACACCCCCAAGAGACACTTTTTTGTAAAGACACCCGAAGGTGTTTGGTAAGAGGAGTATTTAGAAGTTATCATTTTTTGCCACAATTATACAGAAAACTGAATTTTTATTCACAAAAGTTGTCATTTTAATAAGACTTCATACAGTATGGGCATATTTACAATTACACCCAAAAACACTTTCTGATACTCTTCCCAAATAGGAGGATACTAAATGTGGGAGACTTTTTTTGCAGCCTAGTTACACTGAGGAGCCTAAAATCCAAGGAGCACCTTTAGGCTTCATGCACACGAGACTCTGGTGCAAATTCTGCTGAACACGTTTTTAAAAGCTGATACCGGCATGCCTGCAAAGCAGAGAATGATATTTGGGGCCCCGTATCTCGCTAGAAACCCCAAGATACGGGGCCCCAAATTCGGGTCGCAAAATGTCAAGCACTTCTGCAGCAGAGAATTACATTTTCCTACCTGAATTTGGGGCCCAATATCTTGGGGTCACTTGGTGCTAGGAATCCCAAATTTGGTGTGCAAATACAGTAGCACTGCAACATACCCAAAGCTGGGGTTCCTAGCACCAAGTGGCCCCGAGATATGGGGCCCCAAAGTCAGGTCATAAAATGTCATTCTCTGCTGCAGTTTACCATCATATTTGTGTTTTCTGGACCAAAAAATAGGGTTCCTTTAAAAACACTTATAAACTCAAAACGCGGCTAAACGCGGGTACCGGCATTTAGCCGCATTTGGCGTCTGAAACGTGGAAAACTTTTGTGTCTGAACCTATTTTTTTGCTTCTGGAAAAACAAGGTTAAAACACAACTGCCTAAAAACGCCAAAAAACGAGACTGTGTACATGGACACATAGGCTAACAATGAAGGAGTTCAGGGGCAGTTTAAAAAAAAAAAAAAAAAAAAAAAAAAAAAAAAAAAAAAAAGTGTCCAACTGCCTCTGAACGCGCGTTTAACAGCGTCTCGTGTGCATGAGGTCTTAGGCTTTCGAGGGACATTTTCTGATTACCTATAAATTGTGGTAGCTCTGAAGTGCCAGGACATTTGAAACACACAAAATTACTACATTTTAGAAAGCAGCCACCCCAAGATGAAAAAGGGAAACACTGGAAGCTCTGGCTCTCATTGGGCAAGGAGCTCCGATTTGTGCACAGCGACACTGGCTGCAGCGCTGCGTGAAAGGCAGGAAGGGAAAGCTTGTTGTGCATCATCGCCAGCATGTACATCCGATTGGTCAAAGGTCACAAGGTACAGAGCACCACTCAAAATGGCAAAAGGCCATTTCATTACAACAGCTGGTCCTATAGGGGTTAGAAGCAAATGTCTGTGCAATCCTAAATTACCACTACAGAGGTGCACCCGTTTTAGATTAGAGGTCGACCGATATGGGTTTTTCTCTGGCCGATGCCGATGCCGATATTTAGAAATCGCAGTGGCCGATGGCCGATATGTGATGCCGATTTTTTTGGGCCGATATATTAGGCCGATTTTTTTTTTTTTTTTTCCCCTTCATCTCATAAAATCTAACATTTAGACCCCTTTCACACTGGGGCTTTTTTCAGGCGCTTTTGGGCTAAAAATAGCGCCTGTAAAGTGCCTGTAAAACGGCTCCCCTGCAGTCTCAGTGTGATATCCCGAGAGCTTTCACACTGAGGCGATGCGCTGGCAGGATGTTAAAATAAAGTCCTGCAAGCAGCATCTTTGGAGCGGTGTATACCACCACTCCTGCCCATTGAAATGAATGCACACCGCTGCCAAAGCGCCTGCAAAGCGTTTTGGCAGCGGCGCTTCAGGCGCGCATTTAACCTCTTCCTCGGCTGCTGCTGGGTGATAAGCTCCCCGCTAGCAGCCGAATAGCGCCGCTAAAATGACGGTAAAGCGCCGCTAAAACTAGCAGCGTTTTACCGTCAACGCATGCCCGCTCCAGTGTGAAAGCAACCTAAAGTGATACAGAAATTTTTTTTACATTTAAACATTTATTAAACAAAACAAACCTCCAATCAGTTCACTTGTATGTAGAATTTAGATTAAAAAAAATATAAAAAAAAAACTATATCTTAAAAATTAATACACAAAAACAGGTAATCAAAACTTTTGGACAAAAAAAAATGGGCTAACTTTACTGCTTAGTTTTTTTTTTAAATTTATTAGTGTATTTTTTTTTTAAATTGCGTTTGAAAGACCGCTGCGCAAATACCGTGTGACATAAAATATTGCAACAACCGCTATTTTATTCCCTAGGGTCTCTGCTAAAAAAAATATATATAATGTTTGGGGGTTCTAAGTGATTTTCTAGCAGAAAATACAGGATTTTTACTTGTAAGCAACAAGTGTCAGAAAAGATTTAGTCTTTAAATGGTTAAACTGAAAACTTCTCCACGGAGTTCAGTCTATTGATAAAAAAGAACTTGAAGAGATACAAATGTATCTTCTTATCAGACTTGGCAGGCTGCCCAGAGAAGGAGAGAAGATAACTTTCAGGCAACTTGCATTGACTTATATTACAGAAGTCATTTGCAAGTCACGGCTGAAGTTATAATCGGCCTTTTTTATCAGCACAATCGGCCGATGCCGATTAAGTAAAAAACGCCAAATATCGGCCGATATATCAGCCGGCCGATATATCGGTCGACCTCTATTTTAGATAACCCCATTATGTATCATGGGAGCCTGTCCCTTCCCTGATACTTTTAAGTTTAGTTACCAGTATTCTATTATGTTCAAGGTACAGAAGTAAACAGAACCCCCACAACTTTTTCTTGCTCTTACAGCTTCTGAAGTTTTGCGGATTTCTGGAACTTCTGCATCCACCTTTATCCATTCAGACAGCTTCCCTACAATAAGTGTATTCCAATCTGTGGGGAAAATGTTACATACAAAATCAACAATTGGGACCATACAGATAACACTATAATATATTATCAGCAATGTTACTGTACTATTTCCCAGCTCATGTAAGCAATGTTACTGTACTATTTTCCAGCTCTTTTTTGGTGTCTGTGAATGAATGTATAAAAGCAATATTTTTTCCTTCCTATTGCCTAAACCAAAAAAAACAAAAAAAAAAAAAAAAAAAAACCACATAGAAGGTACAGATGAAAGATTATATACTCCTGCAGCAGGGTGGATTTGATTTAAATCAAGCCGATTTAAATCACTAGTAAAAAGGCTTGATTTAAATCATAATTTTTAAAGAGCAACTGTCATCTCTGTCCCTCAGCGGCTCCTCCTCTGACAGTCCCATTCACATTATTGGGACAGCTGGTAATGCGGCAGTGACACAAGGTAAGGGACGTTGCGACAGCAGGCAAGTAGATGCCCGCTAACAGGCAGTGCCATGATGGATCTGAAATGACAGGTGCTCTTTAAATGTAAGGACTTAATCTTGCTTGTAATTTGAATCTTCAATATATGCAAACAAAATGAAGATTTCCTATTTAGGATAATAAGCTGTCAGGTTAGTAAAACGATATCAGAACAGATTCAAATCATACAGTTTGTAGTGTACATAACATTTGCACAACAATGGGATAAAGGAATATTCTCGAACTTTGTTTTATCTCATGTTTACCGTGAAATTTTTACACCGAAAGCATTTTATTAAAATAAATTTGATTTATATCCACCCTGTCCTGCGGTGATGATTACCTTGTGAACATAGGGTACATAGATTTGACATGACTGTCACTTGATCTTGCTGTCGGACTACAAAATGACTGCACTATGCAACTTTTAAGGACACCCCCTGGGCTAATTAGGCAATAAGTCCTAAAGGAAAACTTGAGTTTCCTGGCTGGGTGGTGATTTTGTGATAATGTGCATGTATGCACAGCATATTTGCCTCCCAAAGTACTGTCCTCAAGTGATGCATCATCTGTGCTTCCCCTCGCTGTCCTGTCATCTTTGCCCAGCCTTCTTCCATGCTCTGCACCTTCAGCTATATTGATTGGCCAGCCTAGGAGGTCTCAATTCCAAAGCATGAGCACAGCAGTCATTCCATCCCAGTACCCAAGCCATGCGCAGAAATGCAATCAGAAAAACAGACCTTTTATTGAAGAAACTCTCTTCTTCTGGAATAAGCCTACCTTCTAGCAATTTTCTTGTAAAAGACTTTAGCCCCATGTCTCCATGAGGAGAACACTATCTTAGCAATAGAGGCTCTGGAAATGTCTCCCCCCCCCCCCCCCCCAAAACATCCTTACCTCGCCCAGAAAGCAGGAGGTCTGAGCGAGTCTTGGGCCCACATCGAGACTTGGCAGGTTCTCTGTAAAATTCTCTTTTAAATCGTGGATGGAAGATTGGCATACACAGAAAATCAAACCTGCAGAGAAGTACAAGAGAAAAAAAAAAAAAGTTAACAAAGCCCGCTTTAGTTTTAAGTTTAGCAGGCAACAATATCAATAAAACCCAATATAAAGGGGGGGGGGGGGGGGGTTAGGTGTTAAACCTTTTCTTTGAAGACTTGGCTTAGTTTAAATATTTCTTAAACAGTGAAAAAATTCTAAAATCATGATTGTATTTGCTTATACTTGTGCATGCATTACTACTGTTGTCTTAACGATCCATGGTTTTTAAGAGTGCTGGTTCTTAGAACACTGTGCCCGTTTCTCAGACCATGTTCAAATCGCACTTCCTTAGTGAAGGGCACCCCAAATCGCATTTGTAATTTGCATTTGGTGTGGCACGTTTTTCACACATGTACTACTGTTTGTGCAATCTGCAGCCCATTCAAATAAATGGGCTTCTGAATCGCACTGCAGGGGGAACACAGGAATGCAGTCTTCTGGTGTAAACCGGCCCCAAGAGTAATTCTGGGTACAATCAATCGAAAATCAGCCAGTTCACCAGGGACCAACTGAATTACAATCTGTGTGCACCTCCCAGTCTGACAGAAGTCAGTTGATCAATTTCTGTGGAAAGAGACTGCTGGAAAACTTTCAGTCGATCAGCCGCTGCAGCACAGATCAGTGTATTCTGACAGCGGAGTCCCCACCGTCAGAATACAATAACACAGTGGGGAGGATTTCTGCATCCACCTCGCTTGGATGGGGGAATCGTTGGTTTTCTTTGTTCAGTCCACAAACTACAAGTATATACCCAGCTTTAATGCAGCGTAGTAAGTCCTAGCCTGTACATGGTCTCTGAGTACAGGGGTTATGTATCCCCACTAAAGGGAGACCAACACTTCTGGCTGGCCTGACCCTGAACATCTAACCCTAGAAATGTAAATACTGCTCAGATTAACTCAATATAACATACATTTCAGGTTAAACAAACATTTAACTTCCACCTTTTTAGAAATCTAAAAAGGAGTACAAAGTGAATTGAGTTACAAAAATTGTAAAACATGGAAAAGCAGCACCATGAACCAACATACTAATAGAGCTCTGAGCTCCACCACAGAGGAACATAGCACTTGTAATGGACTGCATGATGAGCAGCCATGCTGGTCTAACACTTGGTCTGATTTTTCTATATTGAATAGAGGTCCAGCAGGAGTATAAACAGTCCTCTTCAATAAAGACCGAAGGCTCGTTTTCCAACCCATACATAAAAACATACCTAAAATGCAAAAAAAAAAAAAAAAAAAAAAATCCATTGCAGGTACCGATACTTAGATGTGATGGTTGCATTTGTTTTCTGCTTTTAGGCTTTCCTTTCTTAATTTTACCTGGTGATCTAGTCAGTAACACACTTCCTGCCTTAAGGTGGCTCCTCTGGGGAGGAGCAATGGAGACACTCTTGGACAGCAGCATTCTGTGTAGATTTAGATGGACGTTACAAAAGTAATTGAGAAATTAAAGCATCACTAACCCCAAAAGCAAAAATAAAACATGTTGCAGCTTACCAATCCTTAAAGGGGATGTAAAGTCTCAAGGTTTTTCACCAAGGTTAAAAAAAAAAATAAAAAAAAAATATGGGTGAAAAACCGTACTGCAGCTGCCCCCCCTTACAATTACTTTAAAGTGGTTGTAAAGTCATAACCATTACTGCCAGCCCCTCTGTTTTACTAAGCGATCCTTCACTGTGTACATGTTTTTATTACCTTATTTGAGAACAGTTCTGGTTGGTCACATGACCTAGAGTCGCTCTCCACCTCCGATCTAAGAGCAACAGCGGGAGTAGCCGAGATCCTCCTCATGTCAACTGGGAGGTCACGTGACCACTGTGCTCTCTGCTCAGCCCCTCCCGCTGTAGCCCTTAGATCGGAGAACGACCGGGAGGTCACATGATCGGCCAGAACCGATTTGAAATAAGGTATTTACAGGGACAATTTTATAAAAACCATGTACACAGTGTAGGATGGCTTAGTAAAACAGAGGGGCTGGCAGTAATCTTTAGGACCTCTTTCACGCTGGGCACTTTAACGCTAAAAATAGCGCCTGCAAAGCACCCTGAAAGAGCCGCTGCTGTCTCTCCAATGTGAAAGCCCCGAGGGCTTCAGAAAAAAGGCAGCCTCCAGCAAGAAGAAACAGAAGCAATGCTGGAGGCAATTTACAGCACACTAATTTTAGTAGCATAATTATTAATGTGGACTGCATGTTCCTTGCTAAACGTTTTTTAATCAAGTTAGACCCCTTTAACACTGGCGCGGTTTGCAGGCGCTATTGCGCTAAAAATAGCGCCTGCAAACTGACCTGAAAGAGCTGCTGCTGTGTCTCTAGTGTGAAAGCCCCGAGGGCTTTCACACTGGAGCGGTGCGCTAGCAGGACAGCAAAAAAGTCCTGCTAGCAGCATCTTCGGAGCGGTGTATACACCGCTCCTTCTCATTGAAATCAATGGGCAACGCGGCTATACCGCTGGCAAAGCGCCTCTGCAGAGGCCCTTTGCAGTGGTTTTTAACCCTTTCTCAGCCGCTAGCGGGGGGGGGGGGGGGGGTAAATCCGCCCTGCTAGCGACCGAATACTGTCGCTAATACGACAGTAAAGCGCCGCTAATAATAGCGGCGCTTTACGGCCGACGCACCCCCCCCCAGTGTGAAAGGGGCCTTATGGGTAACATTCCGCTTTAAGCTGGCTTAAGACCCCATACATACTATTAGATTTTCTGCAGATTTTTGTCTTCAGATTTACCAAAACCATGTAATATGAGGTCAAACCTTAAGAGTTTCAATTTGTATTCAATCAGGCAGGCCCTTACACTACATCTGCAGCAAATCTAATAGCATATATGGGGCTTTAGATGGATCTTTTTTCCTCCATCCACACATTTGAAGTGGATGAGGAAATCCTCCCTGCTGCGCTGTTGTATGCTAACAGCGGGAATTGCCCGCCATCAGAATACAGTGCGTACGGAGAGTATTCCCAGTGCTTCACTTTTTCCACATTTTGTTATGTTACAGCCCTATTCCAAAATGGATTAAATTCATTATTTTCCTCAAAATTCTACAAACAATACCCAGAGCTGTCTTTAATATTGATTGGACCCTGGGCAAAACTTTTCTTGGGCCCCCCCCCAATGCAGTTTCGCTCTCCACCTGCTCTGAGACATACGATAAATAGCAGCTAGACTCAAAATCAGTTTACTGAATCAGATCAGGCAGCGATTGCAATTGGTTGCCAGAGGTTACAGTGTGTCATTAATGCTCACTGACTGGTTGCTAGAGGTTACAGCACACATTACGGCTCACTGATTAGTTGTTAGAGGTTGTAGCACAAGATTTCTGCTTGTTGATTGGTTGCTAGAGATTACTGTGGATATGACCTCAGGGGGGCATGATATACATATCAATGCTGCTGGCCGCCGCTTTTTACGTATAGCTGCTGCAATTTACATATGAATGCCGGTAATTTACATGTAAACACAGGGTCTGGCAGGTGAGTCAACAGTACAAAACAAAATAGGGCAGAGCTGGGCAGCATTAGTAGCAGCACTTCACACTGAGATATTGGGACACAGCACGGGACTAAAACCTAGAGGGAAGAGGGAATTCAAACCAGGATAGTTGGCAAGTATGAGGCAGCTGCTTTGGGCCCCACAACAATGACAGGGCCCAGGGCAGCTGCCCCTTTTGCCCTGCCTTAAAGACGGCCCTGACAATACCCCATAATGACAATGTGAAATATATTTGTTTGAAATCTTTGCAAATATATATATATATATGGGCTGGGGGAAAAAAAATCGATTTAAATCTTGAATTGAGTTGAGTGGTCAAATCGATTCAAAATTTAAGCAAATCGATTTTTTTAGCTTTTTTTTTTTCACCGCGCCAGTCCTGAGGCGCTGCGGGCATGAGGTTGGCATGAGTTTTTACGCGAGGCCGAAGCCGTGGCCTCACCTAAAAACTCCTGCCTGCAGCTCCCCAGGACCGGCGCGGTGTCCAAAAAAAAACTCGATTCACCTGACACCGCGCCGGTCCTGAGGAGCTGCGGGCAGGAGCCTTTAGGTGAGGCCGCGGCTTTGGCCTAGTCCGCGAGGCCGGACGCTGCGGACTAGGCCGAAGCCGCGGCATTGCCTAAAAACTCATGCCCGCAGCGCCTCAGGACCGGCACGGTGTCCAAAGAAAAAAAAAAAAAAAGCTCGATTTGAATCGTGAATCGAGTTTTTTTTTAAGAAAATCTCCCAGCCCTAATTATATATATGTACATCATGTACAGAAGTATTCCCAGTCTTTGCCATGACACTCACAATTGAGCTCAGGTGCATCCTGTTCCCACTGATCATCCTTGAGATGTTTCTACAACCTGGAGTCCACCTGTGGTAATTTCAGTTGATTGGACATGATTTGGAAAGGCACACACCTGTCTATACAAGGTCCCACAGTTATGCCCGGTACACACAATGAGATTATCAGACGAATGATAGTCCGTTTTTTTGGGGGTTTTTTTGCATGCTAAGCTCAGATCGAATCCGATGATTTTACTAAAGTCACGAAAAATCCCGTACGACAGATTAAAAATGAGGAGGTGATGTCATGTGTTGTAATACATTTTCAAATGACAGCTGTACTGATTAAAACTAAAATCGTACGAAAAAAATAAAAAATTGTTTTTGCTCAGGAAACCAACAATTACTGTTGTCGGCCCTACTACTGCGATATTCCAGGAGGCTTTTGCTTGCTTATCATAGAACACTTTGTATTTTAACTACTTCCATACAGGGCATTTTCACCCCCTTCCTGCCCAAGCCAATTTTCAACTTTCAGCACGGTCATACTAAACTGTACCCAAATGAAATTTTTATCATTTTTTCCCCACAAATAGAGCTTTCCTTTGGTGGTATTTGATCACCTCTGCGTTTTTTATTTCTTGTGCTATAAACAAAACAAGAGTGATAAGTTTGAAAAAACACAATATTTTTTACTTTTTGCTATAATAAGTATCCAAATTTTTTTTTTAAACAAATTTTTTCCTCAGTTTAGGCCGATACGTATTCTTCTACATATTTTTGGTAAAAAATATCGCAATTGGTTTGCGCAAAAGTTATAGCGTCTACAAAATAAGGGGATAGATTTATAGCATTTTTATTATTATTTTTTTACTAGTAATGGCGGCGATCTGCGATTTTTATTGTGACTGCGATATTGCGGCGGACACTTCGGACAATTTTCACACATTTTTGGGACCATTCACATTTATACAGCGATCCGTGCTATAAAAATGCATTGATTACTGTATAAATGTGACTGGCAATGAAGGGGTTAACCAGGAGGGGGCGCTGTAGGGGTTAATGTGTTGCTAGGGAGTGATTCTAACTGTGGGGGGAGGGGATTCACAAGGGGAGGAGACCGATGGGTGTTCCTCTGTACAAGGAACACACCATCGGTCTCCTCACATCTGACAGGATGTGGATCTGTGTGTTTACCCGAGCGATGCGGCGGGCGGGCGCACCCCCTGGGCTGCCTGGAAGGCTGCGCCGTCATATGACGGCGGCGCAGAACAACAGCTGCACCGTCCCGCCGTCATATGACGGTGGGCAGCAAGTGGTTAAAGTAGAATTTTAGTCAGAAAATTGAGTCACTTTGAATGAGATCACGTCAGGGTGGTCCCTTTTGCAGGTACAGTATAGATAAAACAAAAAATAAGTGCCTATACTGTTTAAAATCCAGCAATACACCCTCTCCCTGCACATGCTCAGTTGCTCTCCATTTTAAGACACTGCCAAGTTTGTAGAGGCCGATCTACTGACAGCCTTAAAACAAAAATTAAACCCTCCTATCCTTTACAGCCAAGGAAGCTGCTTCCATTGGATCTGCAACTGCCATGGTGCAGCACATGTGATCCGTTATGACACCAGCCATTTGATGGTTGGGTAGTTTGGTTGAGGACACAAGCAAATGTGACAGCTAGCAATCCCAGCATTCTTAAACCATTGAAATCGGTGGGTTTAGTTCCACTTCATAATTTACAGCTGGGGCTCTGAGCTACAGCAAAATGGCAGCCTAAAGCAAGGATCAGGAACATTGCTGGAGGCAATTTACAGCACACACTAATTTTGGTAGCATAATGATTAATGTGGAATATATGTTCCTTGCTAAAGATTTTTTTTATAAATCAAGTTATTGGTAAAGTTCACCTTTAATGAATACAAGGCATTTTGTGATTTGGCCAGATTGTTTGTGAGCAGCTTCCCCTCTGCACACTGACCACAAGGGATCACTGCAATGTTGCAGTTTTTTTTTTTCTGGACCCATCAGAGAGAAGGTACTGTGATGTCACAGCTTCAGTAAAAACATAAGGCATTCTATGAATGGTGGCATTGCCCAGCTTGCAGAGGGAAAGCCACTGGACACAGAGCCATGAAGATCAGTGATGGACCGCTCAGGTAGGAGACAGTGCCAAGCTGGACCAATGGGAGGATATGATGATCATTCATGGACAGTATGGGGTGCAGGTATCAGAGTCCCCCCAGTGTATTCCATGGGCAGGGCTAGTCATGTGATCAGCAGGTATACAATGGGAGGATATGGTAGATCTCTTCATACAGTACACGTGTTCTCCCTGTGTGATGTCTGGGCAGCCATATAACAGAGCCCACATTATGAATGTCCTATATAGAGTGCAGGGGTCCTGTATACACATCCCTCCCCGTGTATACAAGGCTCTGCTCACAGCGGCACATGTCTCCTCTCCACGTTGTCTCTCCTCCCCCACCTTATCACAGCAAACAAGGCCGCCGCCGTTACAGCGGACTCCACAAGCTCACCCTTGTTTGGCTACAGCTCCCAATGTGTCCGGCACCTCCGAGACACAGCTCAGATCCCGTCCACTGGACACCCGGCCTCCCCCACTGCCAGCCGCCGCCATCTTGACCACAGACTCACTCCACGCGCGTTACAAGGGTCACGCCCCCTCCTCATGACAACTGTCACCGCCGGCCAATGAGAAGCGTATATGGGCGTCAGAAGGAAAAATCCAATCACGTCATCCGGCTCTACCGCTGGCCGACGGTGGCATGAGGCTAGCAGCGCAGACCAATTAGAGGAAGGAGAAGTCAATGAGGGGCGTTGACGTTTTTAGAAATAGGACTTTACTGTGCGTGCGACCACGCCTTTAAAAGCAACCATAGCAACATGAATGCGCACCAATCACAATCTCACGGTCTTCTTTAGTTGACATAATAGGGATATCAATGGGCCAGTGGCGCAATGGATAACGCGTCTGACTACGGATCAGAAGATTCTAGGTTCGACTCCTGGCTGGCTCGTAATGACATTTTTAGGGACTCAGAGGTGTAATTTTTCTACAGTTGTCCCAAAACGTTTTAAAGACTTTTTAGCTGCTGTTTTATTAAGTAGAATTCTTTTTTTTTCTGCTAAGGCTGGGCTCGCACTGGTGCGATGCGGGAACCACTGCGATTCCTATGCGGGTTCCCGCATTAATGACACCCCCAGATCGGTTCGCAGAACACAGTGCGAACTGTGGAATCAGATGGAATTGGATCACATGAGTCTGAACACCCATGTGATCCGATTCCAGTGCAAAATAAAAAAAAAAAAAAAAGGGCTTTGCATTATTTTGGTTTGAATGCGATGTAATTTCAGAGATACAAACTGTATGGCTGAATTTGCACTGCACAGACATCGCATGTGATCTGCACAGACATGCAATGCCAATCACATGTCTGCAATCACACCAATGTGAACCCAACTTTAGATGTGCAGCCAGGGCACTGTGAAAGCAGGCAGTTGAGTTATGGTTTTACTGACCCCCCAACTGCCTACCTAAACAAGGAGACCCCTTTCACACTGAGGCAGTTTTCAGGCATTTTAGTGCTAGAAATAGCGCCTGTAAAGCACCTGAAAACTGCCTCCCACTCATTGCAGTGAGTGCTTTCACACCTGGGCGGTGCACTTGCGGGACGTCAGAATAAGTCCAGCATCTTTGGGGGGGGGTTTGGGGACGCTGTATTTAGCGCTCCCAAAACCCTCCTGCCCATTGGGATGAATGGGCATCACTTCCAAAGCGTCTGAAAAGCGATTCGGAAGCGCCGCAACACAGGAGTTTTTAACCCCTTCTTTGGGGTTAAAAATGTCCCGCTAGCGGCTGAAAAGTGCTTCTTAAACAGCGGTAAAGCGCTGCTAAAACAAGTGGCGCTGTACCGCTGATGGCCGGCGCTTTCAGTGTAAGTTGTAGCTGCTCAGGGCTGTACTGTAGTCACAAGGGCCAGCTTAGCGGCGGCAGCAGCAACATTCAAACCGCTCGTCACATTTAGTGGACAATAAAATAAAAAATGTCTGCGCCTATCCGTGTGCAATCCAATTAATGTTTTTAAACCAAAACCTTTTTTTCTTTATAATTGACAATTTTTATTAAATTTTGCATTTTTTCAGTACAAAAATAGAAAAGAAAATAATATTAACATTCTCTGGACAGCATACAAGCCTCCAATTAAAAACAAAAAAGAAAACAAACTAAGGTGAGACAATGGGGGTTATTTACGAAAGGCAAATCCACTTTGCACTGAAAGTGCACTTGGAAGCGCAGTCACTCTAAATCTGAGGGGTAGATCTGAAATGAGGGGAAGCTCTGCTGATTTTATTATCCAATCATGTACAAGCTAAAATGCTGTTTTTTATTTTCCTTGCATGTCCTCCTCGGATTTACAGCGACTGCACTTCCAAGTGCACTTGTAGTGCAAAGTGGATTTTCCTTTGGTAAATAACCCCCAAAGCCTGTTAGCTATATACATATAAGTGTAAAGTATATCTGAAAGATAAATGATAACACAGGGCGGCACAGTGGTGCAGTGGTTAGCACTCTCACCTAGCAGTAAAAAAGGGTCGCTGGTTCGAATCCCAACTACGACACTACCTGCCTGGAGTTTGCATGTTCTCCCTGTGCCTGCATGGGTTTCCACCGGGTACTCTGGTTTCCTCCCACACTCCAAAGACATGCTGGTAGGTTAATTGGCTTCTGTCCAAAATTGGCCCTAGTATATGAATGGGGACCTTGGATTGAGGGTAGGGACTGATGTGAGTGTGCGATGTTCAGGGTTAGGGACAAGGGTCAGGGTTGTAGACCCACACTCACTCAGGTTGAACTGGATGGACTGGTGTCTTTATTCAACCTTACTAACTATGTAGCTCTAGATTAATAATAGTACAAAAAACACTATCTAACTTACTATATCAGCATATTAGTAATTTGCATAAGTGTAGTATACATATCCATGGGAAAGGAAAAAGAGAGAAGGAAAAAATCAACCAGCTGGGCCCGAACTCCTGGGCTCACAGGTTTATCCAACGAAAAGGAAGAGATTCTAAAGCCTCATACACACGATCGGACTTTATACAAACTTTCCTGAGGATTTCTGTACAAAGGGGCGTTGGCCGTGAACTTGTTAAGCATACACACGGCAGGACTTATTAGGCAACAAACACGAATTGTAGTGACGTTTCAACGTACTGACAACACTTCAAAAGAGGACGTTCAATTCTCCGGCGCCACCCTTTGGTCAACTTCTGTATTGTTGTCTGATCTTTTGCATTGGTTCTGAGCATGTGTGTTTGTACTTTGTACTAAAGTCCGATGGTTTTGTGTACACACGATCGGACTTGCCGACGTCGGACTTTTGTTGCCGCCAAGTTTGTCTGTACGCACAGCCAACATTTGTCCGATGAAAACCGAAAAAGTTTGTCCGATGGAGTGTACACACGGTCGGATGTTGCCTTAACCAGTTGCCGACCGCCTAACGCAGATATACTGTGGCAGTATGGCATGGGCAGGCAAAATCACGTACCTGGTACGTGATCTGCCTCCCGCTGGTGGGGGGTCCGATCGGACCCCCCCAGGTGCCCGAGGCGGTCGGCTTCTGTCTGGGAGCGATCAGAGGTGAGGGGGAGACCATCCATTTGTGGCCCCCCCCCTTGCGATTGCTCCCAGCCAATGAAATTCTTCCTCTGCTGCTGTATAGTAAACAGCAGCAGAGGAAATGATGTCATCTCTCCTCGGCTCGGTATTTTCCGTTCCGGCGCCGAGGAGAGAAGACATCTGAGTGAGCTGCACAACACACACACACACACACACACATAGTAGAACACGCCAGGCATACATTACACCCCCCATCACCCCCCCCCCCTGTCACACTGACACCAAGCAGTTTTTTTTTCTTCTGATTACTGCATTGGTGTCAGTTTGTGACAGTTATAAGTGGTAGGGCAGTTAGTGTTACCCCCCTTTAGGTCTAGGGTACCCCCCTAACCCCCCCTAATAAAGTTTTAACCCCTTGTTCACCCCCCGTTGCCAGTGTCACTAAGCAATCGTTTTTCTGATTGCTGTATTAGTGTCACTGGTGACGCTACTTAGGGAGGTAAATATATAGGTTCACCGTCAGCCTTTTAACCCCTTGATTGCCCCCTAGTTAACCCTTTCATCAGTGATCACCGTATAACTGTTACGGGTGACGCTGGTTAGTTAGTTTATTTCTTATAGTGTCAGGGCACCCGCTGTTTATTACCAAATAAAGGTTTAGCCCCCAGATCACCCGGCGGTGGTATAAGTTAGGTTTTAGGGTCAGATAGGGTCTGCGTCGCCCCAGGCAGCGTCAGGTTAGTGCCAGTAGCGCTAACACCCAGGCACGCAGCATACGCCTCCCTTAGTGGTATAGTATCTGAACGGATCAATATCTGATCCGATCAGATCTATACTAGCGTCCCCAGCAGTTTAGGGTTCCCAAAAACGCAGTGTTAGCGGGATCAGCCCAGATACCTGCTAGCACCTGCGTTTTGCCCCTCCGCCCAGCCCAGCCCACCCAAGTGCAGTATCGATCAATCACTGTCACTTACAAAACACTAAACGCATAACTGCAGCGTTCACAGAGTCAGGCCTGATCCCTGCGATCGCTAACAGTTTTTTTGGTAGCGTTTTGGTGAACTGGCAAGCACCAGTGGCCTAGTACACCCCGGTCGTAGTCAAACCAGCACTGCAGTAACACTTGGTGACGTGGCGAGTCCCATAAGTGCAGTTCAAGCTGGTGAGGTGGCAAGCACAAGTAGTGTCCCGCTGCCACCAAGAAGACGAACACAGGCCCGTCGTGCCCATAATGCCCTTCCTGCTGCATTTGCCAATCCTAATTGGGAACCCACCACTTCTGCAGCGCCCGTACTTCCCCCATTCACATCCCCAACCAAATGCAGTCGGCTGCATGAGAGGCTATTTCTTTATGTCCTCCCGAGTACCCCTACCCAACAAAACCCCCAAAAAAGATGTTGTGTCTGCAGCAAGCGCGGATATAGGCCTGACACCCTCTATTATTGTCCCTCCTGTCCTGACAATCCTGGTCTTTGCATTGGTGAATGTTTTGAACGCTACCATTCACTAGTTGAGTATTAGCGTAGGGTACAGCACTGCACAGACTAGGCACACTTTCACAGGGTCTCCCAAGATGCCATCGCATTTTGAGAGACCCGAACCTGGAACCGGTTACAGTTATAAAAGTTAGTTACAAAAAAAAGTGTAAAAAAACCAAAACAAAAAAATATATAAAATAAAAAAAAATAGTTGTCGTTTTATTGTTCTCTCTCTCTATTCTCTCTCTATTGTTCTGCTCTTTTTTTACTGTATTCTATTTTGCAATGTTTTATTGTTATTAAGTTTTATCATGTTTGCTTTTCAGGTATGCAATTTTTTATACTTTACTGTATACTGTGTTTTATTGTTAACCATTTTTTTGTCTTCAGGTACGCCATTCACGACTTTGAGTGGTTATACCAGAATGATGCCTTCAGGTTTAGGTGTCATGTTGGTATCATTCTTTTCAGCCAGCGGTCGGCTTTCATGTAAAAGCAATCCTAGCGGCTAATTAGCCTCTAGACTGCTTTTACAAGCCGTGGGAGGGAATGCCCCCCCCCCCCACCGTCTTCCATGTTTTTCTCTGGCTCGCCTGTCTCAACAGGGAACCTGAGAATGCAGCCGGTGATTCAGCCAGCTGACCATAGAGCTGATCAGAGACCAGAGTGGCTCCAAACATCTCTATGGCCTAAGAAACCGGAAGCTACGAGCATTTCATGACTTAGATTTCGCCGGATGTAAACAGCGCCATTGGGAAATTGGGAAAGCATTTTATCACACCGACCTTGGTGTGGTCAGATGCTTTGAGGGCAGAGGAGAGATCTAGGGTCTAATAGACCCCAATTTTTTCAAAAAAGGAGTACCTGTCACTACCTATTGCTATCATAGGGGATATTTACATTCCCTGAGATAACAATAAAAATGATTACAAAAAAAAAGAAAATTAAAAAGAACAGTTTAAAAATAATATAAAAAAGCAAAAAAATAATAAAGAAAAAAAAAAAAAAAAAAAAGCACCCCTGTCCCCCCCTGCTCTTGCGCTAAGGCGAACGCAAGCGTCGGCCTGGCATCAAATGTAAACAGCAATTGCACCATGCATGTGAGGTATCACCGCGAAGGTCAGATCGAGGGCAGTAATTTTAGCAGTAGACCTCCTCTGTAAATCTAAAGTGGTAACCTGTAAAGGCTTTTAAAAATGTATTTTTTTTGTCGCCACTGCACGTTTGTGCGCAATTTTAAAGCATGTCATGTTTGGTATCCATGTACTCGGCCTAAGATCATCTTTTTTATTTCAAAAAACATTTGGGCAATATAGTGTGTTTTAGTGCATTAAAATTTTGAAAAGTGTGTTTTTTCCCCAAAAAATGCGTTTGAAAAATCGCTGCGGAAATACTGCGTGAAAAAAAAAATGAAACACCCACCATTTTAATCTGTATGGCATTTGCTTTAAAAAGAATATATATATAATGTTTGGGGGTTCAAAGTAATTTTCTTGCAAAAAAAAAAATAATTTTTTCATGTAAACAAAAAGTGTCAGAAAGGGCTTTGTCTTCAAGTGGTTAGAAGAGTGGGTGATGTGTGACATAAGCTTCTAAATGTTGTGCATAAAATGCCAGGACAGTTCAACCCCCTCAAATGACCCCATTTTGGAAAGTAGACACCCCAAGCTATTTGCTGAGAGCAATGTCAAGTCCATGGAATATTTTATATTGTGACACAAGTTGCGGGAAAAAGACAAATTCTTTTTTTTTTTTTTTTGCACAAAGTTGTCACTAAATGATATATTGCTCAAACATGCCATGGGAATATGTGAAATTACACCCCAAAATAAATTCTGTTGCTTCTCCTGAGTACGGGGATACCACATGTGTGAGACTTTTTGGGAGCCTAGCCGCGTACGGGACCCCGAAAACTGCCTTCAGGCTTTCTAAGGGCGTACATTTTTGATTTCACTCTTCATTGCCTATCACAGTTTCGGAGGCCATGGAATGCCCAGGTGGCACAAAACCCCCCCAAATGACCCTATTTTGGAAAGTAGACACCCCAAGCTATTTGCTGAGAGGTATAGTGAGTATTTTGCAGACCTCACTTTTTGTCACAAAGTTTTGAAAATTGAAAAAAGAAAAAAAATTTTTTTTTTCTGGTCTTTCTTCATTTTCAAAAACAAATGAGAGCTGCAAAATACTCACAATGCCTCTCAGCAAATACCTTGGGTTGTCTACTTTCCAAAATGGGGTCATTTGGGGGGGTTTTGTGCCATCTGGGCATTTTATGGCCTTCAAAACTGTGATAGGTAGTGAGGAGTGAAATCAAAAATTTACACCCTTAGAAATCCTGAAGGCGGTTATTGGTTTTCGGGGCCCCGTACGCGGCTAGGCTCCCAAAAAGTCCCACACATGTGGTATCCCCATACTCAGGAGAAGCAGCTAAATGTATTTTGGGGTGCAATTCCACATATGCCCATGGCCTGTGTGAGCAATATATCATTTAGTGACAACTGTTTGTAATTTTTTTTTTTTGTCATTATTCAATCACTTGGGACAAAAAAAAATAATATTCAATGGGCTCAACATGCCTCTCAGCAATTTCCTTGGGGTGTCTACTTTCCAAAATGGGGTCATTTGGGGGGGTTTTGTACTGCCCTGCCATTTTAGCACCACAAGAAATTACATAGGCAGTCATAAATTAAAGGCTGTGTAAATTCTCAGAAAATGTACCCTAGTTTGTAGGCGCTATAACTTTTGCGCAAACCAATAAATATCCACTTATTGACATTTTTTTACCAAAGACATGTGGCCGAATACATTTTGGCCTAAATGTATGACTAAAATTGAGTTTATTGGATTTTTTTTATAACAAAAAGTAGAAAATATCATTTTTTTTCAAAATTTTCGGTCTTTTTCCGTCTATAGCGCAAAAAATAAAAACGGCAGAGGTGATCAAATACCATCAAAAGAAAGCTCTATTTGTGGGAAGAAAAAGACGCAAATTTCGTTTGGGTACAGCATTGCATGACCACGCAATTAGCAGTTAAAGCGACGCAGTGCCAAATTGTAAAAAGTGCTCTGGTCAGGAAGGGGGTAAATCCTTCCGGGGCTGAAGTGGTTAAAGAATATTAAAGACACAGCGCAAGATATATATATTTTTCATTCACTTATGCCAGGGGTGCTTAACCTGTGGCCTGCAGGTCACATGTGGCCCTCGGAGCCCTTTGATGTGGCCCTCGACCTCAAACCAGGAAAGTGCATGCCCATGCTCTGGGAGGGTCGGCAAGCCCAACTCGTGATCAATGGGTTTGCGACCCGCCATCCCAGAGCATCAGAGTGCATGGACCCAGCACCCAGTAGAGGAAACAGGTGGAGGGAGGGATCCGCATAAGCCGATGCTTCCTCTGTAGCGCCGGCTCCTGTACCAGGCAGACTGATACCAAGTGCACTTCTCCTGGGACTTTCCTAGCAGCCTGGAGAGCGATGCCAGCAGAAGCTGAAAGAGGAAAAGATCAGCGTATTAAACATCATATACATTGCACTTTTGCAATAGGCATTTCACACTCACAAAATGGGTTATTAGGCTGTTTTCACACTGATAGTGCACCTACGGCTTTCCTGCGGGTTAGCTACACTGAGCCATAGACTTCTATTATATCCTGCAAGTTTGCTGTGCTTTCAGAAAGTGCACCATACTCACAAGATATATTAAAAGTCTATGGCAAAGTGCAGCTAGCCCGCAGGAAAGCCGCAGGTGTACTGCGCTGCACTTGCCGTGTGGGTAAACCATAGCGCATCAGTGTGAAAGCAGGCTTACAGGGGGCTCGGGACAGTAAGGGCTCATTTACATTTACGGTTTAGGGAGTTGTAAAACCTCATAGTTCATTATGGGCTGTGACCGGTTACCAAATCACTTAAAGGAGTTTTAAATTCAGAAGGTTTTTTATCTTAACCACTTGCCGACCGGGCCATAGCCGAAAGACAGCTACAGCGCGATTGGCTTTTTCTGGGTGGGCGTCCATGGGACGTCCTCACAGAATCGCGTTCCCGTGCGCCCCCTGGGGCGCGCAACCAGGAACATCCGTGACCGCCAGGTCCGGAAGACCCGGCGCATCACGGTAAACAGCCGCTGGTAGCGGCCGTTTACCACTTCATCACTCTGTCAAATGACGGAGCAATCACTTGTAAACAAACCGGCATCATGTCATGACG
This sequence comes from Aquarana catesbeiana, assembly GCF_042186555.1. NCBI lineage: Eukaryota > Metazoa > Chordata > Amphibia > Anura > Ranidae > Aquarana > Aquarana catesbeiana. The sequence continues at coordinate 349,597,736 of NC_133324.1, read as the reverse complement.
CCAGTTCCTCCCTCCCCTCTCTGTACTGATCTGTACAGTGTGAGGGGAGAGGGGGAGAGATCGTTTGCAGCAGTGCTGTGGGCTGGATCTGTAGTGCCCACAGTGCTGCTCAGTGCCCATACTCTGCCCATACTCTGCCCATACTCTGCCCATACTCTGCCCATACTCTGCCCATACTCTGCAGTACTGTGTTAATAATCTGCAATATTCTGTCCATACTCTGTCCATACTCTGCCCATACTCTGCCCATACTCTGCAGTACTGTGTTAATAATCTGCAATATTCTGTCCATACTCTGTCCATACTCTGCCAATAATATGCAGTACTCTGTCAATACTCTGCAATAATCTGCAATACTACAATACTCGCCAATACTCGCCAATGCTCTGCCAATACTCACCAATACTCTGCAATAAATTTTAACAGAAACAAAGAATTTTTTTTTTTTTTTTTTACCGAATTTTCAGTCTTTTTTGATTTATAGCGCAAAAAATAAAAAAAAACAGCGGTGATTAAATACCACCAAAAGAAAGCTCTATTTGTGTGAAAAAAAGGACAAACATTTCATATGGGTACAGTAATTGTCATTCAAAGTGTGAGAGCACCGAAAGCTGAAAATTGGTCTGGTTAGGAAGGGGATTTAAGTGCCCAGTGGTCAAGTGGTTAATGCATTCTATGCATTAAAGCGGAGGTTCACACAAAAATTGAACCTCCGCTTTTCGGAACCCTCCCCCCCCTCCGGTGTCACATTTGGCCCCTTTCAGGGGGGAGGGGGGTGCAGATACCTGTCTAAGACAGGTATTTGCACCCACTTCCGGCATAGACTCCCACGGGAGTCTATGCCTCTTCCCGTCCCCACCACACTGTCTGCTGGAACACACAGGGGTCCCAGAGACAGCGGGGACCAGTTAGGAAGTGCAGCGCGACTCGCGCATGTGCAGTAGGGAACCGGAAAGTGAAGCCGCAGGGCTTCACTTCCTGATGCCCTTACAGAGATTGGCGGCGGCAGCACCCGAGGACCGAGGGACGATTCAGTCTCGGGTGCCGACATCGCTGGACCCTGGGACAGGTAAGTGTCCTTATTTTAAAAGTCAGCAGCTGCAGTATTTGTAGCTGCTGACTTTTCAATTTTTTTTTTTCGCGGGACTCCCTCTTTAAGATAAAAAGCCTTCTGTGTGCAGCAGCCTCCCCTAATACTTACCTGAGCCCCATCTCTGTCAAGCTATGTGCACGAATGTCTCGGCCGTCTGAGACTCTCCCTACTGATTGGCTGAGACACAGCAGCAGCCCCATTGGCTCAGGAGATAGGGGGCGGGGCCGGATGGGGCTCCGTGTCTGAATGGACACAGGGAGCTGTGATTCGGCTCGGGTGCCCCCATAGCAAGCTGCTGACTGTGGGGGCACGTGACAGGAGGGAGGGGCCAGGAGCACCGAAGAGGAGGATTGGGGCTGCTTTGTGCAAATCCACGGCAATAGAGAAGGTAAGTATAATGTTTGTTATTTTTATAGAAAAAAAACAAGACTTTACAATCATTTTAAGTGGCCCTCACTCTTCAAAAGGTCGAGCACCCCTGACTTACAGTATCTCAGAAAAGTGAGTACACCCCTCACATTTTTGTAAATATTTTATTATATCTTTTTATGTGACAACACTGAAGAAATGATACTTTACTAAAATGTAAAGTAGTGAGTGTACAGCTTATATAACAGTGTAAATTTGATGTCCCCTCGAAATAACTCAACACACAGCCATTAATGTCTAAACCGCTGGCAACAAAAGTGAGTACACCCCTAAGTGAAAATGTCCAAATTGGGCCCATTTAGCCATTTTCCTTCCCTGGTGTCATGTGACCCAGAGCAGACTGACAACTCATGGGGCCCCTGGACAATAGGAGATCATGGGGCCCCCCTGTGTCCCTGTCACACTGCCCACATTACATACGTTGGTCCCCTCCCCCTTTAGCTGCAGAGGCAGCAGCTGAGGCAGGATCGCAGATCGCTCTCCTCACCCCTGACAGTATGGAGATCTGTCTGTTCCAGGGGAGCCCAATCTGCCGCAGTATAACTGCGGTGGCTGGTTGGGAAGGGGTTAAGCATGGCAGTTCACAGAACAATACAATACACAGAGTCCTCCAGGACACTTACCAGCTAGCCAGCAAAATAAAAATGTCTAAATTGTTTGAACAGTTTAGGGGACATTTACTAAAACCAGAGTGCAAAATCTGGTGCAGCTCTGCATAGAAACCAATCAGCTTCTAGGTTTTATTGTCAAAGCCTAATTGAACAAGCTGAAGTTAGCAGCTGATTGGTTACCATGCACAGCTGCACCAGATGCGTGCATCAGTTGTAGTAAATCGCCCCCTTTTTGTTCAGTTGGATACATTTGCAAATATATGTGAAGCCGCACTGCCATGTCAAGCCACCTCTGCAAAGTGCGGTCCCTAACTCTACGGGGATCTGATTGGTCGGTGACGCCCATGTGACAGCGCCGACCAATTAGAATGCTCCGAAATGTCCCTTCTTACGGGGGACATTTTAGAGATTAAGCCGAGGGGATTTCTAAGCCCTGGTCTGGTGAGGCGGCGATACCGGGGCACAGAATGGGAGATCACCGCGCTACAGGTCAGTGGGATGGGGGGGCAGTGTTGCCAACCTACCAGATTTAAATTTACTGGCACAACACCCAAAATTTACTGGCACAGCCACGTTTTTACTGGCCTTTCACAAAAGTTACAAAATTACATTTTTAGGTGCAAATTTCAGTATTTAGGCTACGAACAAGTACACCAGGCAAATAGCTATGTGATTTAACCTCCCTGGCGGTATGATTCTTTCTGATTTTAGGTGCTGAAAGCGGTACAATTATTTTGCATGGAAATTTGGCGTTTTATATTGTAGGCCTGTAATTCTTAACAATAACACACTTAAATCTGTCCAAACAAGAGTCTAGTAGATATCCCGGGTATGATAAAGTTTGAAACACAAAAACATAAATTATAATATAATAAAAAAAAAAAAAATAATTAAAAAAAATAAAAATAAATAGTAATAAAATAAATTTCCCCACAATTCACTATCGCTCAATTCTGCAAGTGTTCTAATTTACTATCGCTGTTTTCTAGCTGGTCTAAAGCCATTTTTGACGTAAAGGGACACTTTTTGGTTGCTATGGACAATCTCCAGTTTCCAGGCAGAAAGAACAGTATATGCAATATAAAACTGCATGCAGGGCATGGGCCAGAGCACTGGGGACAAATGGGATGTGAAATGATTTCATACAGTACTGTAATCTGTAAGATTACAGTACTGTATGTGTTATGCTTTTTACATTTTTTTGAATTTGCCGCCAGGCTCCGCCCCCGTGCGTCGCGACGCTCGCAGGGAACGGAGCCTGGCACAGAGAGGCTTCGGAGGAGGACGGAGCCCACGGACACTGCGGGGGACATCGCAGGATCCCGGGGACAAGGTAAGTAAGGAGGCACCAGGATCCTGCGATGCAATCCCGAGTGTGGCTCGGGGTTACCGCTAATGGTCCTGAATTTTAACCCCGAGCCACACTCGGGAATACCGCCAGGAAGGCTACGGTAGATATTAAGGTATAAAAACATATTTTTGTTATTTTCGATATAATAAGGGCGGATTATTTAGTCCAATCACCTCCTGCCTCCATCCCCCTCTGCCTCCAACACCCACTGCCACCATCCCCCTCTGATACCATTACCCTCCCCCTCTGCCACCATCACTCCCTGCCTCCATCCCCCTCTGCCATCATCAACCCCTGCCTCCATCCCCCTTTGCCACCATCAACCCCTGCCTCCATCCCCCTCTGCCACCATCAACCCCTGCCTCCATCACCCCCTTCCACCAACACCCCCTGCCTCCATCACCCCCCTGCCACCATCACCCCCTTTCTGCCTGCCACCATCACCTGCTGTCACCGTCGGCTGGGCTATGGGCTGTCACTCCGTCCCCGACTACCCGTGGACTCTGGATTGCCTGCCACCACCCCCCTCTGCTACCATTACCCTCCCCCTTTGCCTCCATCCCCCTCTGCCACCATCACCCCCTGCCACCATCCCCCTCTGCCACCATCACCCACTGTCTCCATCCCCCTCTGCCACCATCACCCCCTGCCTCCATCCCCCTCTGCCACCATCACCCCCTGCCACCATCCCCCTCTGCCACCATCACCCACTGTCTCCATCCCCCTCTGCCACCATCACCCCCTGCCTCCAGCCCCCCCTGCCACCATCACCCCCTTTCTGCCTGCCACCATCACCTGCTGTCACCGTCGGCTGGGCTATGGGCTGTCACTCCGTCCCCGACTACCCGTGGACTCTGGATTGCCTGCCACCACCCCCCTCTGCTACCATTACCCTCCCCCTCTGCCACCATCACTCCCTGCCTCCATCCCCCTCTGCCATCATCAACCCCTGCCTCCATCCCCCTTTGCCACCATCAACCCCTGCCTCCATCCCCCTCTGCCACCATCAACCCCTGCCTCCATCACCCCCTTCCACCAACACCCCCTGCCTCCATCACCCCCCTGTCACCATCACCCCCTTTCTGCCTGCCACCATCACCTGCTGTCACCGTCGGCTGGGCTATGGGCTGTCACTCCGTCCCCGACTACCCGTGGACTCTGGATTGCCTGCCACCACCCCCCTATGCTACCATTACCCTCCCCCTTTGCCTCCATCCCCCTCTGCCACCATCACCCCCTGCCACCATCCCCCTCTACCACCATCACCCACTGTCTCCATCCCCCTCTGCCACCATCACCCCCTGCCTCCAGCCCCCTCTGCCACCATCAACCCCTGCCTCCAACACCCCCTGCAACCATCACCCCCCTGCCATCATCACCCCCTGCTGTCACTGTCTGCTGGGCTGTGACTCCATCCCCGACTCCCCGTGGACTCTGGATTGCCTGCCACCAACCCCCTCTGCTACCATCACCCTCCCCCTCTGCCTCCATCACCCCCAGCCACCAACACCCTCTGCTACCATCACCCCTGCCTCCATCACCCACTACGACCTGCCACCATCACCTGCTGTCACCGTCGGCTGGTCTATGGGATGTCACTCCGTCCCCTACTACCCGTGGACTCTGGAATCTGGATTGCCTGCCACCAACCCCCTCTGCTACCATCACCCTCTGCCTCCAACACCCTCTGCTTCCGTCATCCCATGCGGCCTGCCACTATCACCTACCTGCTGTCACCGTAGGCTGGGCTATGGGCTGTCACTCCATCCTCGACTCCCCGTGGACTCTGGAAGTTGGATTGCCTGGATGCAGGGCTCCTCCATTCTGCCGCCGCCACATGCTGCTCAGCCTCCTGCTCCAATGCTCCTGGTTACAGATTTTAAATGTTGGCGCGCCTGGTGGGATGTGTTATTACATCACTCGCCTCGCCATTACAGCGTGCCGCACAGCCTCTGAAATCCACCCCCTCTCCACTGGCCGAATACAGGATCGGCTCGGCAAGCATGCGCAGTTCCAAGCTGGACCGGTCATGGCTATTTTTTACTGGCACTTTCCCGCTATCACAGGCATTTATGGGCGGGGGGAAAAGTGCCTGTTTTTACGGGCTGGCTGTAAAAATACGGGCGGTTGGCAACACTGAGGGGGTGAGGAGGGGGTCCCGTATAAGTACATCTTACAGATTTTTCTGTAAAGGTGAACTTACCCTTTAAATTTTTTGAAAAAAATCCATGGGCAGTAATCGTGATGCGTCGGGAATTGAATCGAAGACTGGATAATTGTAATCGAATCGTGAGACCAGTGAAGATGCGCATCTCTACTTTTTATACATAAGGCCCTTGTAATGTGCAATAATCTTTGTATATTTTTTCATCACCATTTCTACTTTAGTCAGTTAGTGTGACATTGTACCAACACATTTACACTTTTAACTGCAAGTAACAAACCTGTATTATGTTGCATAATTACATTTGTAGAATACATTTTGAGAACCACTTTTCAAAATTGCCAAAAGGACAGAAATATGTAAGAAGCCCTTCTGTGTTGAGTAGGGCTGCAACTAACGATTATTTTCATAATCGATTAGTTGGTGGATTGTTTCGATTAATCGATAATTCCGTTAAGCACCTTAAAAAAAGTGTGGTGTATAATTTAGTTAATGTGTACAGTTTTAAAAAAGGTCATTTATTCTTAAATATCTCCATGCAGTGGTAAAATATAAATAACCAACTATGTGGTTAGGGAGCAAAATATCGAATCCACTCTGAGCATAACAGACAGAAGAGATATACTGTATATACTATTAGAGGAGAGATATACTGTATATACTATTAGAGGAGAGATATAATGTATATACTATTAGAGGAGAGATATACTGTATAAACTATTAGAGGAGATATACTGTATAAACTATTAGAGGAGATACACTGTATAAACTATTAGAGGAGATATACTGTATAAACTATTAGAGGAGATATACTGTATATACTATTAGAGGAGAGATATACTGTATAAACTATTAGAGGAGATATACTGTATAAACTATTAGAGGAGATATACTGTATAAACTATTAGAGGAGATATACTGTATATACTATTAGAGGAGATATACTGTATATACTATTAGAGGAGAGATATACTGTATAAACTATTAGAGGAGATATACTGTATATACTATTAGAGGAGAGATATACTGTATAAACTATTAGAGGAGATACACTGTATAAACTATTAGAGGAGATATACTGTATAAACTATTAGAGGAGATACACTGTATAAACTATTAAAGGGTGAATCTGGTAAATATCAGACTCAGTGATCAAATTTTTGTATTAAAAACAAATACAATGTCTTCCTTAAAAAAAAAAATGTAATTTTAAGAACGTTCGTTCTTTCATTCAGTGAATGTACAAAGATTTTTCGTCTGAATATTCTCGTCTAAAAATTGATCCGTGTGGCCAGCATAAGGCTCAGTACACACCTATGCAGTTTGCTTTTCATCTGTTTCTGCAGTGCTTTTTGCTGTGCGTTTCGATTTTTGTGCACGTGATTTTGCTGCGATTTGCGTGTTTGCATTTTTTTTGGCCAACTTGTTGTTGGGCAGATTAAAAAACACATATTGCTGCAAAAACGCATTACATGCTTTTCTGCAGCTTCTCTATTGAAGTATATTGAGCCAAAAAAGCACCGTTTTGTGTGAACATGTCCCATAGGAAACCATGTAAATGAACTGTAGTGCGTCTCTGCAAAAAGCACCAAAAAACACATAGATGTGAACCAGGTCTAAGACGTTTAGTAATGTGATGGGGTGAAAAAAAATAAAATGAGCCCTTTATAGTACAAAAAAAAGCAGATAATCACTACTGTAAGGGGTTTATTTTTTTCAGTGTAGAACTGTAAAGTAATATTTGCAGTAGCGATTATTTGCTCTTTTTGTACTATAAAGGGCTCATTTTAGTTTTTTTTAAACCCCATTATGATACTGGCCGATTAATCGATTATGAAAATAGCAATCGATTCATTTCATAATCGATTAGTTGTCGATTAATCGATCAGTTGTTTCAGCCCTAGTGTTGAGCATCGATTGAACTCCTACCCTGTTTCCCCGAAAATAAGACCTAGCGTGATTGTCAGTGATGGCTGCAATATAAGCCCTACCCCCCAAATAAGCCCTACCCTGTTTCCCCGAAAATAAGCCATACCCTGAAAATAAGACCTACAAGGACTTTAACTAGGGCTTATTTGGGGGGTAGGTCTTATATTGCAGCCATCACCGACAATCATGCTAGGTCTTATTTTCGGGGAAACAGGGTATAACAAAAAGCAAATTAGACATTTTAGAAGAAATATACTAGTTTGAAAAGATGTTTTATCATAGCTCCCCTTACTGGCTGATTGAAAGAAGTACAGGCTTCAGTCCAATATATTTCTGGTTTCACATCATGTCTGTTGCATTTAGCTTGCATGGGTAAATGTTAAATGCGCTAGTATTGACATGCACCATTTTGTTGTTTTTTTTTTAAAAAACACATTGGGGAGATTTACTAAAACTGGTACACACAGAATCTGATGCAGCTATGCATAGCAACCAATCAGCATCTAACTTCAGCTTCTTCAAATTAAGCCCGGTTCACACTGATGCGACAAGCTCTCCGACTTTGGAGCATCGGATGTCGGACCCCATTCAGTGCAGTGGAACTGTTCTAATTGATGCGACTTGAGTCACCTCAACTTAGAGAAAGGTTCCTGCACTACTTTTGCTCTGACTTTGGTACAACTTGCCAACTTCTGTTAAAGAAGTCGCATGCAATTCGTGCCAAAGTTGCACTTTGACGTCGCAGCAGTGTTAAAGTGTTTCTAAAGGCTCAAGGTTTTTTTCCCCTTCATGCAGCAGTGCCCCCAGCCCTCCCCCCATAACTCACCTGAGTCTCATCTTGATTCAGCAATGAGCACTAGAGCCTCGGCTCTACGGGGACTCTCCCTCCTCATTGGCTGAGACAACAGCAAGAGCCATTGGCTCCCGCTGCTGTCAATCAGAGCCAATGAAAAGAGAGGGGCGGGGCCGAGCCACAGCTCTGTGTCTAAATGGACAGGCTGAGCAGCGGATCGAGAGCCCCCACAGCAAGCGGTTTGCTATGAGTACACTTGGCAAGAGGGAGGGGCCAGGAAAGCCGGCGGAGGACCCGAGAAGAGGAGGATCGGGGCTAATCTGTGCAAAACTAACTGCACAGAGCAGGAAAGTATAACATGTATAATAATTGTTTTCTTTTAAAAGCGAGAGTTTACAATCACTGTAATTGTGATGTGCCTATACACATAGGCACGTAAACAAGTGACGTGCATTCTTCAGTAAAAAAATAAAATCAGATTTTTTGGTCAGTAATTTAGGCTTCATGCGTCCAAATGAGCGTGATTGCGCACAAATGGCCATTTGCATATTGTGCAGCAAAAGAACATGAAAATAAGTTTACACGCATTTGCGCGAAAATGTGTTCAACTAATTGCCGCCCACCATATGACGGCCAGGCGGTGCGACTCTCGTTCTAGGTGAGCATCATATGACGTCCGTCCATTTAAACAGCGATCGTGTGCACGCAGCCCTGTACCTTCGTTGGCGACGTGTCATGGAGACACCGTTCGCTACCGAGGGGGGTGAACAGCCATTGGGCATGGCTGTTTACCACGTGATCGGCCGCGATGAAGTCACGGCAGATCACAGATGGTACGGCCCTACTTTGCACGGCGCATGCTCATGATTGCGCTGCGCGTGCACGTCAGTAGCAGAATGTTTCCGGGAACACTGTTCGTCACCAACGCTGGTAAACAGCCATTGGCCGGCGGCTGTTTACCAAGTGATCGGCTGTGATCCTTTCACAGCCAATCACTAAATGTAAACGTAGAGCGGTAACGAGATGTTACCGGGTTCTCCTCCTCACACACCGATCGTGTGTGAGAAGGAGATTGTGGTAACATCTTGTTACTGCTTACAGTGTACACCAATCACACTGATTGCCCCCCCCCCCAATAAAGAGGACCTGTCACCACCCATCAAAGTACCTGTCACAGTTCATCTGAGTACCCGAGTACCTGTCACAGTTCATCTAAGTACCCGAGTACCTGTCACAGTTCATCTAAGTACCCGAGTACCTGTCACAGTCCATATGAGTACCTGTCACAGTCCATATGAGTACCTGAGTACTTGTCACAGTCCATATGAGTACCTATCACAGTCCATATGAGTACCTGTCACAGTCCAAATGAGTACCCGAGTACCTGTCACAGTCCATATGAGTACCCGAGTACCTGTCACAGTCCATATGAGTACCGAGCACCTGTCCCCGAATACCTGTCACCAGCCCATCAGAGTCCCCGAGTACCTATCTGTAGCCCATCAGAGCACCCAAGTACCTGTCACCAGGCCATCAGAGTACCCAAGTACCTGTCACCAGCCCATCAGAGTACCTATCTGCAGCCCTTTAGAGTACTCGACTACCTATCTGCAGCCCATCAGAGTACTCGAGTACCTACCTACACCCCATGCCTCATAGAATATACGTTGGGGGTTTGCTTTCCAAAATGAGGTCATTTTGTGGGTAATTCCACTGTCCTGGTGCTCCAGCACCTTTAAAAGCGTGATAGGTAGGAATGAAATGAGATGTGTAATTTATGTTCCTAGAACACCTGAAGGTGCTACTTCACTGGTGGGCCTTTGTATGTGGCCAGGCTGTGTAAAAGTCTCACATGTGATATCGCCATACTCGGGAAGAGTAGTATAATGTATTTTGGGGTGTAATTTGTTGTATGCATATGCTGTGTGTAAGAAATAACCTGATAATATGACAATATTGTAAAAAAAATTACAACTTAAAGAAACTCACCATGCTACTTACTTAATACCTTGTAATGTCTACAGGCATACCCACTTTTAAGTACACACGGGTGTTTATTTACTAAAGCTGGAAAGTGCGAAAATCAGGCTCCATTCTGCATAGAAACCAATGAGCTTCTAACCCCAAATTGTTCAATTAAGCTTTGGTAATAAAACCTGGAAGCTCATTGGTTTCTATTCAGAAGTGAGCCTGATTTTGCATTTTCCAGCTTTACTAAATAAAGCCCATTGCGTACTTAAAAGTGGGGTATGCCTGTACTTTCTAAAAAGGGGTCATTTGGGGGTTATTTGTACTTTCCTGACTTGTAATGCAGGCCATACACGGTTCGAATTTCGTAAGAATTTTCTTTAGAAAATCGTATGAAAGAATTTTCGTATGAATTTCGCACCATTAGTGGGCTGCAACAACGGCCGATTTTCGTGCGGCAATCAAATGTTAGGAATCGGACATGTTGGAAATTTTCAGAAAAATGAACGATTTTCTAATCAATAATGGGAGAATCGTGCGATAAATGTAATAAGAAAAGAAAATTTACGGAGAGAAAAGAAGATTCCCAGCCACGAAAATTCTTTTCTGTAGCAACATGCTGTGAAATTGAAGGCTTGGTCGGCCAAATTTCGAAAATCAATGGTGGCATCATCGGATCACAAAAAAAACGAACATTCTGATTTTGTAAAGAAAATTCGTTCGAAATTCGACCGTGTATGGCCTGCATTAGTGTCTCAAGAAATGAGATACACCTGATGTACTGAAGGCCTGATCAATATTCAGTGATTGGCACCATAGTTTGTAGACTCTATAACTTTCACAAAGACCAAATAATATACACTAATTTGGGTTATTTTTACCCTATGATATGTAGCAGTATAAATTTTGGCCAAAATTTATGAAGAAAAATTACTAATTGGCAAAATTTTACGACAGGAACAAAGAAAAGGGCATTTTTGTTCACAAAATTTATGGTCTTTTTTTATTTACAGCACAAAAATTAAAAAAACCCACTAGTGATTAAATACCACCAAAAGAAAGCTCTATTTGTGTGAAAAAAGGACACAAATTTCATATGGGTACAGTGTTACATGACTGAGTAAGCCCCGGTTCACACTGAGGCAGCGCGACTGCCTCAGGCGAGCTGGACACGACAGGGGCGGCGACTTGCAAAACGACTTCTATATAGAAGTCTATGCAAGTCGCCTCAAGTCACCCCCAAAGTAGTACAGGAACCTTTTTCTAAGTCGGAGCGACTTGAGTCGCTCCGATTAGAACGGTTCCATTGTACAGAACGGGACGCTACTTGTCAGGCGGCTAGATCGCCTGACAAGTCGTCCTAGTGTGAACCAACCCCAATTGTCATTCAAAGTGTGAGAGCGCTGAAAGCTGAAAATTGGTCTGGGCAGAAAAGGGGTTGTAGGTGCCCAGTATTGAGGTGGTTAAATCCATACAAAGAAGCAATTCTGAAAAGGTACATGCTCAAACAGGAGCATCATGTGCAAGAGGCCTAAATATTGGGTTTCCCAAACCATATCTGGTACTAAGACAAAACTCAGATCTTTGTTAAAGTTGACAGCCACACGGGTGGTGCGTGGTTTTAATAAATCTGCATACTTGCAATAAGGGGCCATTCATACTTGTGGGATTTAGTAAAGGGCGGTAAAACGCAACTAATGTAAGGGGTGTGATGGGAGATCAATTCACTTTGGTGAGATTTCCTGTTGCCTCTCCCAGACAAAATATGAAGGGAAATTTCCTTAGTAACAAACTGTCAGCAAAAATACCAGATTAGAGTTTTAGCCCCCGTTCACATCGGTGCCACTTGTCATCCGAATTTGACAGATCCAAATCACATAACAAGTCACACCTCGTCAACAACGGAACTGTTCAAATGGGAGGAAAATTTCCCCTGTAAAGTCACACACACAGTAAATTCAATTTCTGGGGATGTTCTGTACTCAAATGGTGTACTGAACTCCTCCAACATTCCATACTGCAGGGAAAGAGGTCTGACTGGCAATTTTAGGGGAAAAAAGAGAGAAGACAGACGCTAATCACTAGAAAGGGTTTTGGTGCTGATTTTTGTGTTGAATCTCCCCAATAGGGACACAGATAGCAGTTAAACCTGACAGGGGATGTAACCCCTCAACACTTTCTCCAAACCTACAGATACAATTTCATGTCCAATTCAAAGTAAAATGGGTTTCCTTAATCACTTGTCACCAAATCACGTACCTGTACATCATTTGTCTTCAAGTGGTTATAACGGGGTGATATGCAGCTGCAGACATCACCCCGCTACCGTTTTTTAGAGCCAACGGTCACTTTCTTGTACTAACAACCCAAGCAGCAGGAGAGGACGTTCCCCCTTCCCCTGCCTTCCACAGATCGCCCGGTCTCTCCCATCCCACCAGGAGGACCAAGCCAGTCTTAAAGGCGCCAGTTTGATAGAAAATGACAAAAACCACCCATCTTGGCATTTTGAATGCTTTTAAGTGCAAAGGAGAGATTTGGGGTCTTATAGACTTATAGATCCCTCCATAATAATAACTGACACGTGCCTATTGCTGTCACAACAAAATGTAGCCATTAGTATGCCCCTTAACATAAATGTACCCATCAGAGTGCCCCTTAACATAAATGTACCCATCAGAGTGCCCCTTAACATAAATGTACCCATCAGAGTGCCCCTTAACATAAAACGTGCCCATCAGTGTGCCCCTTAACATAAATGTACCCATCAGAGTGCCCCTTAACATAAATGTACCCATCAGAGTGCCCCTTAACATAAAATGTACCCGTCAGAGTGCCCCCTTAACATAAAATGTACCCATCAGAGTGCCCCCTTAACATAAAATGTACCCATCAGAGTGTCCCTTAACATAAAATGTGCCCATCAGAGTGCCCCTTAACATAAAATGTGCCCATCAGAGTGCCCCTTAACATAAAATGTACCCATCAGAGTGCCCCTTAACATAAAATGTGCCCATCAGAGTGTCCCTTAACATAAAATGTGCCCATCAGAGTGCCCCTTAACATAAAATGTGCCCATCAGAGTGCCCCTTAACATAAAATGTACCCATCAGAGTGCCCCTTAACATAAAATGTGCCCATCAGAGTGCCCCTTAACATAAAATGTACCCATCAGAGTGCCCCTTAACATAAAATGTGCCCATCAGAGTGCTCCTTAACATAAAATGTGCCCATCAGAGTGCCCCTTAACATAAAATGTACCCATCAGAGCGCCCTTTAACATAAAATGTGCCCATCCGAGTGCCCCTTAAAATAACATGTGCCCATCAGAGTGCCCCTTAACATAAATGTACCCATCAGGGTGCCCCTTAACATAAAATGTACCCATCAGAGTGCCTCTTAACATAAAATGTGCCCATCAGAGTGCCCCTTAAAATAACATGTGCCCATCAGAGTGCCCCTTAACATAAATGTACCCATCAGAGTGCCCCTTAACATAAATGTACCCATTAGAGTGCCCCTTAACATAAAATGTGCCCATCAGAGTGCCCCTTAACATAGAATGTGCCCATCAGAGTGCCCCTTAACATAAAATGTGCCCATCAGAGTGCCCCTTAACATAAAATGTGCCCATCAGAGTGCCCCTTAACATAAAATGTGCCCATCAGAGTGCCCCTTAACATAAAATGTGCCCATCAGAGTGCCCCTTAACATAAAATGTGCCCAGAGTGCCCCTTAACATAAAATAGGGGCATGCTGATGGGCACATTTTATATTAAGGCCCTTTTCACACTGGGGCGGTGCAGGCGCTGGCGGTAAAATGCTTTACCGTCGTTTTAGCGGCGGTATTCGGCCACTAGCAGTGCGCTTTTACCCTCCCGCTAGCAGCCGAGAAAGGGTTAAAATCCAGCCGCGAAAGGGTTAAAACCACCGCAAATCGTTATGCCGGCGGTATAGCCTCGCTGCCCCATTGATTTCAATGGGTAGGAGCGGTATATACACGGCTCCTTCACCACTCCAAAGATGCTACTAGCAGGACTTTTTTCCCGTCCTCCATGTGGTGTGAAGTGGTTCTGATTGCCAATTTAACAAGAACATAGAAATCTTTTAATATTGGTATGAGCCTCATGTATGCCATTCTCCATTGTGGTTATCAGCAGGTCTCAGTACTGTACTGCTAAGCCTTTCCTTACCCCTGAGGTACCTGTAACTATCAGTGACTCCTGTACTGTACAGCCGCTCAGTACCTGGGAAGGGAGACAAGCACTATTGTCCGTTGTCAGCTGACATGGCAGAGCAGTTATAGGATCTGGAAGGATCCCGACCATATTGTTGGGATCCACCCAGCTGCCTGATTAACAGCTGCCTCTGAATCTCAGCCCACGGGTAAGGCTTGGTTCACACCTATGCATTTTTTAGTTTTGCAGAAACACACTACAGTATGACTATAGTTCACATCTATGCATTTTATGGAAAGGGCCAGGGATTTTTTTCTGCATCAAAAACGCATGGAGAGTCGGTTATATGCTTTTCAATGGCATAGTTCACACCAGTGCGTTCCAGAAAAAAAGTAGAACATGCTGCATTTTTCCTGCAATAGAACGCTGTAAAGCGCATTAAAAACACACTGGATCGCACCTAAATGTACCAAAAACGCACTAAAACACACATGTCCTTATTTAGGGCCACTTCACATCATAGAAGCGCAGTCCAGATGATTTTCTTCATGCACATTTTTGACGCGTTCCTAATGCAATCCGGTGCGTTTTTGATGCAGTCCAGTGCATTTTTTCTACCTATTTTTTCTTAACGTTAAATGTGTGTTTCAGTACGTTTTTGGTGCATTTAGTTGCGTTCCAGTGCGTTTTACAGCGTTCCAGTACAGTCCAGTGCAGGAACAATGCAGCATGTTCTACGTTTTTTCTGGAACTGGAACACCGTAAAACACATCAAGTAATGCACTGGAATGCACTAAAACACACATGTCCTTATGTTAACACCACATGCAGTCCAGTGCGTTTTTTTTTCCGGCATCAAAAACGCATGGAAAGTAGGTTATATGGTTTTTAATGGCATAGTTCACACCAGTGCTTGCAGTTCCAGAAAAAAAAGTAGAACATGCATTTTTCCTGCACTGAACTGTACTGAAATGCTGTAAAAAGCATCAAAAACGCAATGGAACACGCAAAAAACGCACTGGAACGCACATGTCCTTATTTAGGGTTAAGAAAAAATGGGGGGAAAAAGCACTAGACTGCATTAAAAAACGTACTGGAACGCATCCAAAATGCGCATGCAGAAAAGCATCTGGAACGCATCCGGACTGGGTTTCTAAGGACACGTTCCAGTGCGTTTAGGTGCATTTTTGATGCGTTTTACAGCGTTCCACTACAGTCCAGTGAAGGAAAAATGCAGCATGTTCTCCTTTTTTTTCCGGAACTGGAAATACAAGCACTGGTGTGAACTATGTCATTGAAAAGCATATAACCTACTATCCATGCCGAAAAAAAAACGCACTGGACTGCAGGTGGTGTGAAGTGGCCCTTTACCATTGTTCACTGGATCCAACTACAAGAATTGGGGTGAAGGGCATCCATTGGGTGAGGAGGGGGCATCCAGGGGGTGGTAGGTCTGCCCACAGCTCCCTGGGCACACACTACTTGTTTGGTACATTGCACTAAGGCAGGAATACAGAGGGGGGGCGGTAATATCACTCCGCCTGACACTGCCGCAACTATAGAAGTCGCAGCAGCTGTTCTCTGCGCGGCCAATAAACAGTCTCACATCTGATAGTCGGCTCGACGATCGACCAATCACTGTGTGGGGATCGACGGGTTGCTGACCCCAGAGGGATATGCATTCTTCAGATTTCATGTCTGAGGTTTACAAACACTTTTACCACCCCCCATCATTAGTGGTGATGGAAGTGTCATGTAATCATCCCTGTATTAGGGGTCTGTGGGCAGTGAAATCATCATTACTGGATAAGAGGGGCTGCAGGTGTGGGGGGGGGGACAGATGAGGGGTGATGGGGGGCTCCAGCTATGTCTGTCCCCCCCTCCCCCTATCACCTCTACAGCCGGCCATATACTCCCCATTACACCACACAGCACACAGTACATTGTGTCTGTTCCCCCCCCCCACGGCCTTCTCCTACCTACCCCCGGCTTCCTTCCCCTCTGTCCTCCTCACCTCAACACCTCTGCTCTCCCCAGTCACCAAAATACCCGGATTGGGGCAATTCATTTCTTTATACAGCAAGAATAACACATCATTGAAATCCCTATTCATTTCCATTTCCAAGATGGCGCCGACCTGCGGCCAGAGGGCGGGGCTAACTCACTCCTGCCTTCAGCTCATTGGTCAGGGAGATAACTGTATGCAAATTAGCCATGAGGGAACGGGCAGACTGCCCCCTAGTGACAGTTTTCAAGAATGAAACCCTTAAAAAAGCCATGAGAGTGTAATGAAATGTGAACTGAATGTAATGATATAAGATTTCGATGTGTACAGTGTTGTATGATGACATATGGGCAACAAATAAGATGGTGTGACGTCACCATAAGATGAATGACAGGCAGTTACCGGAAGAGGCTGAGGCTGCAACTGTCAGATCACTTCTCTTTACGAGTTGCTGAGTGTGGTTGCTCTGAGCTGTTGCTCTGCGATCTCACAGCGTTTTACTGCTTTTCCTCGTGACTGACTGCAATTTTATCAATTTTAATTGATACTTATCGCTATTTATACCATCTTATTGTTAATTCTAATATTATTATTAATATTAGAATTTTTTAGTTTTTTTCAGGTATATAAGGCATCTTATACCATCAGGATGCCTCGTCCTTCTCGTCCCACATCCCGGCAGAGGCGTTCTCGTCAGGACGGCGGAGAGTCACCGATCGCCCATCGGACGAGGTCTAGAGCCCATCATCGGAGGAGACAGGAGGACCACAGGAGCCGTTCCCCAAGAGACCGCGCCCGTGCTCCTCAACAACCCCCATCACCGCCACCGGTCATCGAGCCGAGGGGCGAGGTGCAGGTAACCTGTTCTATTTGCTTTTCAGATTTTCAAGATGGAGAAGACACTAGGATTCTGCCCTGCATTCACCAGTTCCACACAGAATGCATCCAGCGATGGCTGCAGCAGAGCGGAACCTGTCCTCTGTGCCGGGCTGCTGCTGTCCCCGTCCCACAACAGCCCCGGGGACTGCTCCTTCAGGACATTGAAGACCTGCTCAACAACTGGTTTGCTGTTCATATTGATGTTAATGGTGCTCCAAATCAGCCATTTATGCCCAGGCGTAGGGTCCGTTTACTCAGAATTTAGGGGAGGCGGACTGTGCGCAGTCAGAGTAAACAAAGTCTGATCTTTGCTATTAGGGGGAGAACGAGTGTCAATGGGAGGAATAGTGCTCCATCATTGGTGTCAGTGGAAGGAATAGTGCCCCATTATTGGTATCAGTGGAAGGAATAGTGCCCCATCATTGGTATCAGTGGAAGGAATAGTGACCCATTATTGGTATCAGTGGAAGGAATAGTGCCCCATCATTGGTATCAGTGGAAGGAATAGTGCCCCATTATTGGTATCAGTGGAAGGAATAGTGCCCCATCATTGGTGTCAGTGGAAGGAATAGTGCTCCATCATTGGTGTCAGTGGAAGGAACAGTGCCCCATCATTGGTATCAGTGGAAGGAATAGTGACCCATTATTGGTATCAGTGGAAGGAATAGTGCCCCATCATTGGTATCAGTGGAAGGAATAGTGCCCCATTATTGGTATCAGTGGAAGGAATAGTGCCCCATCATTGGTATCAGTGGAAGGAATAGTGCCCCATCATTGGTGTCAGTGGAAGGAATAGTGCTCCATCATTGGTGTCAGTGGAAGGAACAGTGCCCCATCATTGGTATCAGTGGAAGGAATAGTGCCCCATTATTGGTGTCAGTGGAAGGAATAGTGCCCCATCATTGGTATCAGTGGAAGGAATAGTGCCCCATTATTGGTATCAGTGGAAGGAATAGTGCCCCATCATTGGTGTCAGTGGAAGGAATAGTGCCCCATCATTGGTATCAGTGGAAGGAATAGTGCCCCATTATTGGTATCAGTGGAAGGAATAGTGCCCCATCATTGGTGTCAGTGGAAGGAATAGTGCCCCATCATTGGTATCAGTGGAAGGAATAGTGCCCCATTATTGGTATCAGTGGAAGGAATAGTGCCCCATCATTGGTGTCAGTGGAAGGAATAGTGCCCCATCATTGGTATCAGTGGAAGGAATAGTGCCCCATTATTGGTATCAGTGGAAGGAATAGTGCCCCATTATTGGTGTCAGTGGAAGGAATAGTGCCCCATCATTGGTATCAGTGGCAGGAATAATGCCTCAAGGGCTGAATAAAGACAAACAAAGGGTCGTAGTTTAGAGACCACTGTAAAGCCCCTTTTACACGATTGACCCACTCGGATCCACCTGACCTTTTTTCAGGCAGATCTGAGCGGGCCACACATTGATTTGTATGGGCAGGCAGATGACAGTGGAGATGTGTCCGCTGACACCTGCCTGCCATTCGATCCAACAAGATCCGCTCAAAACAGACGGATGGCGATATGTTCGCCATCCATCCAGTGGATGGGATGAAAATGGACATGCAGTGCGGTTTCATCCGATCTGCCCATAGAGAACAGCCGAGCTCTGACAGGACCGTCCCTTCACAGTGAGCAGAGACGGACCTGTCATCCGCCGGCTCAGAGAGGATCCATGGAGCCATCTCCCGCTGAGCTAGCGGAGCCTGTCCAGTGGATCCGCCCCGTGTGAAAAGGGCCTAATGTTAAGGATTTGATATTATTAAAATTAAAACTGCATATTTGTAAATGTATAAAATATTTAACATCTTTCCTCTAAACAGCATGCTTCTAGTAGTTTTATAGTAATTGATGTTTTGAAAATAAATAAATAAATAAAGATTTGTATCTATATCTATAAGTATATACAGTAGAACATCGGATTGCGAGTAACGCGGTTAACGAGCGTTTCGCAATATGAGCACTGTATTTCTAAAAATCCTAACTCGGTTTGCGAGTGTTGTCTCGCAAGACGAGCAGGATTTAGGCCAAAACGGTGTGCAGTACTGCTTTTGGCCTGAGGTGGGGGGGGCACCGGAGCCGATTGTCGCCGTTCGGAAATGCACGGAAAGGCCAGAGGACAGTTCGGCTGACCTCAGCAAACCTCGGAAAGGCTCGTGAGTCTTTCCGAGGTTTGCGAAGGTCAGCCGAAGTGTGCTTGGGCCTTTTCCGAGGCTCTCCGGCGCCCACCGCCTCTGGCCACATGCGGTATTGCATCCCATTGAAGTCAATGCGGAACAAATTATTTTCGTTTCCATTGACTTCAATGGGAAAACTTGCTTTGATATGCGAGTACTTTGGATTACGAGCATACTCCTGGAACGGATTATGCTTGTAATCCGAGGTTCCACTGTATAAGTATAGTAATAACAGATATTTTCTTTTTATTCAAGGTGTTTATTTAAAAAAAAGCAAAAAACAAACAAACATATCTATACTTACCTGCTCTATGCAATGGTTTTGCACAGAGCAGCCCCTCTGGGTACCCCGCTGGTGTTCCAGGACCCTCCTCTTCATCGGGTGGCCCCACGGAAAGCCGCTTTCCCTGGGGGCACCTGTGCATTGACGCAGAAAGCGGGACTCGGCCCGTCCGGCACCCCATGCCACCGGATTCGATTGACAGCAGCTGGAGCCAATCGCTCCCGCTGCTATCATTCTGTCCAGTGAGGAGTGAGACACCCCGGCAGAAGCCGGATCGGATGGGCTCAGGTAAGGAAAGGGGAGGGGGGGTCAGGGGGGCAGCTTCAGCAGTGAAGGTCCTTCACCTTAGTCCATAGAATGCATGAAGGTAAAAAAAACGGAAGGCTTTAGAACCGTTTTAAGATAGCCATACACCGTAAGATATGGAGGGGCTGAAGGAAAGGGAATGTCTGATTCCCCTATCCGTGGTAAACATTGTGTGCCCCAGGGGCAGACAGACAACCAAATTAGGAGAGAGTAGATTGCACACACAGATTATAGGATGAGGCCTACTACAAACATACATCCAACATTAAAAAAACGATGACTAGCATCCAGTAGGGTAGCTTAGTGTAGTTAGTGTAGGTCCTGCCCTAGAAGAGTCTACCTTGCCGTGGTGGGCAGGCTTGGAATCTCTTGGTCAAAAGTGTGTCAGCGAATGGGAGAGAGGATCACTAGATTTTCACTTTTGGCCAATTGATTTCACCAAAGGACTCTTGGTTGAATCAGAGTACATGAAAAAAGCTGTAAAAGGAACAAATGTTTCTAGGTCCATAATCATATTTTCATAAACGCACTTAAAAATTGTAGATTTTCATTTGAATTGCTTCTTCTTTTATTTAACCCTTATATGACAAGAGGTCTGTACTCACTATAAAACCCTTCTCTTGAAGTTTTTCAAGGGACACACGATCAGTAGGGGTAGAATCTGAGACTATTTATGAGGAATTGTACATTGGCAAGAAAAAAATCCATCGGTCAGTCAGGTATAACCACCCAGATCCATGATGCTTATATTAATTAGAAAAGCAGAGTAGGAGTAGATCATAAACACAAAGGATTGATTATCTGCAGGAGATTGCATTTTGTCTGGAAGTTGGAACCTTATCCTTATAACTGAACCAGGGACCTAAATATATATTGTTTCCCCGGAGTCCAGGTTTAAGCCTATAGGCGTGTATGAAGAGGTGCCAAAGCCACCATGAGATGGTGGAATGGAAAGCAGGTAGTCCTTTACGGGGACTCTCGGGAATGGCATAAAGAGAGTCAGACTACATCCAAAAAATGGGTAGAAAACTTCCTAGGATAAACAAGAGTTGGACAGATGGATGGAGGTACAATGGGGGACATTTAAGTTTACATCTGAATGGTTTGTGACAGCAATACAAATACGTTGCTAAAATGTTTTACATAATGTGGGCCTAATGGATGACTCCTGCTACTACTTCTGTTTCCTGTGAATGCAGGGAGAGAGGAGAGAGCTAATACAGATTAGCAAAGCACTGGATCGAGTGAGGACTCAGGTAGGTATTTGGGTTGGGGGCAGAGGCGTAACTAGAACGTTCCCCATTGCAAGAAATCGTGAAGGGCCCCCCTGGCCCCCAACTGGGGCCCTTCCCACTGATCTGGGGCCCTTTACTTCCATTGTGGGACCCTTTATTATGGTCCCCCAGTGGGCCTCCTCCCTGCCATCTTGGGGTTCCCCCCACGGTCATGGAACACCAGGGAAGGACACAGCAGCACAGGGGCAGCAGGACAGAGATAAGGAGGTGGCAGGAGTGGCATGTTGAGGAGCCGATGCCCTCCATTTCCCTCCTGCAGCCACTGAATGTCTTCAGGAGAGAGAGGGGGGTTTCAGTGGCTGCATGGAGGATCCTCTACATGTCACCGACCCTGCCGGATAGCAGCAAGACAACACTGGATTGACTGGGCAGGGACAACCCAGCATAACAGTATAAGAGGGCCTTAAAACAATGTTATATATAACCATATTATTATCACCTCTCACATCACCTCTGTAACCCCTGTTCTCCGCTCAGCATCCCTGTCTTCTGCCCACTTTAGACAAGTAAAGGCGCAAAGGCTGGAAAACGATATCACCATCATGATTGGCAGGCAAAAAACTATAAATATAAATGATATATTTAGTCCGTAAAAAGTCTATATCGAAGTCATGAGGAAGTGGCTGCCAAGCTCCAAGATCTAAAGGAGAAAACACAAGGAGGGGAGGCGCCTCTGGGTGTAGTATGTAAACCAATTTATTCAAAAACCAATATGCAAACAACTCACATTTGGACGAATAAAAGACAGCATGTGGTAAAAGTATGATCCATCATGAGAAGGGTCCGTCAGATCCTGAGCCCGTACGCTCAGGAAATGCGTCGCTTATTAGTGACGTCACAGCTCCGCGTCTGCCTTCCACCAGCGTTCCAGGCCTTGCTCTGAATTCCATCACCACCACGGCCGGCTCTAGCGGTGTACAGCAAGCCATACGCACGGCAGCCAGCAGAGACATCTGTGCTCGATCTGACGGACCCCTCTCATGATGGATCATACTTTTACCACATGCTGTCTTTTATTCGTCCAAATGTGAGTTGGTTGCACATTGGTTTTTTAATAAATTGGTTTACATACTACACCCAGAGGCGCCTCCCCTCCTTGTGCTGTCTTCTGCCCACCTCTGGTATCCCTGTCCTCCGCTATCCCCCTCCTCCACTATCCCCGTCATTTACTATCCTCGTCATTTACTATCCTCGTCCTCCACTATCCTCGTCCTCCGTTATCCCCGTCCTCCACTATCCTCGTCCTCCACTATCCTCGTCCTCCACTATCCTCGTCCTCCACTATCCTCGTCCTCCACTATCCTCGTCCTCCGTTATCCCCGTCCTCCACTATCCTCGTCGTTTACTATCCTCGTCCTCCACTATCCAGGTCTTCCACTATCCTCGTCCTCCACTATCCTCGTCCTCTGCTATCCTCGTCCTCCACTATCCAGGTCCTCCACTATCCTCATCCTCCACTATCCAGGTCCTCCATTTTCCTCATCCTCTGCTATCCAGGTCCTCCACTATCCTCGTCCTCTGCTATCCTCGTCATCCGCTGTCCAGGTCCTCCGCTATCCTCGTCCTCCACTATCCCTGTCCTCTTCTATCCAGGTACTCTGCTGCCTGTCCTCGCAGTACGGGGGGGCAGCTTCGCTGAAAGGGAAGATTTTCTGTTTTCCCCGGAGTTCAATTTTAAGAATATTTGATGGTGACAACAGTGTCTGGCAGCCCATACATCGAATGAACAAAATGATCTGATTCCTCCATCCTCCAAACATACAAGGTGACTGGGGGAATCCCTCTCGCTTTGTATTGTATTCTGACGGTGAGGAGCCGACCCCGCTGTCACCATACAATGATCAGTGTTTCCAGCTAGAGCTGGTGGTACCGATCATTGGGGAAAAACCTGACAGGCTGGTTGTACAGATCAATAGACTTGTGTAAAACCAGGTGGTTCATCAATAGAAATCTGGAGGGTCCCTGGAGAACTGGCTGAATTTGGATCCATGTATGACAGAATGTCTATTGAAATTGCCTCTTATAGAGGATGAATTACTAAAGACAAATAGGCTGCTGACTTTGCATAGAAAGTTGCACTTTTAAGGAAATTGGCCCCAGAGTTTAATAAATGAGGGGGGGGGGGGGGAGCTCAGCTGACTTCCACCATCCAATCACTTGCAAGCAAAAAAGCAGTTTTTTTTTTTCCTTGCATGTGATTGGGTATTGTTTGCAAAGTGAAACTTCACCTCATTTATTAAGTTCTTCCTTTGAAAACTGAACTGCCTATTTGCCTTTGGTCAATAAACCGCATGGTCTCCATTGGAAGCCCATGTAACAGGGTGACAACACAGGAACAGAACTGGGATACAGATTAAGGGCCACTTCACACCATAGAAACGCAGTCCGGATGTGTTTCGGATGCTTTTCTGTATGTGCATTTTTGGTGCTGTTTTGGTGTGTTGCAGTGCATTTTTCCCATTCTTTTGTCTTCAACTTAAATAACGGCCAGTTCACACCACATGCAGTACAGTGAGTTTTTTTCTGCAACAAAAACGCATGGAAAGTCCGTTATATGGTCTCCAATGGCATAGATCACACCAGTGCAGTCAGTTCTAGTGCGTTCCAGTTCCAGATAAAAAAGAACATGCTGCATCAAAAATGCATCACAAACACACTAGACCCCAGTACAGTGAAAAAAAAAAAACAGGAGAAAAGAAAGCCTCTGGAATGCATCAGAAATGCATCAAAAACACATCAGAATGTGCCAAAAACACGTTATAAACTTGCATGTAGACATGCATCCGGAACAGATCTGCAGTGCATTTTTGTGGTGTGAACAAGCCCTTTAGACATGTGTGTTTCAGTGCGTTTTTGGTGCATTTAGCTGTGTTCCAGTGTGTTTTATTGTTTTGCAGTACAGTTAAGTGAAGAAAAAATGCAGCATGTTCTACATTTTTTTCTGGAACTGGAAAACCACACTGATGTGAACTATACCATTGAAAACCATATATCCTACTTTCCATGCATTTCTGATGCAGAAAAACACTGGACTGCATGTGGCGTGAACTGGCCCAAAGAGCATTGTCACCTAGTTAGAGCAGGCACCTCCATGGCAGGATCACCGGGTATTATTGTAATGAGAGCAGCAGCTTTAGAAAGACTGAAGCTGACTTTCGAACTGACATTCACATCTATTGAAAAAGAGTACCTGTCACTACCTATTGCTATCATAGGGGATAGTTACATTCCCTGAGATAATAATAAAAATTATTAAAAAAAATGAAAGGAACAGTTTAAAGAAATAATAAAAAAGCAAAATAAATAATAATAAAAATAAAAAAAGCACCCCTTTCCCCCCAAGCTCACGCGCAAAGGCGAACGCAAGCGTTGGCCTGGTGTCATATGTAAACAGCAATTGCACCATGCATGTGAGATATCACTGCGAAGGTCAGATCGAGGGCAGTAATTTTAGCAGTAGACCTCCTCTGTAAATCTAAAGTGGTAACCTGTAAAAGCTTTTAAAAATGTATTTAGTTTGTCGCCACTGCACGTTTGTGCGCAATTTTAAAGCATGTCATGTTTGGTATCCATGTACTCGGCCTAAGATCATCTTTTTTATTTCATCAAACATTTGGGCAATATAGTGTGTTTTAGTGCATTCAAATTTTAAAAAGTGTGTTTTTTCCCCAAAAAATGAGTTTGAAAAATCGCTGCGCAAATACTGCGTGAAAAAAAAAATGAAACACCCACCATTTTAATCTGTAGGGCACTTGCTTTAAAAAAATATATATAATGTTTGGGGGTTCAAAGTAATTTTCTTGCAAAAAAAAATAATTTTTTCATGTAAACAAAAAGTGTCAGAAAGGGCTTTGTCTTCAAGTGGTTAGAAGAGTGGGTGATGTGTGACATAAGCCTCAAAATGTTGTGCATAACATGCCAGGACAGTTTAAACCCCCCCCAAATGACCCTATTTTGGAAAGTAGACACCCCAAGCTATTTGCTGAGAGGCATGTCAAGTCTATGGAATATTTTATATTGTGACATAAGTTGCAGGAAAAAGACACATTTTTTTTTTTACCCCAAAATGAGGTCATTTGGGGGGGGGGTTGTGCCATCTTGGCATTTTATGGCCTTCAAAACTGTCATAGGTAGTGTGGAGTGAAATAAAAAATTTACGCCCTTGAAAATCCTGAAGGCGGTGCTTGGTTTTCGGGGCCCCGTAAGCAGCTAGGCTCCCAAAAAGTCCCACACATGTGGTATCCCCGTACTCAGGAGAAGCAGCTGAATGTATTTTGGGGTGCAATTCCACATATAACCATGGCCTGTGTGAGCAATATATCATTTAGTGACAACTTTTTGTAATTTTTTTTTTTTGTCATTATTCAATCACTTGGGACAAAAAAAATTAATATTCAATGGGCTCAACATGCCTCTCAGCAATTTCCTTGGGGGGTCTACTTTCCAAAATGGGGTCATTTGGGGGGGTTTTGTACTGCCCTGCCATTTTAGCACCTCAAGAAATGACATAGGCAGTCAGAAACTAAAAGCTGTGTAAATTCCAGAAAATGTACCCTAGTTTGTAGACGCTATAAGTTTTGCACAAACCAATAAATATACGCTTATTGACATTTTTTTTTACCAAAGACATGTGGCCGAATACATTTTGGCCTAAATGTATGACTAAAATTGAGTTTATTGGATTTTTTTTATAACAAAAAGTAAAAAATATCATTTTTTTTCAAAATTTTCGGCCTTTTTCTGTTTATAGCGCAAAAAATAAAAACCGCAGAGGTGATCAAATACCATCA
Source organism: Aquarana catesbeiana (assembly GCF_042186555.1). Taxonomy (NCBI): domain Eukaryota; kingdom Metazoa; phylum Chordata; class Amphibia; order Anura; family Ranidae; genus Aquarana; species Aquarana catesbeiana. The sequence goes on along the minus strand of NC_133324.1, from coordinate 349,571,476 downwards.
AAAGAAAGCTCTATTTGTGGGAAGAAAAGGACCCAAATTTCGTTTGGGTACAGCATTGCATGACCGTGCAATTAGCAGTTAAAGCGACGCAGTGCCAAATTGTAAAAAGTGCTCTGGTCAGGAAGGGGGTAAATCCTTCCGGGGCTGAAGTGGTTAAAACAGCTAATTTGCATGTTTGTTGTCAAAAAGTCCGATCGTGTGTATGGGCCTTGAGTTGTTAAGATCAGTCTATCCGGAGGTACCAAGGCTCCCATACCGCCTTACAAAACCTTACTTTCAAACCACAAAATTGCTTTCATTATTCAGTGACAAACTTTCTCGTGTACAATAAAATAAAACAAATGTGACAATCCCAGATGACTATAGTTCAATTAGTAGTGCTTTTCTTCTTTTAAATATTTTTTCCCTTTAAATGTGCTTCTCCTATCCCACAGTTTTTCCACCTTCACCCTTGTGGATTTTAGTTAATACAATTGTGCAGTGACTCCCACCACTGCGCTCACTTCCAGTTTACAGCTGCTTGCGCCCAGGTTCACACTATAGCGAACACAGACATCCCATGTGATTTGCACCCGCACTCCGGTGCCGATCACATGCAATGTCTGTGCAATGCGAGTTCAGCCATACAGTTGTATGGCTGAACTCGCATTGGATTCGCAGGAAAATAGTGCAGGGAATTTTTTTTTCCCTGCACTAGAATCGGATCACATTGGTGTTCTCACCTATACAATCTTATTCCTGTGCGAGTTCACCGTTCACACTGCGATCTGTGTAGCATTCTGGGGGTGTCATTAACATTGTATTGACACCCGCAGCGGTTCGCAGAGGGCAGTGTGAACTGCCTGCAAGGGAGATGCGATGCGGGAACTGGCTCTGGAATCGCTCTGGTTCCCGCATCGCGTATATGTGAACCTAGGCTCCAGGTCTAAAATCGCCTTCCCCTGCTCCGGCTAATTCCAGGCTCCTCAGCTGTTCAATCTCCTTCTACTCTCCTCACTGAGCTGGCTTTATATGGACTTCCTTTCCTCCATGTCCCCGCAGTATAAAATATACACTCCCATTGTGTAGTATAAAAAGGTTTCACATTTATTGCATAATATGCTCTTTCCAGTTCACACTGGAACTGGCTGCGGATCGCACAGGAGCGATGTGCATCCATTCCCCATTTCAGGGACAAATCTTTGCCTGAATTTGGCCCTGAAACGGAACCAAAGACGCACAGCGTTTCTGTGCAGTGCGCTCCGCAGCCGGAACGGAGATATGTGAATCGGCTCCAAAGGGAGCCAGTCACATTCTCCTGCTATGCAAATTGGATGCGGGGAAATCCGCATCCAATTCGCATAGGTGTGAACCTAGCCTAAAACTTAAGACAGTGCGCTTTAAAAGATCATCCAATGGGGCAGCAGCTGTAGGTATATGGAAGCTGTTGCCCCGTCGGATGATTTTTTTTTAAAGCGCACGGTCTTAAGTTTTAATCTAAGAGGTGGCAGTGATGGGTGGCACTAGTGGGCATTTATAGGTCAGACATCCCAAGTCTCCCACAAATTGTGGGAGTCTCCCGTATTTGACTGCGGGCTCCCGGACACCTGTGAGCGCCGGGCGATCTCCTGCTGGGCCTGTCAGTCAGCCACAGACAAAACACAGAGCGGCCGAATGGAGTATGGCCGCGGTGCCTGCTCTGTGTTCTGTCTGAGTGACAGGCAGAGGTGCTGTGAATGATTACCAATCATTTTGGCTGACTCAAGTATTCTCCTATGATCGAAAGATTTCAGTGGGAAGGAAAAGTCACAAGCCAGAGATATGAGCTATATATAGGCAAGCAAAATGTTGAATATGCATGTGTTAATCCATTTCTATTGTGCTGGATACTGTTGTTAGGGAGACAGAGAAGATAATTGTGAACATAATATAATTAGGAGTTTTAGGTGCACTCATCCAAAATGAGGTGGTCTGGCTACTCCTGACACATTCTTAATATAAAATAAATGAACAATCATAAAAGTAGAATGGGCTCCTGTCATAATGGCAGTGGTGCAGAAGAGCAGTCTGGTAAGGCTGCATTTTATTGGCACTGATCAGGCTGCATTTAATTGGCACTGATCAGGCTGCATTTAATTTAAAGCTCTATTTGTGGGTACAACGTTGCACGTTCACGCAATTGTCAGTTAAAGCAACGCACTGTCATAGCGCAAAAAATGGCCTGGTCAGGAAGCGGGTAAAAGCTTTCGGGGCTGAAGTGGTTAAGCATCTGTACAGGAAAAAAGCAAGCACATCTTTCACATTAAATAGATACGTTTTAATATTTACTCCATAATGCCAGCTCGCTGATCACACCAATTTTGTGAGATGTAGAGCTGGACATTATGTCAGTGGTTCCTCAAGATCTCAAACTTTTTGTTAAGAGTTCCTCCAAGGTAAAAATGTTGAGAAACCTTGCTCCAGATTGTACATATCAAATTCCTGAAGTCTTTCCTGATATATTTTATCCCTCAGACTTTTCACCAATTTGTTACCCATCTCTGGGCTTGTTCTATCTCATCAATATATTTTTGTAAGTGATTCTTAAAAAAAAAAAAAAAAAAAACAAGGATCTACATAGGTGAATCAGGAGCGTTTTCCTTCTGCTGGTGATCCATCTAGTGATATACCCTAGCATTCGGTTCACTTTTCCCACTGCCTGGCCACACTGCTTAATTTGCAAGCACTTGCAATATGTACTCCCAAATCTTTTTCCTCTGTAGTGTGGTCCAACACTGTACCCCCCCAATATTGTACTCTATTAAAATGGTTGTAAATCCTTACATACAGTGCATGCGGAAAGTATTCAGCGCTTCACCTTTTCCACATACAATAACCCATAATGACAACGTGAAAGATATTTGTTTAAAATCTGTGCAAATTTATTAAAAAGATAAAAAATCCAATGTACATAAGTATTCACAGCCTTTGCCATGACACTCAAAAATTGAGCCCAGGTGCATCCTGTGTCCACTGATCATCCTTGAGATGTTTCTACAAATTATTTGGAGTCCACCTGTGATAAATTTAGTTGATTGGACATGATTTGGAAAGGCATACACCTGTCTATATAAGGTCCCACAGTTAACAGTGCATGTCAGAGTACAAACCAAGCCATGAAGTCCAAGGAATTGTCTGTAGACCTCCGAGACAGGATTGTAACAAGGCACAGATCTGGGGAAGGGTACAGAAAAATGTCTGCAGCATTGAAGGTCCCAGTGAGCACTGAATAGCCTCCATCATTTGTAAATGGAAGAAGTTTGGAACCACCAGGACTCTTCCTAGAGCTGGCCGCCCAGCCAAACAGGGATCAGGGGAGAAGGGCCTTAGAACCAAGAACCCCATGGTCACTGACAGAGCTCCAGGGTTTCTCTGTGGAGAGAGGAGAACATTCAAGAAGAACAACCATCTCTGCAGCACTCCACCAATCAGGCCTGTATGGTAGAGTGGCCAGATGGAAGCCACTGCTCAGTAAAAGGCACATGACACCTGGAGGACTCAGACCATGAGAAACAAAATTCTCTGGTCTGATGAAACAAAGATTGAACTCTTTGGCCTGAATGGCAAGCGTTGTGTCTGGAGGAAACCAGGCACCGCTCATCACCTGGCCCATACCATCCCTACAGTAAAGCATGGTGGTGGCAGCATCATGCTGTGGGGATGTTTTTCAGGAGCAGGAACTGGAAAACTAGTCAGGGTCGAGGGAAAGATGAATGCAGCAATGTACAGAGACCTCCTTGATGAAAACCTGCTCCAGAGCGCTTTGGACCCCAGACTGGGGCAAAGGTTCATCTTCCAACAGGACAACGACCCAAAGCACACAGCCAAGATAATAAAGGAGTGGCTACAGGACAACACTGTGAATGTCTTTGAGTGACCCAGCCAGAGCCCAGACTTGAACATCTTTGGAGAGATCTGAAAATGGCTGTGCACCGATGCTCCCTATCCAACGTGATGGAGCTTGAGAGGTTCTGCAAAGAACGGGAGAAACTGCCCAAAAAAATGTGCCAAGCTTGTGGTATCATACTCAAAGACTTGAGACTGTAATTGGTGCTAAAGGTGCTTCAACAAAGTATTGAGCAAAGGTTGTGAATACTTATGTACAGGTGATTTTTTTCATTTTTTATTTTTAATAAATATTCAAAGATTTCACACAAACTTCTTTCACGTTGTCATTATGGAGTATTGTTTGTAGACTTTTGAGGAAAATAATGAATTTAATCCATTTTGGAATAAGTCTGTAACATAACAAAATGTAAGGCTTTGTGAATACTTTCCGGATACACTGTATACCCAGGGAAGTGGCTGGCCTCAGGTGATACCCAGAGATTAAAAAAAAATCCTCCTACATAAGTTGTACCTATTTATCTGCAGTCTTCTCTACATCTGTTCAAAGTGCAGAATTTACAGCTTGTCTGGGAGTTCCAAAAAAAAAAAAAAAGGGGGGATGGAGATCTAAGGTTTTCACTCTGCAGAGCTCAGTAAGGCGAGCTCTGAAAGCTGATTGGAGGAAGAGACACACAGCTCACAGGAACAGAGCTGAGGCTGTCCATCACCTGGGAGGTCCCTCCAGTCACCTTTTTTCTCTTAGTGTTAGGAAAAATTGTCAGAGGTGATTTATGCTAACAGAGGGATGAAGCAGCAGACTGATCCACTCAGTTTGATTGATTCTAAGTTAACCACTTCCGGACTGGCGCACGCCGATATATGTCCTAACTTTGACGGGGGATATCGTTGCTATGGCAGTAGCTAGCTGCCATAACTCTGGTTTCTGATAAGAGTGGTCTCTGCGGCAGATTCGCTGGGAGATCACTTTTATCGGCAGCAGGAGAGGGCCCCCCACTTACCGGAGCCATCGGCAGTGGCGGAGGGAATCGGATCTTCACCCTGGCTGGGCATGGAGACGAGTGAGGGGAAGATGGCCCCCACCCATCTCCATAAGAATTCAGGGCGGAAGCGACGTCAATACGTCACTTCCGCCCACAGCTCTTAAAGGGACATTTTTTAAATTCTTTTTTTAAATGACAATTTTTTTTTTATTGCATTTAAGTGTAAATATGAGATCTGAGGTCTTTTTGACCACAGATCTCATATTTAAGGGGTTCCATCATGCTTTTTTTCTATTACAAGGGATGTTTACATTCCTTATAATAGGAATAAAAGTGACGTTTTTGTTTTTTTTAAAAAAAAAAAACAGTGTAAAAATAAAAAAAGGTAAAATAAATAAGAAAATTTTTTTTTTTTTTTTAAACACGCCCCGTCCCGCCGAGCGGTGTTCCAACCACACGTGAGGTATCACTGCGATTGGTAGAGCGAGATCAATAATTCTTGCCCTAGACCTCCTCTAACTTAAAACATGCAACCTGTAGAATTTTTTAAACTTTGCCGATGGAGATTTTTAAGGGTAAAAGTTTGTCACCATTCCACGAGAATTTTGATCAAATCGCACATGAGATAATATCAAAGCGTGTGGCCATCATTAGGCTGACCATACAGTATATAATCGGATTGTACAATCTGCTTTAGATCATGATTGATGCTTGATCTGCTTTAGATCAAGCATCAACTATTTAGTAGAATAGCCTGCTTGACTGGATTTAAAGTGAATTGATTGTTTAGGTTTGTCTTCATAATATATAGATTCAGTACATCTAAAAGAGATTGTACAATTACATTGTATAGTGTATGGCCAGATTGGATGAAGAACTGGCACCCTATGACGCAAGCTACACAAATAGCAATCAATTTCACATCATTACACTGATATATGCCTGCTCTTTACAAGATGCAACTACATGCTACTTTTGTAGTTCACTCCATAGGGACCCATCTGCAATCATTTGTTATGCCCACAAATTACCGTATATATTGGCGTATTACACGCCCATTAATTTTAAGAGGGAAGTTTCAGGGGAAGAAAAAAAAAAAAAAAAAAAAAAAAACTTAAATTTTAAATAAGGAACTTTGAAGTAAAATAAGGATCAGTGCCCATCTGCAGCCTCACCATTGCCATGAATGCAGCAGCCTCACCATTGCCATCAATGCACCCTGATCAATGCCCATCTGCAGCCTAGATGGGACAGGGGGGGTGGGACGAGCGCAGACAGATTACATACAATGAGAATCTCCTATGATAGACAGAACAGTGCCCCAATGGTTTCCCAGGAGATGGGACTTCCTATTACAGAGGCCGCCAAGTAAACAGGAGATTCTCACTGTATGTGATCTGACGGTGCTCGTCCCGTCCCCTCCAAGGCAGCTAAAATTGAAGTATTGGTGTATAACACGCACACTATTTGCACCAGATTTTCAGGGTGAAAAAGTGTGTGCTATATGCCAATAAATACAGTAATCACTGGTGATTATAATAGCAGGTTACAGCTACTAAAACGTGTAGATCTAGCCAATTCAGGTGATTGCCAGCAAGTAGTTACATCTGTCAGTAGCAAGAGATTAAATCACCCATGTACCTCTAGTCTACCCTGCTGGACAGTTTAATACTATTATTACAGATATTAACCACATACAGCTACCAGAATATAATGTTTTTCTCTATAGTGCGCCTATAATCCTTATCACAAAACAGAGCGAGTGCATTCTAAACATCAAAAAGGATGTTCATACTCTCGTCTGCCAAGAGAAAATTATCAATGTGGTAAATAAATACAGAAATAAAAATAAAAAAAATTCCCCTTCCTGTTGGCATTTTTGGTCTATGCTTATTAGAAGGCTGATGTGATTAGTAAAGCAACCTTAGTTGAGCAGGCTTTTGAGAATTTGATTATAAACTAGATGTGTTGCTGGCTTGTGACATTGAGGAAAGTAGGAGGCAAGCTACTTAAAGTGTTAGTTCACCTTTAGACCCCCCCAGCTTACTTCTGGGGATGCGGCGTTGTCCATGTCCCCGATTTTAAATCCCTGCTCTTCTCCCTCTCCCTGCTCTTCTCCCTCTTCTCTGTGCAGCACTACTGGATGGACCAGTGCGATTCTGATTGGTCAGTGCCAGCCCAGAGCATCACTCTGGTTCATCCAGGAAGCGCTGCAGAGTTGAGGAAGAGTGGGGCTTTACAACATAAAATTTGGGTGCATTTTCTTGCTAGGGAGTCAGAGGTGCTGTTTATAGCCACCCACAGGAATCAATGGCTGTATACCAGTACTTTCTTAGACATGCACATGTTTACAGATATACGACTCTGAATGCAGACTGTCTGCATCCAGGGGCATCTGGCCGTATGCATGGGTGTGTTTATGCAATTACTGGAGTATACCCATGTACAGCCATTGATTTACATTGGCGACTGTACACAGCACCTGTAGCTCCCAAGAAAGAAAATATGCCCAAATTTTACAGCTGCAGGCGACCATATGCATGAGGCCTTACAAGTGCCTTGAGAAAAGTTACTAGTAGCTCTTAGGGTACTTTCACAGTGGGGCGCTTTTCAGACGTTTTAGCTCTAAAACAAGCACCTGTAAAGTGCCTCTCATGCCTCCCTAGTGTGAAAGCCCGAGTGCTTTCACACTGGGGCGGTGCGCTTGGAGGACGGGAAGAGAGTCCTTCAAGCAGCATCTTTGGGGCGGTGCAGGAGCGGTGTATACAGCGATCCCAAAACGCCCTGCCCATAGAAATGAATGTACAGAGCTGCCGAAGCGTCTGCAAAGCACTTTTAACCCTTTCTTCGGCCACTAGTGCGGGTTAAAAGCTTCCCACTAGCTGCCGAAAAGTGGTGCTAAAACTAGAGTGAAAATCCCCTTAGACACTGCACCTATAGTAGTGCCTTTAATTATAGCACCAAGAAATATGCTTTAACAGATAAGCTAGCACCTCTTACAAGAGAAACATGGAGCTTACCATGTCAGGCCTCCCCTTTTAAAAATGCAGGTTCCCTGGCTGTCATCTGGTTTCCTCCTGTTGCAATCCTGAGAAGCAGGAACTTTGAACGTTACAGAAAAATACTTTTTCCAGACTTTACTGATCTGCCTACTTATTCTAGGTTGGTGACTCAAAGTGCTGAAGCCTACCAAATAGCAGTTTCACAAGTAGGTCATACAAAGCAACCCTCTGTCAGCACAGTGGCTAAGTGGTTAGCATTTCCACCTAACAGCACTAGGGTAACTATAGAAATCCCAACCACGGCACTGCCTGCCTGGAGTTTGCATGTTCTCCCTGTGCCTGCTTGGGTTTGCTTCAAAGACATGCTGGTAGGTAACTTGGCCCTAGTATTTATGAACTTGAAGTTAAGGGCCCTAAAATGTAAGCTCCTTGAGGGCAAGGAATGATGTGAATGTACAATATATAGATGTAAAGCGCTGCATAAAATTGACAGCACAATACCAGGTACCTCGAATAACAGTAAATTAAGTTATTTAAAGCAAAATTTTATGTGCAGATTGTAACACAAAAAGATTTCTTTCATAGTTCTCCTTTTACTGGACCAAAATGTGAACAGACCCACCGTGGCCCCACCAAACAAATATAATAAACCATTGTGTAGACAACTCTTTTGTGCTGCCATTCTGTTAAAAGTTCCCAAAAAAAAAAAAAAAAAAAAAAAAAAAAAAAAAGGGAATACCATATTTTAATTTAGCTTCCACATTACATCACATGAAACAAGAATTTAATGCCAGCTCAGATATGCTCTATTAACAGAAGGAAAGCCTTGTAGATTTTTCTTCTACAGACAGTCCGCCCCCTCAACTTCATTTTGCTCAGGGTAACGTCTTGCTCAGCTCTTGAATTGCCCAACGATTATCTTTAATTTTATCCTTAAGGCGAGTATATTCCTGGACTAGCTCCTCAAACTTTGTGCCAAGGAACTCATATGAAGAAAGAATCTGCTTCGATGCAGCTAGTTCATTCTTTTCCGTCTTCACTGCAGCCTCTAAACTAGACCTGTAGAGAAGCAAAATCAGTTGTGAAGATAAAGCATCACTATCTTTTAGGCTGGGGTTGCACAAAGCGGCTCACAGCAGGGGTCCAGTGCGTCCCTGTTCAGCCAAAAATGTGGACTGAAAAGGTGAATTCGGACCTGAAATGGACCAGAAGATGCACAGGACTCCGGTGTGATTCGCTGTGTGATCCGGCTTCATTGAGAGCGGGTCACAATCTCCTGACATGCGAATTGGATGCAGGGAAACCCACATCCAATTTACAATAGTGTGAACCCAGCCTTAAAGTGTAAATCCTAACAATGAACTTCTTTTAAAAAAGGCAAATATACCATTAACGTTAGTTTGATATTTACATAAAAAAAAAAAAAAAAAGCTAAAAATAGGTGCATTTCTAACGCAGCATTCTACAGCTAAAGCTACTGGCGTTTGTGTAACGTGCAGTGTGCGTGAGTCCTAAAAGGGTAAGTTTAGCCTTACTGGCTCTCATCTTAAATTACAGAAGGGGAGTGGTTGTATAGTTTAGCAAAAGACACTGGGCAAGGCCGACACTACACAGTCTACAAAAAAAAAGAGAAAAAAACAAAAAACAAAAAAAAAACCCATGTGTTGTCAGTCTTTAACAGAAGTTTAAAGTGGAACTAAACCCATATTATATATTTATAATTTACATATTACATAGCTTGCATCTAACCCACTACCAATGTTTCCTTTGACTGCATTGATATTATGTCTTTGTACCCAATATCATTTACAAACGTTTTTATTAACATATTTGAGCAAGTACAAAAATATAAATTGCATGGAGAGTGAACATTCAAAGGCCAACCTATAATTGAACAGGTGAATAGCCCTCCAAAGATCGTTGGGTAAGAAAAATAAATGGATTTTTAAAACAGCTTACCTGTAAAATCCTTTTCTTGAAGTACACCACGGGACACAGAGCACCATAATAATGACTATGTGGGTTATACGCTTACCTTTAGGTGATTGGACACTGGCAACCAATAGTAAGACTGTTCCTCCCATATAACCCCTCCTATACCGGAAGCACCTCAGTTTTGTAGCAAGCAATGACGATCCCAGAAAGAGGGGAGGGACCTCTGTGTCCCGTGATGTACTTCAAGAAAGGGATTTTACAGGTAAGCGGTTTTAAAAATCCATTTTTCTTTATCGTACATCACGGGACACAGAGCACCATAATAATGACTATGTGGGATGTCCTAAAGCAATGCATCTGAGGGGACACACACATACACATTATCCCTAAGCCCAACGGGCCTGAGATTATAAAGCTGCCTGCAACACGCTGTGGCCAAAAACAGTCTCCCCTTGAGATCTCACATCCACCTGGTAAAACCTGGTGAACGTATGAACTGAAGACCAAGCGGCCGCTTTGCAAACCTGAGCCATAGACACCTGCTGGCGTACTGCCCATGATGCACTAATTCCTCTAGTGGAGTTTGCTTTTAAATCCCAAGGTGGAACCCTGCGCTTTAATCCATACGCCTGGATAACAGTCTGACGAATCCACCTGGATATAGCTGAACTAGTTGCCGGCTGTCCTTTTTTAGGACCCTCAGGCAAGACAAAAAACAAAAAAAACAAACAGTCAGTCAGTCTTCCGAAAGGGAGCTGACATTTTCTTTTTTTCCCCCCCTTTTTTTTTTCTCACATCAGCGAACACAGCTAGAGAGCAGAATCAGCTTAACGTTCATTAACCGTCGCCTTCGCAAATTCACATCATTGTGGTATATGCTTTTCCTCTTTTCCAATTGAAAAATCACTGTATGAAACTTTATTAAATGAGCTTATTAAAAACCCTACTTACTTATTCTCAAATGCCCAGTTTTAATCGAACTGAGAGCAATGAGACAAAAAAAACAAAAAAAAAAAACACCTTGACTCTTGCCAACTAAAGTGTCTGAGCTAATAATACAATAGGGATACAGCGAGCCACCCTATACAAGAAAAAAAAAGAAAAAAGAAAGGAAAAAGAAAAGACTGGACTAGTGGGCTCCCCACGCCCACCACCTAGTGGTAACGCCAGTGTTGTACATACCAGTAAAGGGACATAGTTACCCCCTTCCCTCCCTCTCCCCCCATCGCCCCCCCCCCCCCCACCTTCCCAAGCACCACTTAAGCTAAGTACATACCCAAGAACCGGAGCTGACATTTTCAAGTAAACTTTGATTGCCCTCACCACATCCAGTGAGTGAAGCGACCTTTCCTCCCTAGTCTTAGGGTTTGGAAAAAAGGAAGGTAAAATGATATCCTGATTCAAATGAAATTTGGAAACTACCTTCGGTAAAAAATCCGGACGAGTGCGCATGACCACTCTGTCCTGATGAAGAATCATAAAAGGTTCTTTGCAAGAAAGGGTGGCCAATTCTGACACCCTTCTAGCCGATGTTATAGCCACAAAAAAAAAAAAAAAAAAAAAAAAAATTTTCTGGTCAATAGGACAAAATGATTATGCCTAATAGGTTCAAATGGTTGGCTCTGTAAAGCTGACAGTACCAAATTTAGGTCCCAGGGACATAAAGGTGATTTAACCGGCGGCCTTAAGTGTGTTACTCCCTTGACAAAGGTTCGCACCAAAGAATGGGATGCAATTGGTCTTTGGAAAAAAAAACGATAAGGCCGAAATCTGTCCCTTAATTGTCCCTAAAGCGAGCTTCAAGTCTACTCCTGCTTGAAGAAAGGCCAGAACTCTTCCAAATCATATACCTACGAGGGTTCCATTTCCTCTCCTCACACCAAGAAATGTACGACTTCCAGACTCTATAATAGATAGCTCTAGAAACCGACTATCTAGCGTTTATCAAGGTAGACAAGACTGAATCCATAATACCACGGTCTTTCAACAGTCTGGTCTCAATAGCGAAGCCATCAAATTCAGCAACCGTAAAAGAAGGATGGAATATGGGACCTTGAGACAACAGGTCTGGACGGCATGGAAGGACTAATGGGTCCCCTACTGCCAACTTCACAATCTCCGACTAACAGGATCTCCAGGGCCACTAGGATCACTGGTTTTTGCTCCTCCTGTATTCTGCGTAATAAGTGCGGCAGAATTTGGATCGGGGGAAAAGCATATATCAGAGAATACTGATCCCAAGGAACTACTAATGCGTCTATCCCGACCGCAAGCGGATCCTTGGTCCTGGATAAGAACCTGTTCAGCTTGGCATTGAATCTGGATGCCAGTAGATCCACATCTGGGGTCCCCCAGTATTGGCAGATCTGTAGAAAAACCTCGGGGTGCAGGGACCATTCCCCTGGCAACAATTTCTGGCGACTTAGGAAACCTGCCTGCCAATTGTCCACCCCCGGGATAAACACTGCCGAAAGGAACGGCACATGTTTTTCTGCCCAAGTCAATATATGGTTCACCTCTCTCTGGGCTGCCCGACTCCTGGCACCTCCCTCGTGGTTGATATATGCCACCACCGTGGAGTTGTCGGACTGGACTCTGACAGGAAGCCCCCGCAATCTGGATGTCCAGAATCGCAGAGCCAGACGAGCTGCCCAAATCTCCAATAGATTGATGGGCAGGGTCCTTTCTGTCTGGGACCATATTCCCTGAACAGATGCCTCCTCTAGGACTGCTCCCCAGCCTAGAAGACTGGCGTCCGTAGTTACGACCTTCCAAGCTACTGGTGGAAAAGATTTCCCTTTTTTCAAATTGCTGGTTCTTAACCACCAAGAGAGGTTCCATAGTACCTGTGGAGATAGAACCATCGGCTGATCAAAGGTTCGAGCTGACTTGTCCCAGGCCGTTCGAATACTGTTCTGGAACTCTCTGGAGTGGAACTGTGCATATGGCACTGCGCTGAAGGATGACACCATCTTGCCCAGTAACCTCATGCACAGGCGAATAGAAGGTGTTAGTTCGCTCATCACCTTCTGGACAAGTTCCACTATGGAGACGACCTTTAAGGAGGGCAGAAACACCTTTTCTTGGGCGGTGTCCAAGACCAGACCCAGATACACCAATGCTTGGGTCGGACAAAGAGCTGACTTGTTCAAATTTAGAATCCAACCTAGTCTGTGGCCAGACTGAATGGTAGTGCCACGAATTGAAAAGGACTGCCTTCTACAGCAAAGCGTAGGAACCTTTGATGTGGACCGAAGATTGGCACATGAAGGTACGCGTCCTTGATATCTATGGACACTAAATAGTCTCCCTTCCTCAGGGATTTTACTATCGAATGAACAGACTCCATGCAGAAGGGTCGAACGTTTATAAAGACGTTGAGAGCTTTAAGGTCCAAAATGGGCCTTACTTCCCCATTTGACTTCGGCATAGTGAATAGGTTTGAATAAAACCCTCTGAACCTTTCCTCGTGCGGAACCTTTACAATTACTCCCCGCTTTAGCAGATGCTGTAAAGCTAGGAATAAGCATCTTCTTTTCTTTGGAATCCGATGGAACCCTTGAGTACAGATACCGATTTGGGGGGAATTCCCGAAACTCTATTCTGTAACCGTATTTTACAGTGGAAATGACCCATCTGTCTTGAACTAGTTCTTCCCAGGCATCCCGAAACAGCCGAAGCCTGCCCCCCCACCCGTGACAGCGGAGGCGCCCCTTCACAAGGTAGAATTGGAGTTGGGCTTGGGTGTCTTTTGGGTCCAGGGTTTCTTCTGACCCTGGGGTCTTTTAAACCCAGACGGCTGAGGCCGTCGATACCGCTTAGGGGAAGAACCACTAGGTCCTGGAGCATTGGGAATTTTATAAGAGGGTTGCTTCCCTTTCCTTTTTATTAGGGAGTAGGGCACTCTTTCCTCCAGAGATCTTTTGGATATATTTATCCAGATCCTCGCCAAACAAGCGCTCTCCATGGAAAGGAAAAGCTGCGAGTAGCCTTTTACATGGCGTCTCAGCAGACCAGTTCTTTAGCCACAAGACTGCGCATATGGATTGACAGTAACGCAAAACGAGACATCTGTTGGATTGAGTCCTTCAATGCGTCTACTGCAAAACATAAGGCATGAGGAATCTCCGATAACTCCTCGGCAGATTCCTCCTGGCAAGGTATGTTCTCTCCCAACCTTTTAAAAGCGATCCTTTAGGGATTGGCAAATCCCAATAGCTGCAACTGCTGGCTGAACTGCTGCACCAGCCACCGAAAAGGAGGCCTTTAATAAGGACTCTAGTTTTTTATCAGCCGGATCCTTGAATACCTGGGCATTATCCACTGGATAGGTTAAACTTTTATTCACAGAAGATATGGCAGCATCCACCAAAGGTGTGCCTCATTTCTTCCTGAACTTCTCCTCCATAAGATATAAGACAGAAAACCTTTTTGGAGGTAAGTATATCCTGTCAGGGTGCTCCCAGTCCACGTAAACCACCTGCTCCAGTAACGGATGCAAAGGGAACGCTTGGGAAATTTGCTGAGGTCGCAAAGATCCCAAAGTAGAACAGGAGAGTGCAGACTCCTGTAACTTAAACCCAATTCGTACCATCTCAATTTGAGATTGGATAAACAATTTTTGGGAATGGGAGGCTGAAATTGGCTCTTCAGAGCCAGAGTCCTCAGCCGAGGATCCGTCAGCCTCTCCTTCCTCTCGGTCTTTTATGACCACCTCTTCCAAATCCTCTGCCCATTCTGGTTCCAGATCACCTGGACCCATCTTGCTATAAGTCCTGGTGCTCCAGTGACTCTCCACTTGGCCCAGGCTCAGGGGAGGGAGATCTATTACGCTTCCTCCCCCCTGTATTACAGAGGCAATCACGCCAGCTATTTTGCCCTCAAGGCCCGCTAAGGCAGATGCCAAATCATCCTTTGTAACATAAGCCGAGGCAGGTATATTGGTAGTGGCCACTATGCCTGACAAATGCAAAGGCTCAGCAAGGCCAGATGCCGCAGGTCTTTCAGGAGAAACTGAGGCTGCATCAGCATGGGGTTGGTCTCCTGTTTTTAGAGGAGGTACTCTTACCCCTGTGCTAGCCTTGTTCCCTATACCTCGTTTTCTGGAAGACATTGCTTACACACGAGGAGAAAAGGAGTACTCCCCACAAACTACAACCAGCCTTCAACCTGTCACCACTGTGTCCAAGACCTCCAGACTCACGTGCCCAAATATTGCTCTGTGCTGACCACGCGCACGCCAGGAGCTCCATCCCTATAAAGCCTTAGCTTGAGAGTGAGCGTGCGCATCAGCGGCATACCCGCCGCACGTGCCGTCCTGACACTCGCGGCGCATCTGTGATGCGCACAGCAGCGGCGCACACACATGCCGGTGGCGAGCACGCAGCGCACACCCGATCAAAATGCGCGCCATACCAGCCATCTGTAAGACACAGGTTTCAAGGTTTACCAGCAGCTTTCAGAGGGAATATATATATATTCCCCAAGGAAGTACTCACCATCCCAAGCAGCAGGGCCTGTTTTACCAGGCCCAATCTTCCCCCATCACAAGGGATAGCGCCTTTAATGGACCTTCAGGGACCGGGTCCCCCATATTTTGGGGTCCACACCCCTGGACAGCACCCTTTCTGGTTTTACCTTGGGCAAGATTGACCAGGAATACCAATTTAACAAGGGTCCAGTGCCTATATAGGACACATTACAAGCAATACCTCAGTTCAAGAACGAGGTTCGGGTACCATTCACTTTAGCTTTTGTTATGCCACTTGAATGGATCCGATTATGACGTCCTCAGTGGGACATCTTTGAAGAAAATTGAAGAGCTTTAACAGCCATGACCATCACCTTCAAGACACTGGCGAAAAAAACTGAGGTGCTTCCGGTACAGGAGGGGTTATATGGGAGGAACCATCTTACTATTGGTTGCCAGTGTCCAATCACCTAAAGGTAAGCGTATAACCCACAGTCATTGTTATGGTGCTCTGTGTCCCGTGATGTACGATAAAGAAAATAAAACTTTCAGAATAGAAAATAATCTAAATAAAAGGTAACAAGGTAGTTTCTGCATTATAAGTAGACGGGGTACATAGAAGGTAAGCTCTAGACGGGAATCTTTCTACATACTCGGGGTTACCAGATCATCTGGAGAACTCAACTGGGGTAATAGGGAAACCCCCCTTTGTACCCAATATCATGTGGTTTACATATATGTAAATATTAAATCCATCATTTTAACGGTTTCCCAAAACATTAATATTCAAGGCATGCCGCCGTGAAGGAGAACTGTTACAATTGCTTATTCTCTCAATGGAACCGTCAAGCCATCAAATGTCTGTAGTCATAGCTGATCACATGTGTAGCATCATGGCAAATGCAGATCAGACATAGGCTAAGATGACAGCTTCCTTGGCTGTAAAGGATAGGAGTATTTAGATTCGCTTTACAAGTCAAATCCATTTCTGCCAAATCAACAAGCATTTTTACTTGAAGGCGCAGAACTTTACCCATAACAACTTGATAAAAATAATGTTTTTTTTTTTTAGCAAGGAACATACATCCCACATTACTAATTATGCTACCAAAATTAGTGTGTGCTGTAAATTGCCTGTTTCTTCTTGCAGGAGGCTGCCATTTTGCTGAAGCCCAGAGCCCCTGAACAGCAGTAAATCATAAAGTGGAACTAAACCCATAGATTTAACAGTTTCAAAAGCCAGTTACGTTCCTGGGATGTTGGGGTTGCTAACTGTCACATTTGCTTGTGTCCTCAACCAAACTGTCAAATCATGAAATGGTTGATGGTAGCTGATCACATGTGCAGCACCATGGCAGATGCAGATCAAACAGAAGCATCTTCCTTGGCTGTAAAGGATAGGAGGGTTTAATTCCATGTTAAGGCTGTCAGCAGATCGGCCTCTACAAATTCGGCAGTGCCTAAGAGAAAGCAACTGAGCATGTGCAGAGTACGGTGAGACAGAGCATTACTAGATTTTAAACAGTATAGGCACTTATTTTTAACGTTTTACATAGCTATACCTGCAAAAGGGGCCAGCCTGACATGATCTAGCAGGACGTAATTGTCTGACTAAAAGTTCCACTTTAAAAGTAATGAAACATGGGGAAATGTGCATGTATTGCAGAGGCCTACAACTTTTTTTTTTTTAATGTTGTTCTTTTTCCTTAACATATGCTTTAATATAAGCTTAATATCATGACCTACCTGATGTACTTATGAACATCAACTTTCTCAGGGGAGTAAGTGTCAGTGAGGACTTGCAGTTCTTCCACTCTGCATTTAAAAAAAAAAAAAAAAAAAAATTTACATAAAATGATGGTGCGTTAAAATGAAGTAAGATGTCTCAATCACCATGCAACGGCACAAAGTGGTCAGAGCACATCTTACCGGAGTTTTAAGAATAGCGCATTACTCTTGGCTTCCAAGTATTCGGCATTCATGCAATCAATTTCTGATTGTGCTTGCAGACGAAGATCAGAAGCAGCTTGTCTAAGGAGGGAAAGGCAGCGCAAGAGCACCTTAATATAAAAAGTAAAAAAATAAAAATTGAAAAAAAATAAGGGCATTTACATGTGTCTGCTGACATATATTGGTTCTTAAAGAAATATAAGCCAGGAAATACCCAATATACGCACATGAGGGTACATTTCCTGCTGCCTTTCCAGTAATGCTCCTATTTCTTGGTGCTTCTCCTCCTCCGTCTGCAACCTTCTCTTTTCGTCTTCCAATGTACTGGCCAAACGCAACGCTTTTGCAGCCCGAAGGACTTCACTCTCTTCATCTGAGGCAGAAAGACAATACAAATAAAACAGGATTGAATTTAGAAGCTTGGAACAAAACATTAGTTTCCTTTCTGGCCATATACAATGGAATTTGATCAGTAAGGAAACTGCTAAAGTAAAATTATACCCAGAGAAAAAAAATATGGGCTGTTATTGCGGTCCACTCCTGCTAAAAATGCTAGCTGCACAGTTGGTATAGTTACGCAACGTCTAATACTTTGCTATTCACTATGGAGGATAAAAACAAACAATTCTGAACCGTCGCAAACTCCTTTGCCATCTCTGCTTGTTCCAGTCCAAGGACTCAAAGTCATAAAGCTAGACACAGCCAGGCAACTAGCAAAATTCAGCAGGAGATCATAAATGGCAGAATTTGTATCTCTATGTCCATGTTTTCTTTGCATTCTCATGATCTGGCAGTCCACTCCTTAGAACAAGGTTTCCAAACCAGGTTTCCATGGAAGTTGAAGGTTCCTCCAGAGGTTGCTAGGGGTTCCTTGAGCAATTTCTGCCCCTTAGACAAGTTCCCACTGACACCATTAATCTTTAACTATCTGTAAGGGGCTAATTCTTCCCAATGACAAGTGTGAGGAGCATTCTTCCCACTGATCATCACACTAATGTGTCACGAGTTGTAGGTATAATTATTACCAGGGGTTTCCAGAGACTGGAAAGATATTTTAAGGATTCCTCTGTGTCGGAGAGGTTGAGAAAGGCTTTAAAAGTATATTCAATAATAATTAAATGTATGCATTAAAGTCTATCATGGGAGATGCCGTTTGTGACCTGTGCTTCAGATAATGCTAGTTGCCTGCCTGTCATCCCCTTGTTTCCTTGCTTTCAAGTCTGTGACACAGAACAAGTCAGCAGATAAGGACTTCTGGATTGAACACCGTGCCAATCCAGAGACTCAGAGGGGCTGATTTACTAAAACTGGAGAGCGCAAAATCTGGTGCAGTTGTGCAGAGAAACCAAACAGCTTCCATTTTTTTTGTCAAAACTTAAATTGAACAAGCTTATAGAAGCTGATTGACTACCATGCACAGCTGCACCAGATTTTGCGCCCTCCAGTTTTAGTAAATTTAGACAACTATTTTATTCTATTTTCTGAAGTCAGTCAGAATCGACAGTTTGTTTTTCCCATGACATTTGTACTTTAAGATATAATATATTTCAGCTTTAATTTTGAGCTTCCTGACAGGTTTAATTCACATGATGGATTGCAATCACTCAGTGAATTCATTGACATGACATCCCTTACCAGAATTCCCTATTCTACTCAATAGCAAAGTAATTTACGTAGTAGAAAAGATTTTACCAAAACTTCTTCTGCTCATCATTATTACAATGTCTTCCAGGACCAAACAACAACAAAGGGGCTAGGATGCTGCTTTGTGATAGCATGGTATTAGCACCCCGAAAGTGTAGCTCATAAGACCCGATGCTTTTATACAAAAAGGGACAAACAAGGATGTAAAGCTTTCCTGTGACCTAAATCAATGGCCACTTGGTACAGCTTATGTCACCTCTTCAACTTCATCTAAAGCAATATTCCATATTATGTTTATTTGAAATCACATTCACACCAAAACAGTAATTACTGGAATTTGATACCCAGCTGTGGCAAATTAAAAAGATTGCATAGGTAAAGAATGTGAGCACACCTGTCTCAGGCTGATGGAATGATAAGAAAGTGAAACATTTCTTCCGCAGAGCCTCCTCCAGCTGCTTATGTAGTCTCTCTCGTATCCAGAGAATATCCTAAACATACAGAGGGTGGTTAGTCATCAAAATATAAAATCCAATTTTGTCTAAGATTTTGAGAATATTATACCGTGTTTGAAGGTAGAAGGTTTAACAAATCTTGTTTCTCCAACCCAAGAAGAGCTATAGATCCTGCATCATTATTGGAAGGCAGGAGGCCTGAACACTGCGTGACCAATAAGCACTGTTGTAGCCCATCCAGAAACTGTACAAAGAAAGCAAGGGTGAGACATAAATTAAAAAATATTGAGACAAGAACAAAGATAAAACATGGAAAATGAAATTGAAAGCTACCTTGTTCTCCTCAACAGTTGTCTTGCCTTCCTGCTTCCTGACCAGTAAATCCAGTAACATCTCCTGTATCAGCCTGTGAAGGACTTCTGATCTCAACCACACCTTCCTCTGCAGCCGTAGCTCTCTTTGCACCTTAGTATAAAAAAAAAAAAAAAAAAAAATGTATACAAAAACATAGCAAAATTAAAATTCCTACTAAGGAAGTGGTTATTAAAAGATCACATCCTGTTCACAAAGTATGATGCACAGTTGCTATTCACGTATAAATTACATTAAGCCATTTCATCCATGACTCCATGACCAGTTATTATACAGGATATATATAGTGCCAACAGTTTGCGCAGCGCTTTAGAACATGAGGGCAGACAGTACAATGACTATACAATTTAATACAGGAGGAATCAAAGGGCCCTGCTGGTTAGAGCTTACAATCTAGGAGGGAGGGTCAAAAAAAAAAAAAAAAAAAAAAAAGTGTAAGTGTGTGTGTGTGGGGTGATGACCTGATGGAGAAAATAAAAGTACAGTTGTTAGGTGTGGGTAAGATAGGCTTCAGAGGAGGGTTTTCAGGGATCGTCTAAAAGCAAACTAGCAGATAAATCGGACAGATTGGGGTAGGGAGTTTGATAGGATGGAAGAGGCTCTTGAAAAGTCCTGGAGGCGAGCGAGCATGGGAGGAGGCGACGAGGGAGCAGGGGGTCTTGGGAGGAACAAAAAGAATGATTAGGTTGGTATTTTGAGACTAGGTTAGTAATGCAGGTGGCTGATTTTAAGTGTATATGTTACCCCAAAATTTCATATTCTTGATGTGTGCAAGTTCTATCCTATACTTGTGTTAAAGTATCCTGTTCAATTTTAAACTGACCATGCTAGGCATAAGAGCACATCTATCCAGTGTGGTCAGTTTTCTGGCTGGGCTAACAGCCTGCTTGCACTCCAATGGCTAAGACTTGTGCTGACCCCCTCTGCACAGCTCATCACTGGGGAAAAAAAAATAAAAAAATAAATCTGTGTTTGGCTCTCTCTGCCACTGAGAATAGGTATGTGCAAAAATACATATAACAAGCACTCCCCCCCCCCCTTAAAATCAGGGGAAAATCGTGTGCGCGTTATACGCCAAATCATTTATTTCATTTTGCGTTTGTGTCACATCTCACCAGTTAGTATGCTGGAAGTGTGTTATTTACATTTTATGGTGAAGGATTTTTTGAATTTATATGTTATTTCACTATCCATATAATAGTTTGTTGGAGCACTGTGCAGTATTAGAAAGTTGATATTCAGCGCATTATTAACCCTCACATTTATCACTATTTTGTGTTATTAGTACACAATTCAATAATTGCAGCTTTATCATTTGGTTATCTTTTAATATTTTATCACAAAATTTTATATATTCACTTCAGCGCTTTAGTAATAGCTACATTTTTTTATACGCCAAACAGCTGCCTCGGAGGGGAAGGAGGGAACGAGCGCTGCCAAAATAGACAGAGCTGAAACTCCTGTGTACTCGGCTCTGTTCGCAGTCACACCCAGTCCCGCCTCCTAGCATTGACATCCCGCCATTGGACCGGTGTTATGTCCATCATAAGAGCCGGGCCAAGGGGCGGGGCTGCGAGCAGAGTACACAGGGATCCAGGTCTGTTTATTTCGGCAATAAAAGGGCTGCAGATGGGTACTGATCATACTGCAAAGATGGGCAAGGCTGCAGATGGGCACTGATCAGACTGCAATGATGGGCACTAATCATGCTGCAATGATGGGCAAGGCTGCAGATGGGCACTAATCATGCTGCAATGATGGAAAAAAGGAAGAAGGATAGACAGACACATGTTTTGCCTTGCATTTCTATTTTAAACTGAATGGGTTGTTTTACAAGGTCCATATATATATATATATATATATATATATACACACCTCAATATCTAATCATTTGGGCTCAGTTTCCTGTGCCTTGTTCTTTCCATATAAATAGGGATATATTACACTGGATCTTTTATTTTAAGATTCCTCATAACAGGATAAACAGGTCACTACACCATGTCAAGCAGAGTAAGATTTAAAAGACTAACAGTATTCTTTACACTGATGGGCTAACGTTTTCTGACACCGGTAGCAAACAGTTTCCACGGTTTTTTTCCCCCATAGTAGAAAAACCATAAAAGTGGACAGCAAAAAAAAAAAAAAAGGAAGAAGATTAGTTACCTCTTCCAATTCACGACTTAAGGTGGTGCTTTCACCACTTGGCTCCAAAATCTGACATAGTTCCAACAAAAGCTTACTAAACTGTGGATTTTTCTCCAGATCCTCCTCCTCAAGCTGGAGCATTGGAAGACGACCGTTTACTGAAAAATACAAGTAGAATAAAAAAGGCAATTAACAGATAGAACCTGATATTTTCTCTTCGTTGAAAAACATTGGAAACAATTTTGAACGCACTGAGGACAGAGGCACACCCTTCTGGGACAAGATTGGGTTCACATACGAGTACGGAGCGGCTCACAGCAGGGGTCCGTTTAAGGTTCGATTTCAGCCCAAATTTTGGTCTGACTTTGGACCTGAAACTGATCAGAAGACGCATGGGCTCCTGTGCAAATAGCACTGGAGCCGCTGCAGAAATATGTGAACTGGCTCACAATCTCCTGCTGTGCGAATTGGATGCAGAAAAAATCCGTATCCAATTCGCATTAGTGTGAACCCAGCCTAAAGCTCGCCATACACAAATTTTGGCACTGCAGATTCCTCCACACACACTGTTTGGAGTACATGGGGAAATCCAGTAACTTCCTAATGCGTATCGCCAGCTTAAAGTAGAACTATAGACAAAACTTTTTCCTGGTGCATCCATGGGAGCATACTAGTGATATTAACTGTCCTGAGGGCAGAGCCTATCATAAAAAGAAAAGGTTAGTGACTCCATCATTCTCCTTTTTTTCACCTCATACCTCAGTGACATCGCGATAGTCCTTACCACTGCCTCAGGCAGCTTCCGTCTGGGTTCAGTCTCTCCCAGATGCAGTCCTCAGTCCTGGGCCTAGGCTGAGGAGTCCCTTCTGTGGGTCTTTTGGGACCACAGCGGCTTTCCTAGCCAGGAGCAATTTGCTGTTTTAAGAGTCAGACTGACCGGTGACTCTGCAAGTATCTGACTTTTTACCCTGGTGTTAGTTTCCCCTCCTTCTTCCTAATTTCTTTTCTCGCTGTTTTAAAGCTCCGCAGCACACACGCTGGATAACCCCCCCCCCCCCCCGAGTATAAGGCTCTGCTCCATTCTTTCCTTTTCAGCAGGAGCGTGAATTTCTTTGAGTGTATGACGCCGGCTTTTGTGAAGTTCCCCCTTGCCATCCGCACTGCGCGTGTGGCATCGAGTGGCGAGTTCAGTCGGAGCTCCATCTTGTACGCGCTGTGCGCATGCGCAATCCGCAGAGAGGCCGTGGCAGCCATCTTGGAAGGGGGCAATAAGCCTTGCCAGTGGGCGGTACTCTGCTAATCAGGGCCGCCCACTCCTGTACTAAAACGTGGAGGCAGGTTCATTAGGCAACCTTCTAACGGAGGGTTGCCCGAGTTAAGCGCCTGTCGGTGCTAGAACCTGCCTCTGTGCGGTAGGTTCTTGATGCCGATATCGCTTTAAAAAAAATAAACCAAAAAAAAAAAAAAAGGTGTGTGTGTGTGTTACATTTTCACTGGGACTCTTTTCTCCCTAGTCCCGTATGCCCGTGAATGTCCAAGATAAACTCCAGGCAGGATTCTAGAGACACCAGCCAAGACCGTCATGGTCACTCGTCCAGATGCCATTCATCTGGTGGTCACAAGTCCTCAGGGGGCCATCGCGCATTCCATTCAGTTGGCCACAAAAGATCTAGAAAGTACTGGGCATGCGGTGTAACCCCGCTGGCTGACAAGCTGGTCCATCAAAATTGCTTTAGAGACTATGCCGCAGACAGGGAGTCAGAGGGCCAGCAAGTATCCGATCTGCTGAAGAAGGTGGTTAAGGATTCGATCGCTGAGCTTATGGCTTCCCGGCCATCGCAGCAAGCTCCTCAACATGCGGAAAACGAAGGGGCCATCTACGGGCGGAACTACCTTACCAGCAGTAGATTCACCCACAAAAACCCCAGTGGACCAAGATCTTTCAGAGGATTCTTCTGATGAAGCGGACCCAACCGACTTCAGTTTCACCTTAGTACAACCCTACATACAGGCAGTTAAATAGGCAATTAGATGGGATGAGCCTGAGGAACCCCCTAAAAAAGCCAGAAGCCATTTTCCGTTTTTGAGAAAACCCTTGTCTTTCTTTCCTCAAGAAACAGAGTTTTCAAACAAGATAGGGATCCCAAGAAGAATTTGGGGAGCACACAAGCAACCTTTCTGAAAACAAACGGGTCCTTCCTAACCCTCAGGATTCCTCCAAGTCTTTTTAACTCTGACCTGTCCCAGGTCGGTGCCAGACTTTAACTGTTCTCCAAGATTTGGAAACGCCGATGCATGGACCCCTGGGTAGTCTCCGCAGTGCGCTTTGGCCACTTCTGGACCTTCACAGACCAGCCTCAAGACTTCTTCTCTCCAATGAGAATCCTGAATTCTTCTCCAAAGGCGGAAGCCCTGCGCAATTTCCTAGTTTCCCCTTCATGCTCAAAGTAGTGATCCCAGTTCCCTCGATAGAAAGGTTTTCCGGTTTTTTACTCCACGCTCTTCCTCGTCCCCAAAAAAAGATGGGGGCTGGAGACCGGTAATTGACCCGAAAAGACTAAACCAGTACATACATCTGGATTCCTTCAAGATGGAATCACTCCATAAGATCACACAGGCCGTTCAACCAGGAGACTGGATGATATCCATAGATCTCAAGGACGCAAACTTACATGTTCGGATTCTTCCAGATTTTCAGAAATATCTGAGATTTGCAGTGGGATAACTGCAACTTCAGTTCCGGAGCCTGCCTTTTGGGCTCTGCACCTCAGAGAGCATTTTCAAAAAAAGGTACCAATCTTGATACTTGCTCCCATAAGAGAAAGGGGTCTCAGTCTTACACGGTTTAGGACAACATTCTTCTATTAGCAAAGAACCCAACCCAGCTGTTGGGTCACAGGAAGATTCTCACATCAACCCGTTCGGACTTCGCATGGTTAAAAAAAAAAAAAAAAAGCCAGCTTACGCCTACTCAGGAGATGGTTTATAGCGGTGCCCTTTTCAATATGGTGCAGGGGACAGTTGCCTTACCCCGCCACAAGAGAATATTGATTACCTGGAAAATGAAATCACTCAGGTCAACCCATCTCTAAGCTTCTGTATGTCTGAGCTTGATCGGAACTATGGCAGTCTGCATCCCGATTGTGCCATTGGCACACTGGCACCTGAGGCACTTTCAGCTAGGCTTCCTGTCTCAGTGGAAGAAACGGTCTGTCACAAATGATATTTCTCACAGGCCTTATGCAGAGAAGCCTCCAGTGGTTGTCCAAAGTGGATGTGTCATCAAGACCATACCAGTTGGGATACACCTCAAAGATCATAATTACAACAGATGCCAGGATGAAGGGCTGGGGAGCACATTGCGGTCAGACCTCAGTACAAACAATATGGCCTTTTCCCACCAGTGGGATTGTATCGAACATTCTGGAGATTCGATCAGAATTCTTGGCACTGATAGCTATGGCAGCGCAGATAAAGAACAAGCCAGTGTTACTATGCATGGACAATCGGGCGGCTGTATCGTACATCCAACGCCAAGGGGGAACACACAGTCGGGCCTTATTGAGGGAAGTAGAACCCATCATGTTATGGGCAGAGAGAAACTTGCTGGACTTGAAGGCGGTTTATCTACCGGGTTGATTGAACCAAGAAGCCGATCACCTTTCGCAGAACTTCCAGGATGCCAACGAATGGTCTCTCCATCCCCTGGTCTTCAACTGGCTGGTGGATCTCTGGGGACTGCCAGAGCTAGACCTCTTTGCCTCGGCCACCAACACCAAATTACCCAGGTTCATCTCACATCTTCTTCATCCCCAAGCAGAAACAGTGGATGCACTACTGAGCCCATAGAGATGCACCCTGGCCTATGCATTCCCACCTTGCTCTCTTATTACGAGATTCCTCATGAGGTTACTAGTGGAACCAATAACTGTAGTCGCAGTCCTCCCATATTGGCCAAGACACCCATGGTTCCCCTTAGCCATGCATCTATCCAATCGGCCAGTCAAGATTCCAATCATGCCACACTTGCTCACTCAGGGAAACCTCTCACATCCCAATCCTCTCAGGTTGAATCTACAGGTCTGTATACTGAAAGGCGGAAGTTCCAGTCATTAGGGTGTTCATCAAGAGTAATTTCCACTCATGAAAGCCAGGAAACCACCAACAAATAACATGTACGCAAAGGTTTGGGACAAGTTCAAACCCTTTTCTGTCGGCAAGGGGGCGGACCATTCTTTTCCCATCTACCTTTTTACTTTTGGACTTTCTCCAAGCAGGCCTTGACTTAGGCCTAGGGCTTAGCACTCTTAAAGTCCAGGTTGCAGCAATTTCGGCTGCCACACACAAAAGATGGGTGGAAGACCCTCTTATAGTACAGTTCGTCAAAGCGGTAAGGAAAATACGCCCCAAGTGGGATCTGTCCCTTGTGTTGGAAGTATTATCAGAACAACCCTTTGCTCCATCTGAAGGGCCTCTGTGTAGAATTAGACTCTGAAACTAGCCTTCCTAATAGCAATAACTTCAGGCCGAAGAGACTCGGAATTGCTAGCCCTAGGGGCAGAAGAGGATATCGTCCTCTACCCAGATAGAGGAGAATTGCATACCATACGTGGTTTTGTACCAAAGGTTTCTACTCCTGCTTCCCTGGCGGTTCCATGGGCTTTACCAGTTTTTCCAGATTCTGCCTCAAACCCACTACATGAATTAGATGTGGTTCATGTTCCCAAATGGGATCTCAGCCTCACTTGCCCCTTTAGAAGATCTCCAAACCTGTTTGTACTCCCAGGAGGCAAGAACAAGGGTAAGGAAGCCTTAGCTAGGACGATCGCATCGTGGATAGTGAAGTTAATCCAAAGAGCTTACAGGGCCAAAAGGACTGGATTCTCCTTCCTCGGCCAGGGCCCACTCAACCAGGGCAGTCTCATCATCTTGGGCCACTAGAGCGAATGTCTCCCTGGATACAACCTGCAAAGCAGTGACGTGATCTTCTCAGCACACATTCATGAGACACTATAGGAGAGACCCAGAAGCTCTAACCACTGAACCTCTAGATTTTGGCAGGAGGACAATTGAATCTGCTTTTGTTCTGTCCAAATAAATCTCTCTTTTTCTAAGCATTACCCACCCATCTCAGCTAGTTATTTATCACTAGTATGCTGCCATGGATGCACCAGGAAAATGGAAAATTGTTTCATATTTACCGTTATTTTCCTTTCCTGGTACATATCCATGGCAGCATACGCACCCTCCCTCGGTATTCTATATTACGGAGAATGATGGGGGGGGGGGGGTCACTAACTTTTATTTGATGATATTCACTGTCCTGAGGCGGAGCCTATCACTAGTATGCTGCCATGGATATGCACCAGGTAAGTAAAACAATTTCCCCATTTTGGATAGATCAAGGAAAGGTTATAACCCGTCAGATTTTTTTTTCACCATCTTTGTTCCATTGCAGAAATTTCCCTTCTCTTCCTGTTCCAGCGCCAAAACAGAAAGTGAAAGGAAATCCCTTGGGGATCCCCAGGTCTCCAGAACTATCCCCTCTAATAATTTTCTGGGGACAACCCAAAATGTAGGATTTTCTTTTACTTTCACTTTTAATGATAATGGAAAACAGGACAAATAAAGACAAGGAATCTCCCAAACGGCAACACAGAGCAATAAAACCGGACAGGCGATCTAATCCATCTTCACTCTAGCCAAAACTGAATATATATAAAAAAAAAAAAAAAAAAAAAAAAAAAAAAAAAAAGGGGGGTTTTCCCTTTAGTTATACTTTAAGACTGGAACACTGAAGTGGCAGACCACAGGCATTTAAAACCTTTTTACACTAAGACCCCTTTCACACTGATAATGGGGTGCTTTGATGCTTAGCACTATATGGCCATACGGTGTGACCAAATCCCCATATTTCTGAATATGTTTAGGTGTGTTTTAACCCCCATTCCCGACCAGCCGCCGCAGTATGGCACTGCTGCGCGAGCCGTCGTAGCTGTACGTTGGCTCCTTAAGACGCTGTAGCAGGCGCGCGCCCACAGCATGTCCCCGGAGCCGATCGCTCCTGACACAGCGAGAATTGGGATCTGTGTGTAAACACATAAATCCCGGTTCTGTCAGTGGAGAGAGATTGTATGCAACTACTAAGGCTCCATTCACACTAATGCGTTTTTTGATGCATTTTGCATAAATGCATGGGAATTTTTTAACATGGGTTCCTATGGAACATGTTCACATCAATGCATTTTTGTGCCTCTGCGTTTTTGGAAAGGGTCAGGGACTTTTTTCATGCAAAATGCAGCGTTTTGCATGTAATAGAATTCAATGACCAGCATCAAAAACGCAAGTACAGCGTTGCTACGGCTTTTTTATTTTTAACACTGTATAAAAAAACAAAAACGCAAAACATGGCAAAAACGCTGTAAAAATGCTGCTCAAAAACGCGGCAAGCACCGCAAAAAACACTGCAGAAACGCTCAAAAGCAACATGCATAGATGTGAATCAAGCCTAAGTAGGAACAATGATCTCTCTCCTGCTCTAGTCAGCCACATTTCCCCCATAGTTAGAACACATCTAAGGAACACATTTAACCCCTTGATCGCCCCCTAGTGTTAACCTCTTCTCTGCCAGTGACATTTATACAGTATTCAGTGGCTATTTTTAGCTCTGATCGCTGTATAAATGTCACTGGTTCCAAAAAAGTATCAAAAGTGTCTGATGTGTCCGTCGCAATGCTGCAGTCCAGAGAAAAAAAAAAAGACATAAATTTTGTTTGGGTACAACGTCGCACGACTACGCAATTGACAGTTAAAGTGACGCAGCGCTGTATCACAAAAAAATGGCCTGTCAGGAAGCTGAAGTGGTTTAATAGCCTTGCAGGATTTAATGTAATTTTGTATACAAGTGCTGTAATCTATTGTTCGGTTCCATTTCACACTGATGCGGTTTTCAGGCTTTTTAGCGCTAGAAATAGCGCCTGAAAACCGCCTCCCATTCATTTCAGTGTGACAGGGGCGGTGCGCTTGCGGGACGTTAGGAAAAGTCCTGCAAGCAGCATCTTTGGGGTGGTTTAGAGCGCTGTATATAGCGCTCCCAAAAAAGCCCTGCCCATTGAAATGAATAGGAATCGCTTCCAACGTGATTCAGAAGCGCCGCAACACAGAGCTTTTAACCCCTTCTTTGGGGTTAGAAGCGCCCCGCTAGCGGCCAAAAAGCGCCGCTAAAACGAGCGGTGCTTTAATGCTAACACGGCCCCAGTGTGAAAGGGGTCCAAGAGTTTACATACAAGATACCTGCTGTTACCAATAAGCGCCATGAAAGGTTTGACTGGGTCGCTTTCTAATTTAGTTTCACTTGACTAGGGCAGAGCAGTGCCCGATTTCATAGCCTATAACTGTCACCTCTTTGTCCAATCAGAGTTATCTTCCGAGCAAGGGAGCAAGTCTCACTGGTTGAGGAACAGCAGCTGGTGGAGCTTCGAGAAAAGTCTGATATAATACAACCCCAGCAACAGAAGCAGAACCAAATAAGGATACAGTCAAAGCTACAAGCAACCAAATTCACTCAGTAAAAAAACTGATGGCGCTGGGCAGAAAGTTGTCAACTGAACAGCAGTTTTATCCAAATTATATGCAGCCACTGTTGGGGTATTTTGACAGTTGGTCAGGCTGGTTATCCACATACAGTAGCCACATTAGGAGATTCACCCATGCATGCTGTACAAGGTAGATGGATAAATCTGTCAAAAACCCCCGTTAGACTTATCGGTAACAGTATTTCCATGAATCTTCCAGGACAGCTACTTTAGAGATGATTGGCTCTGCCTTCTACAGGAATCAGACAATTAAAAAGGGCCCTCCCTCTCCTCTGACCCTCAGTTGTATGAAGATCAAGTAAACCACCAAAAGTGAACTCGGAAGAGGAATATTAGAAACTCACTAACACACGACCACCAGGTTAAAATTAAGGGGACCATTGAATAAAGAATAGGGTGGGAATATAGACACTGTCCTGGAAGATTCATGGAAACACCATTACCGGTAAGTCTAATGGGGGTTTTCCCCCCCCTTCATCTTCCAGGACAGCTACTTGAGAGGATAAGCAAGATTCTATACCTTAGGGAGGGATGACAGCCTGAAGCACTTTCCTTCCAAAGGAGAGGTCCTGGCTGGACAGCATCTGGACTCTATAATGCATGAGAGGACCAGACAGCAGCTTAGGAAATATCTTCCCATGATGCACCCGTTCTTTCTGCCCAAGATGCAGCTAGAGATCTAGAAGAGTGAGCCCTAACTCTGGTAGGAGGGGATTGCCCTGAAGATCTGTAAGCTTCACAAATAGCTTCTCTAATACATATGGCAATGGAACCCCAGGATGCTCTGGAACCCTTTTTGGGGCCACTAGAAGAAATCAGTAATTCGTAAGCTTTTCTTAACTCACTAGATACTTCTAAATAATGCAGAAGACATCTTCTCACATCTAAGAAACTACATCTTTCCTCCTCCGAATTCATGGGGGAGGAACAAAAGCTAGGAAGAACCACCTCCTGGGATCTGTGAAACTCAGACGAAACTTTGGGTAAATACAAAGGGTCAGGCCTAATCACTACCCTGTCTAAAATTCTTAGGAAAGGATCTTTACACGAGAGAGATTCTAAATCAGAAATCCTTCTCCCTGAAGTTATGGCCAAAGGAATAGCCATCTTTAAACCACTTTCTGCACGGCGGCCGTCATATGATGTCCTTGACTTTGTGCGGGTATATCTGAACGATGCCTGCAGCTACAGGCATCATTCAGATATCGGCTTTTTCAGCTGGAGATTCCTGACACCATAGGAGTGATAATAGCAGCTGTTCTGCCGCTTGATCTATCTTATGTGCGGCGAGAGGGGACGGCCCCCCCCTCCCGCCGCTTCTACCGGTGAATCAGAGACAGAATCTGCTGGACCGAATGTTTACCATAGAGATTTCCGGTGGACCAGATGGTTGCCGGAGTCTCTATGATCGTTCGGAGGCTGGGCGTGATGTTATGATGTCACACCCAGCCTCTGCATTCGAACAAACAGCGCAGCCTCAGCTGGGAAGCCGAGATCATTTTTTTATTTCACTCTTCCCAGCCTAGAGGTGAGATGTGGAGTCTTATTGACCCCATATCTCACTGTAAAGAGGACCGATCATGCCATGCCTTGTAATCTCCAGCTGAAAAATCTCCAGCTAAAAAAGCCAATGTTTACATCCCTGAACGCTGTCCACCTGTAGTGCTGTAATCCTAGCAGCACATCCCCAGCACCGTGACATACCGAGCCGGTCCTTTGAAAGGCTCGGCGACCGGAAGTGCATCACACAACTTCCGGTTCCATCTTGCCGCGTCACCGGAAATGCGACATCCGATGCCATCTTGATAACCCCAAAGGAGAAATACACAAGGAAGTGCTCCTCCACTCCCCCAGGTACTCAAGAAGCCGGACAGCCACGCAAATGGTTGCAAAGGTGTCCACAAAAGCAAGTAATGACAAAAGAGGGGGCCCTTCTCAGACTGCAAAAAGCAGCAAATACTGCAGACATGGCCACAACCAGTCTGAGTATTACTGAAAAAAGGGGGGTCCGCTAACCACGGTCACCAGACCTAAAGAAAAAAACAAACATAATGGTGCGTATTCCTGGAGGTCTGGAAACACAAAACAACTGAGGGTCAGAGGAGAGGGAGGGGCCTTTTAAATTGTGTCTGGTTTTTGTTTCCTGTAGAAGGCAGAGCAAATCAGCTCTCAAGTAGCTGTCCTGGAAGATGAAGGGGAAAACCCGTTAGACTTACCGGTAACGGTATTTCCAGGAACCTTCCAGGACAGCTACTTGAGAGATGATCGGCTCCGCCCTCTACAGGAAACACAAATTAAAAGGCCCCTCCCTTTCCTCTGACCCTCAGTTGTTTAGAAGATCAAGTAACCTCCACCGAAGGTGCACTCGGCAGAGGAAAAAAAAATAGACCATAAAACACACCACCAAGAAATCATGGTTGACCAGTGAAAAAAATAGAATATGGTGGGAATATAGACGCTGTCCTGGAAGGTTCCTGGAAATACCGTTACCGGTAAGTCTAACGGGGGTTTTCTCCCCTCACCTTCCAGGACAGCTACTTGAGAGGATAAGCAAGATATTATACCTTAGGGAGGGACGACAGCCTGAAGCACTTTCCTACCAAAGGAAAGGTCCTGGCTGGAAAGCATCTGAACTCTATAATGCTTGACAAATGCATGAGAGGAGGACCAGATGGCAGCTTTAGAGATATCTTCCCATGAAGCTCCCGCTCTTTCTGCCCATGATGTGGCCATGGATCTCGTTGAATGGGCCCTAAATCTAGAAGGAGGGGTGTGACCTGACGCTTTAAAAGCCTTTCCGCATTTTTGGGAGAGGTGCAGAAACTAGGGAGGACTACCTCCTGGGACCTATGAAAGTTGGAAGAAACTTTGGGTAAATAGAGTGGATCGGGTTTAATCACCACCCTGTCCTCTAAAATCCTCAGGAAGGGATCTTTACAGGAAAGAGACTCTAGATCAGAAATCCTTCGCCCTGACGTAATAGCCAAAAGGAAGGACAACTTCAAAGAAATCATTTTCAGGGAAGCCTCATGCAAAGGCTCAAAAGGAGCCCTTGTTAGTGCACTTAATACCAACGACAGATCCCAGGGAGGAACATGTTTGAGGATCCTGGGTGTATGCCTAGATCTGGCTAAAAGGAACCTCCTGACTAAGGGATCTACCGCTAGTCTTCTCTCTGAAAATAAAGATAGGGCAGCAACCTGAACCCTAACGGTGTTGACAGAGAGCCCCTTTTCCACTCCCTCCTGCAGAAAATCTAAATTGCAGGGAGTGGAAAAAGAATCTAAACCAGATTTCCTTTGCCAAGAAATAAAAGTTTTCCAAACTTTCCCATAGATTCTTCTTGTGACCAATTTACGGCTGTCCAGGACAGTCTGAATAACCCCCTCTGAACATCCATTTAACTGTAGGATACGCCGCTCAGCCTCCAGGCCATCAAATGGAAGGTCTGAGGGTTTGGATGCAATACCGGTCCCTGATGGAGTAGATCCTTTCGAACTGGAAGGGGCCAGGGAGGATACACAGATAGGGCCTTCAGAGAGGAGAACCAACTCCTCCTGGGCCACCAGAGGGCAATCAGAACGACTTCTGCTCTGTCCTGAATAATTTTCCGAACCACTAGGGGCAAAAGGGGAAAAGGAGGGAAGGAGGGAAGGCATAGGCCAGGCTGAAGTCCCAAGGGAAGGACAGTGCATCCGTCCCCAAGGACTCTGTTTCTCTCTCCAGAGAGAAGAACGCCGCTAGTTTCTAGTTGAGACTGGAGGCAAAAAGATCCACTGTGGGGAGACCCCATCTTAGCACCACCTCCTGGAATGTGCCTTGATGTAGTTCCCAACCATTGGAACTGAGGCTCACCCTGCTCAGAAAGTCCGCCAGCACATTTTCTGACCCCTTGATGTGAACTGCCCTTACTGAAGAGATATAGATCTCTGCCCAGGACAGAATCTGCTGCGTTAACAACAGAAGTGATTCTGAGCGAGTGCCCCCTTGCTTGTTCAAGTACGCCACTGTTGTGGCATTGTCTGAAAATATTAAAAGGTCCTTTGAATAGACCCTCTCTCCCAGAGACATAAGTGCTTTCCTCACAGCCAGAAGTTCTCTGAAATTCGAGGAGCGACCTGCTTCCTCTGGCAACCAGGCTCCTTGAGCCTGCCAACCCTGTGAGTGAGCACCCCAACCCCACAGACTGGCGTCTGTGGTAATCTTGACCGGGCAATTTTGTGCCCAATCCTTCCCCCTCTGCAGATGTTCTCGCTGCTCCCACCAGGCGAGATCTAGAAAAATTCCCTTCTGGTAGTTTTACCAGCTGATCCAGAGAATTTTTCCTGCGATCTCAATGGAGCAAAAGAAAAGCCGGAAGGGGTCTTGAGTGCAATTGAGCCCAAGGCACCCCTGGAATGGCTGCAGTCATTAGGCCCAGCAACTGCATGATTCGCCGAAGGGAGGTCTGAGGGAGCAGTTTGAAGATCCGCACAGAGAGAAGAATTTTCACAATTTTCTCTTTGGGAAGAAAAATCTGTAGGGCAACAGAGTCTATTAGATAACCCAGGAAAAGTATGCTCTGTGAGGGTACTAGGCAAGACTTCTGTTGGTTGACCTTCCACCCTAATTTTTGAAAGGTCCGCAAAACCAACTGTAGGTCTTGAATAAGGGACTCCTTGCCCTGAGAAAAAAAAAAAAAAAAAAAAAAAAAATCAAAAAATAGTCTAGATATGGGACGATTGATACACCTTGAATCTGAAAAAAGGCCATGATTTTTGTGAAAATCCTCGGTGCTGCCGAGAGACCAAAAGGAAGGGCACTGAACTGCCAATGAGACGGCTCGTTTCCCACGAGCACTGCAAACCTGAGGAACCTTCAGTGGCTCTGGCAGATTGGTACATGAAGATAAGCGTCCTGAAGGTCCAGGGTCACCATGAAGACCTCTGGTAACAACAGATTTCTTACTGAATAAATGTTCTCCATACGAAAACGTCTGTAAACAATGTATTGGTTCAGGACGCTTAAATTTACGACCATCCAAAAGCCGCTGGAAGCTTTCTTGACCAGAAAGACGTGAGAATAAAATCCCCGGAACTTCTGATCTTCTACGACAGGAGAACTAACTCCCTCTGTTTCCCACACAGAGATCAAATTTAACATGGCTTGCCGTCTCTCGGCAGGTGGGTAAGAAAAAACCTCGGGGGGGGATTTTTGAACTCCAATCTGTAACCCTTTACCAGTGTTTGAAGGATGAAGGAATTGGTGGAAATCTCTGCCCATTCCTTGATGAAATGGCACAATCTTCCCCCTACCCCTAACCTGGTGTCACTGGGTATTCTTGGAAGGGGCTGAAGGAGCAAAGGGAGTTCCCCCTTTGAGTTTGTCTTTGTTAAAAGACCATTTCTTTTTAGCCTGTTGGCTTTAAAATTAGCCTTGTTTTGGAAGCCACGAAAAGGCCTCTTATTCTGGGGCTTATTCCTTTGGGAAGAAGGGAATCATTTACCTTTCTCAGAGGAACGAGATAAGACTTCTTCCAAGGAAGAACCAAACAACAGTTTGCCTTCGAAATGAACACCACAGAGCTTATTCTTGGAGGTAAGGTCACCTTCCCAAGATTTAAGCCAGATAGCTCGCCTAGCTGAATTAATGAGAGCAGAAGCCCTAGCTGCGGATTTCACTGAATCTGCTGCTGCATCAGCTAAGAAGGCGACTGACTTGGCAATGAGTGGGAGGGATTCTCTAATCTCTTCCTTGGGGGTGTCAGATGCCAGAAGATCATCTAGACGCTGAACCCATACGTCTAAATTTCTAGCCACACAGGTAGATGCTACCGCTGGGCCTAAAGAAAAAGCTGAAGCATCCCAGGCCCTATGCAGTAATGAGTCGGCCTTCCTATCCATTTGATCCTTAAGGACCCCAGAATCCTCAAAAGAAAGATCTGATCTTTTGGACACCTGCGACATAGGGGCATCTAATCTAGGACACTTAAAGAAAACCTCCTCAAAGTCAGGCTGAAAAGGAAATCTTCTTTTGTGTCCTCTGGATTGGAACAACCTTTTTTCAGGTTCTTTCTATTCAGATAGAATCATGTCTCTAAGAGACTGATGTACCGGAAAGGTTCTAGATTTCCGCCCCTGAAGGCCCCTATACATTTTATCCTGTACAGATTGAGCATGCTGTGGCATCTCAATCTGCTCTGAGGTATAAATTGCTTTTAATAGTTCATCAATATCCTCAACTGGAAAAAGATACTTAGATGAGCTACCTGTATCTTCCTCTGATGCAGACTTTTCATCAGATGGAGACTGAATTCTCACCTTCCTCCAGATCAGAGGTATTGCGTGAACTAATAAGGGAAGGGACTTGGCAGAGGTTGAAGGATCTTGAGCTATGGGTCTAGAAGAGGGAGGGCCTATACTAGTAACCCTGTCATTCAGTGACCGAAAAGAATCCACTACCTTCTTCATAGAAGTCATTAACTCCTTAAAGGAGGAAGACTCTGAACTAGCTCTGGGTGGGATACAATCCTCACAAAATAGCTTTTTATAACTATCAGAGAGCCTGGCTCTACACAGTTCCCACATTTCTTCTTCACCGGTTTGGCCTGGAAGAGAGCAGAAACAAGGGCCATGAATAAAAAGGATCCATACAAAAGAAGACCCTTGCTGTAGCTATCCACAGACCAGGGCTTACCTTGGGGTAGGTATGGGACCCGGATGCTGCCGCTGGTTCAATACGAGCGGACGTTCCATCCTCAGATCTGTCCTCAGGCTCCATGAAGCAAGCGGAGAACGGTCGTAGAGAAGACTGCTGCTGTACCGCAAAAACTGCACCTAGAATGGCGTTTTTAGCAGGCCATTCCCCTGCAGCATGTCCTCAGTGTCTCCACACCATGCTCCTTATAAAAACTCGGCATCCGGAAGTGCGTCATGTGACTTCCGGTTCCGGCGCCATCTTGCTGCATCACCGGAAGTGCTCCTGACGCCATCTTGGTACACCGGAATGAAGCATTAGGAGGACACAGTTCCACACAGCAGTGCTGGGGAAAGGAAGGGAGTTGCCACCATTTACAAAGGCAAGTAACCCTTAGAAATAGGAAACCCTTCTGGTACAGACCATCATCCCAGACTTGGCCACAACTAGTCCTGGATGAAACCAGAGAAGGGGGGGGGTCCACCAACCACAGTTACCAGACCATAAGAAAACAAAAAACGTGTCGGTGCTCCTGGAGGGCCTGGAAACACAAAACAACTGAGGGTCAGAGGAAAGGGAGGGGCCTTTTAAAGTCTATCAGATTTGTGTTTCCTGTAGAGGGGGAGCCAATCATCTCTCGTAGCTGTCCTGGAAGGTGAGGGGGGAAAATCTGTGCTTATGGCCAGCATTAGTTGGGTTACAGAGACATAGCTG
This sequence comes from Aquarana catesbeiana, assembly GCF_042186555.1. NCBI lineage: Eukaryota > Metazoa > Chordata > Amphibia > Anura > Ranidae > Aquarana > Aquarana catesbeiana. Next base: position 349,534,672 of record NC_133324.1, on the reverse strand, counting down.
GGGGGGGGATCGACACTTCGCATTGGGGAGCATAGGCATCTGACACTTCTATAAGTGTCAGCTACCGAAGATTCCAGCGATGGCTGTAGCTCTCCAAGAGAAGAGACTGGACTCAAAGATTTGGTAATACCTGGTAAGCCGACCATACATGGATCAAAATTCAGGTGGTTCAGCAGGGACTGGGATCCTTTCCCCACTTGATCAGCGTTACAAGCTATAACCAGCAACTCTCAATGTATTCTTGAGCCCTGGTTCACATTGATGCGATTTGACATGTCAAATTGGCAGCAATTGCAGCGTCCGAATCGGTGCGACCCTGCACCGATTCCCAAAAGTAGTTTCTGTACTACTTTTGGGGATTTCAGGTGCGATTTCCATTGACATCTGTGCAGAAACCCACAGAGATATCTCTGAAATCACCCCCCGAAGTTGGGACCGCCATGTGGGAATGAAATTGTGCAAGTTCAGCTGAACGCACACAATTTCATTCTCAGTCAGTGTGAGCCAAGGCGAAGGCAGGGAAATCCTGTGCTATTAGACCACAATAGGTCAGCCGGTAGAATCCCCGCCCCCCCATCCACATTGAGTGTGTGGATGGGTGAAAACCTCTTTTTTTTTTCTATTCTGCTGGTTGAAAAAAAAAAAAAAAAAATATATGATCTGACTCTATCTATGGGCTACCTTGTATCCAAAAGACTGACTCTTTACATGTTTTTCTCTTAAGCCCTGGTTCTCATTGATGATACATTGAAATCACTTGAAGTAGCAGGTCAGCACGATTTCAGGTGCTACTTGGCTGACATCTGTGCCACTACATAAAGATGTCTATGCAAGTCGAACCTGAAAATCGCAAAAAGTAGAAAAGTAGTGCAGGATCCTTTTTTTAAAATATTTGTGTCTACACAAAAAAAAAAAAAAAACTCCATTCAGCCGATTGAGGACCTGAAGGGCATCCAAAAGTGCAGTACTGTGTATGTTTTCGCAACACACTGGAATTTACTAAAGAACGCACTGATGTGAACTAGGGCCAATGCAATCCATGTGCAACCCCCCCCTTATTTCTTAACCCTAAATAATTACATGTGTGTTCCAGTGCGTTTTTTGGTGCATTTTACACAGGGTGGATTTGATTTAAATCATCAGTAAAAAGGCTTGATTTAAATCATAATTTTTAAAGAGCAACTGTCATCTCTGACCCGCTGTTGACTCACTGACAGTCCCATTCACTTTAACCACTTGCCTACAGGGCACTTACACTCTCTTCCTGCATTTTTCAGCTCTGTCGCACTTTGAATGACAATTGCGTGGTCATGCTACACTGTACCCAAATTTTTTATAATTTTCTTCACGCAAATAGAGCTTTCTTTTGGTGGTATTTAATCACTGCTGGGTTTTTATTTTTTACAAAAAAAAAAAAAAAAAAAAAAACAAATTTTGAAAAAAAAAACTTTTTTTTTTACATTTTTTTCTGTCAGTAAATTTTGTAACCAAGTAATTTTTCACCTTCACTGATGTGCGCTGATAGGCTGAACTGGTGGGCATTGATGAGGTGGCTCTTATGGGCACTGATGAGGAGGCACTAATAGGTGGCACTGATGGGCACCGATAGACGGCACTGGTGGGCAGTACTGATGGGTGACACTTATGGGCATTGATTGACAGCAGTGATGGGCATTGACAGGCAGCACTGATTGCCAGCACTGACTGGCATCGCTAATGGGCACTGATTGGTGGCACTTGTGGGAAGTGGTGGGCACTGATAGCTGGCATTGGTGGGCAATTGCTGGCACTGATTGGTGACACTTTTTTCTTTATTGTAATCAGGGCACTGATGATCAGTGCCCGGATTACATTTCTACATATCCCCCTGTGAGGAGATGCCACTGATCGTCTCTCCTCACACTCTGTCAATGTGAGGCGAGGAGAGCCGATTACCGACACTTCATTGTTTACATGTGACCGGCTGTGATTGGACACAGCCGATCACATGAAAGACACATAGCGGAGGAGAGCAAAAAAAATCCCAAGAAATTCTTTAAGTATGTAAACAGTAAAAAAGGGAGGACAGACCATATTGGCCCCATAAAGAATGAGGAAGGACATCTGGTTACAAAGGATGGGGAGATGGCGAAGGTATTGAATTTATTCTTCTCCTCAGTCTTCACAAGGGAATCGGGGGCTTCAGTAACCAAAACTGCAGTGTTTATCCTCATGACACAACACAGGAAGCACCTCCATGGTTAACAGAGGACAGAATTAAAATTAGACTTCAGAAACGCAACATTAATAAATCACCGGGACCAGATGGCTTGCATCTGAGGGTACTTAGGGAACTCAGTCAAGTGATTGCCAGACCGTTGTTCCTAATTTTTACAGATAGTCTACTGACTGGAATGGTACCAGCTGATTGGAGAAAAGCCAATGTAGCACCAATATTTAAAAAGGGCCCAAAATACATCCCTGGGAATTCCAGACCAGTTAGCCTAATATCAATAGTATGTAAACTCTTGGAGGGGATGATAAGGGACTATATACAAGATTTTAGTAATAAGAACGATATCATTAGCAGTAATCAGCATGGATTCATGAAGAATCGTTCTTGCCAAACCAATTTATTAACATTCTATGAGGAGGTGAGTTGCCATCTAGATAAAGGAAGGCCCGTAGACGTGGTGTATCTGGATTTTGCAAAAGCATTTGACACAGTTCCCCATAAACGTTTACTGTACAAAATAAGGTCTGTTGGCATGGACCATAGGGTGAGTACATGGATTGAAAACTGGCTACAAGGGCGAGTTCAGAGGGTGGTGATAAATGGGGAGTACTCAGAATGGTCAGGGGTGAGTAGTGGGGTCCCCCAGGGTTCTATGCTGGGACCAATCCTATTTAATTTGTTCATAAACGACCTGGAGGATGGGATAAACAGTTCAATCTCTGTATTTGCAGACGATACTAAGCTAAGCAGGGCAATAACTTCTCCACAGGATGTGGAAACCTTGCAAAAAGACCTGAACAAATTAATGGGGTGGGCGACTACATGGCAAATGAGGTTCAATGTAGAAAAATGTAAAATAATGCATTTGGGTGGCAAAAATATGAATGCAATCTATACACTGGGGGGAGAACCTCTGGGGGAATCTAGGATGGAAAAGGACCTGGGAGTCCTAGTAGATGATAGGTTCAGCAATGGCATGCAATGCCAAGCTGCTGCTAATAAAGCAAACAGTATATTGGCATGCATTAAAAGGGGGATCAATGCAAGAGATAAAACGATAATTCTCCTGCTCTACAAGACTCTGGTCCGGCCTCACCTAGAGTATACTGTCCAGTTCTGGGCACCAGTCCTCAGGAAGGATGTACTGGAAATGGAGCGAGTACAAACAAGGGCAACAAAGCTAATAAAGGGTCTGGAGGATATTAGTTATAAGGAAAGGTTGCGAGCACTGAACTTATTTTCTCTGGAGAAGAGACGCTTGAGAGGGGATATGATTTCAATTTACAAATACTGTACTGGTGACCCCACAATAGGGATAAAACTTTTTCGCAGAAGAGAGTTTAATAAGACTCGTGGCCACTCACTGAAATTAGAAGAAAAGAGGTTTAACCTTAAACTACGTAGAGGGTTCTTTACTGTAAGAGCGGCAAGGATGTGGAATTCCCTTCCACAGGCGGTGGTCTCAGCGGGGAGCATTGATAGCTTCAAGAAACTATTAGATAATCACCTGAATGACCGCAACATACAGGGATATACAATGTAATACTGACACATAATCACACACATAGGTTGGACTTGATGCACTTGTGTCTTTTTTCAACCTCACCTACTATGTAACTATGTAACATGGTTAAAGAGCCGCGGACATTTACAGAGATCGTGGGTAACGCCGTGTCCTAGCAACACTGCGCGGCCGCAATCACCGCAGCCGCTCTGGAATGCTGTCATATGACGGTGGGCGGGCAGTTAATGGGACGCCTGGTGATGTGGCAGTGACATAAGGTAAGGGACGTGGTGGCAGCAGGTTAGTGGGTGTCCGCTAACAGGGCTGCCATGATGGATCTGATATGACAGGTGCTCTTTAAATATTTGCAAACAAAACAAAGGCTTCACATTTAGAATAATAAGCTGTCAGGTTAGTAGAACAGCAATAGCAGAACTGATTCAATCATACAGTTTGTAGTGTACATAGATTTGCAAAACAATGGGATAAAGGAATATTCCTGAACTTTTTTTTATCTCATGTTACTGTGAAATTGTGTGAATGCATCAATGCAGTGCATGTTATCTCATCTTGCAGAGCTTGGATTCATTGAATGAGTTTACCAAAAATGTAAATATTGCAGAGTATACAGCCTCAGGCTACATAACGAAGCTCCATTTCATGCAGAATAAACTATATTATTATTGTATCTTAAATAAAGAAAACTATCTTTAGATAGATTTTTTACTCCAAAAGCATTTTATTAAAATAAATTTTTTTTTTTTTTTTTTTAAATCAAAAGGATTTTTATCCACCCTGGTTTTACAGCATCCCAGTACAGGAAAAAATGCAGCATATTCTTTTTTTTTCTGGAAGTGGAACAGCCAGGGGCGTTGCTAGGTCTACAAAAGATCTGGGGCTAAAGCCCACAGCAGCGAAGTAAAGAAAGTCATACGCTTGGGCGGGCATACACGTGTGTGTGTGTGTGTGTGTGTGTGTGTGTGTGTGTGTGTGTGTGTGTGTGTGTGTGTGTGTGTGTGTGTGTGTATATATAACATATATTATCATTACATCAGGGTCCCCAGAGAACCTCCCCCCTTACATCAGGGTCCCCAGAGAACCTCCCCCCTTACATCAGGGTCCCCAGAGAACCTCCCCCCTTACATCAGGGTCCCCAGAGAACCTCCCCCCTTACATCAGGGTCCCCAGAGAACCTCCCCCCTTACATCAGGGTCCCCAGAGAGCCCCCCCCCCCTTACATCAGGGTCCCCAGAGAGCCCCCCCCCCTTACATCAGGGTCCCCAGAGAGCCCCCCCCCCTTACATCAGGGTCCCCAGAGAGCCCCCCCCCCTTACATCAGGGTCCCCAGAGAGCCCTCCCCCCTTACATCAGGGTCCCCAGAGAGCCCTCCTTACATCAGGGTCCCCACAAGAGCCCCCCTTACATCAGGGTCCCCAGAGAGCCCCCCTTACATCAGGGTCCCCAGAGAGCCCCCCTTACATCAGGGTCCCCAGAGAGCCCCCCTTACATCAGGGTCCCCAGAGAGCCCCCCTTACATCAGGGTCCCCAGAGAGCCCCCCTTACATCAGGGTCCCCAGAGAGCCCCCCTTACATCAGGGTCCCCAGAGAGCCCCCCTTACATCAGGGTCCCCAGAGAGCCCCCCTTACATCAGGGTCCCCAGAGAGCCCCCCTTACATCAGGGTCCCCAGAGAGCCCCCCTTACATCAGGGTCCCCAGAGAGCCCCCCTTACATCAGGGTCCCCAGAGAGCCCCCCTTACATCAGGGTCCCCAGAGAGCCCCTTCCTTACCTCTCTGTGTTCTCTCGCCCTCCCGGCTCTCCCGTACTGCCTGCCCGCTCTCTGGTGCTACCCGCCGCACTCGCGGCTCGGCTGCAGAGAGGCCACGACCACGGCCGTCTCTGAGAGACTCGGGGCTATGGGCCCCAGATTCAGGGCTATAGCCCCAAAAGCCACCCCCTAGCAACACCCCTGGGAACAGCCCACATTGGTGTGAACTACACCATTGGAAACCATATAACCTACTTTCCATGCGGTTTTGATGCAGGAAAAAAAAAAATAAACACACTGGACTGCATGCAGCGCAAACTGGCCCTAAAGGCAAATAGTCCGGGCATTTTGTAAATACATTTGCACTCCTTAGTAAATGTAAAAATACCCAATCAAATGCAAGGATATATAAAAAAAAAAAAAAAAAAAAAACAGCATTTTGCTTGCACATGATTGGTAGATGGAAGTCACCAGCAGTCTAGCTGTGTTTAGTAAACCTGCCCAGTGTAATGTGGATGTTGTGGTGTTGGAACTGCTTATGCATGGAATACAAGGATGGTGGGTGAGCTCTGAAGGTCTAGAACAAGGATGAGACGTGTATTCCTTTCTTATTGGAGAGTTTACCCCCCAGCGGAAGGAAAATAACCCATGACAGTTGTGTGGGAGCTTTCTGTGGATGTCTGATCGCTGTCTGAATGAGGTCAAAAAGTTCTCACCATACTGCACTGTCCGGGATGCCATGCTCACTGTGAAGTATACCGCCAGTTATCGGACGATGTGTAGGATCTATAGGGACTCCATGCCCGCCCGCTCCCATAACACTCGGTACACCCAGCACAGCTCCGATCGTTATTCCGCGGGAGATTTGTACGGCGGTGTCGCCCTTCTAGTGACGTCATCGGTAGGCGTGCTGGCTGTCAGGAAGTGAGCTGCGATCCGGACACTAGAGGGAGCCCTTCCCTTTATCTTCTACGGGAACACGGCCTCTACCTTGGAAGTGGAGTTCTCTGAGTAAATGATATTCACCAATAATAGACCGCCAGGAGTCAATGTTATCTACTTCTCTGAGCCCCCACGTTATCTTCACATGAGCTGCCAACGTTAAAGTGTATATAAAGCCCAAACTTTCTTGTGCTTGTCTTAGGACCCTTTCACACTGGGGCGGTGGGGGCGTCAGCGGTAAAACAGCGCTATTTTTAGCGCAGTTTTACCGTCGTTTTTGCGTCTGTATTCGGCCGCTAGCGGTGCGGTTTTAACCCCCGCTGGCGGCCGAAAAAGGGTTAAATCCGCTCGTACAGCACGGCTATAGCCGTGGTATTACCGTGGTATAGCCGCGCTGTCCCATTGATTTCAATGGGCAGGAGCGGTTTAGGAGGGGTGAATACACCGCTCCAAAGAAGCGGTTGGCAGGACTTTTTTTACCGTCCTGCCAGCGCACTGCTTCAGTGTGAAAGCCCTCGGGCTTTCACACTGAACAAACAGCGGAGGCTGTTTAGGGGCGGTTTGCAGGCGATATTTTTAGCGCAATACCGCCTGCAAACCGCCCCAGTGTGAAAGGGGCCTAGAGAGAGTGGTGAGGTGTTAAAAATCCTTTTAGGTCTTCATTTTTTTTTTCTTTTAACCGGTTCCCGACCGACTCGCGTAGATATACTGCGGCAGAATGGCTCTCCTGGGCGAAATCCTGTAGATATACGGCTTTACCAAGAGGGCACGAGCGCGGGAGGAGCCGATGCGTGTGGCCAGCGGGCGCGATCGTGTGCACGAGAGCCAGCATAGGGATTTGTGTGTGTAAACAAACAAATCCCTGTGCTGTCAGAAGGGAGGAGACAGATTGTGAGTTCCTACGAAGTAGGAACAGCGATCTGTCTCCTTTCCTAGTTAGTTCTATCCCCCTACAATTAGAACGCACTAAAGGAACACAGTTAACCCCTTGATCGCTCCCTAGTGTTAACCCTTTCCCTGCCAGTGACATTTATACAGTAATCAGTGCATTTTTATAGCACTGATCGCTCTATAAATGTCAATGGTCCCAAAAATGTGTCAAAAGTGTCCAATCTGTCCTCCGCAATGTTGCAATACCGCTAAAAATTGCAGATCACCGCCATTACTAGTAAAAATAATAAGCCACAAAAATGCCATGAATTGATCCCATAGTTTGTAGACGCTATATCTTTTGCACAAACCAATCAATAAACGCTTATTGCGATTTTTTTTTTTTTTTTACCAAAAATATGTAGAAAAATACACATTGGCCTAAACTGATGAATACATTTTTTTTTTAATTTGGGGGATATTTATTGTAGCAAAAAGTAAAAAAAATCTTTTTTTTTTTAATGAAAATTGTTGCTCTTTTTTTGTTTATAGCGCAAAAAATAAAAACCGTAGAGGTGATCAAATACCACCAAAAGAAAGCTTTATTTGTGGGGAAAAAAATGGATGCAAATTTTGTTTGGGTACAGCATCGCACGACTGCGCAATTGTCAGTTAAAGCGACGCAGTGCCAAATTGTAAAAAGTGCTCTGGTCAGGAAGGGGGGTAAAATCTTCCAGGGCTGAAGTGGTTAAGGCTTCACTCACACGAGCGTACTACAGAATATGTCCAGGTGAGAGGCACATTTTCCTGTTTAGGGATACACAGGTGTTCCATGCATCCCTATGGAGGCTTCCTGTTCATGTCATATGGGACTCATGAGGTGCACAGATACAGGTGCTGCTCCGAATGGCCCATTCACACCCGGTGCAGACACGTGTCCCTGTGCAGGGCCTTCTTTTACTAGCATGGGGATTGCACAGCTGTTGTATGAATCCCCATACTGGAGTCCCATTCATTTCTATTGAGACACGTGGCTGCGTGGGCACAGCTGCTGTGTCCTAATATTACATGCAAATGCAGGTCCCCAAATGTAACCTGTATGCGTTCAGGGACCTGCACACCCCCACACGCATGTTATATTAGGACACAGTGTCTGTACCCATGCAGCTGCATGTTCCATCAGAAATGAATGGAACGCAGGCACCAGGTAGGGTTGCCACCTGTCCGAGATTCACCCGGACAGTCCAGGTTTTAAATCGTGTCTGGGTTTCGTGTCAGGATGAAGAGCATAGAGATGTCTGGTGACCAGGTAGTCACCAGTCATCTCTATTACCATCGGAGACCTGGGAGCGACGTTATGACATCACGTTCGGGCCGCGAATGTAAATAAAGCTGAGATCTTGGCTGGAAAGCATCAGATCGTAAATTTTTTTTTTTTGGATCTCATGCTTTCCAGCCACACCTCTCTATAAAGAGGACCTGTCACGCACCATTCCTATTACAAGGGATGTTTACATTCCTTGTAATAGGAATAAAAGCGATCAAAAAAAAATGTAAAGAAAAAGTGTAAGAATAAAAAAATGAAAGTAAAATAAACAATAGTAATAAAAAAAAATGTAATACACCCACGTCCCTGTGTGCTTGCGCACAGAAGCAAACGCCCACGTAAGTCGCGCCGCCGCATATATAAACGCCATTCAAACCACACATGTGAGGTATCGCCACGTGTGTTAGAGCGAGAGCAATAATTCTAGCACTAGACCTCCTCTGTAACTCTAAACTGGTAATCTGTAAAAAAGACATTTATCGTGTTGCCTATGGAGATTTTTAAGTACCAAAGTTAGTTTTTTCGCAATTTTAAAGCGTGCCATGTTGGGTATCTATTTACTTGGCGTAACATCATCTTTCACATTATATAAAAAAATTGGGCTAACTTATTTGTTATTTTTTAATTCATGAAAGTTTTTTTCCCCAAAAAAAACGCGTTTGAAAAATTGTCACGCAAATACAGCGTGACATAAAAAGTTGCAACCATTTTATTCCCTAGACTGCTAAAAAAACACACACACACACACACACACATATATATATATATATATATATATATATATATATATATATATATATATATAGTTTGGGGGTTCTGAGTAATTTTCTAGCAAAAAAATGATGATTTTACATGTAGGAGAGGAGTGCCAGAATAGGCCCAACAGTGAAGTATGGTGGTGGCAGCATCATGCTGTGGGGGTGTTTTTCAGCTGCAGGGACAGGACGACTGGTTGCAATCGAGGGAAAGATGAATGCGGCCAAGTACAGGGATATCCTGGACGAAAACCTTCTCCAGAGTGCTAAGAACCTCAGACTGGGCCAAAGGTTTACTTTCCAACAAGACAATGACCCTAAGAACACAGCTAAAATAACAAAGGAGTGGCTTCACAACAACTCCGTGACTGTTCTTGAATGGCCCAGCCAGAGCCCTGACTTAAACCCAATTGAGCATCTCTGGAGAGATCTAAAAATGGCTGTCTACCAACGTTTACCATCCAACCTGACAGAACTGGAGAGGATCTGCAAGGAGAAATGGCAGAGGATCCCCAAATCCAGGTGTGAAAAACTTGTTGCATCTTTCCCAAAAAGACTCATGGCTGTATTAGATCAAAAGGGTGCTTCTACTAAATACTGAGCAAAGGGTCTGAATACTTAGGACCATGTGATATTTCAGTTTTTATTTTTTTAATAAATCTGCAAAAATGTCAACAATTCTGTGTTTTTCTGTCAATATGGGGTGCTGTGTGTACATTAACCACTTCAGTCCCGGAAGAATTTACCCCATTCCTGACCAGAGCACTTTTTGCAATTCGGCACTGCGTCGCTTTAACTGACAATTGTACGGTCGTGCGACCTTGCTCCCAAACAAAATTGACGTCCTTTTTTTCCCACAAATAGAGCTTTCTTTTGGTGGTATTTGATCGCCTCTGCAGTTTTTATTTTTTGCGCTATAAACAAAAATAGAGCGACGATTTTGAAAAAAACGCATTATTTTTTACTTTTTGCTATAATAAATATCCCCCAAAAATATATAAAAAAACAATTTTTTTCCTCAGTTTAGGCCGATACGTATTCTTCTACATATTTTTGGTAAAAAAAATCGCAATAAGTGATTATTGATCGGTTTGCCCAAAAGTTATAGCGTTTACAAAATAGGGGATAGTTTTATGGCATTTTTATTAATATATATATATTTTTTTAAATGGCGGTGATCAGCGCTTTTTATCGTGACTGCGACATTATGGCGGACACATCGGACATTTTTGACACATTTTTGGGACCATTGTCATTTATACAGCAATCAGTGCTATAAAAATGCACTGATTTCTGTGTAAATGACACTGGCAGTGAAGGGGTTAACCACTAGGGGGCGGGGAGGGGTTAAATCAGTACTAGGGAGTGTCTTATAACTGTCAGGGGGATGGGCTGTGTGTGTGACGTCACTGATCTCTGCTCCGATGACAGGGAGCAGAGATCGAGTGACGCTGTCACTAGGCAGAACGGGGAGATGCTGTTTACATCAGCATCTCCCCGTTCTTCCTCCCCGTGAGGCAATCGCGGGTATCCAGCAATCGAGTCTGCGGGACCCGCGATCCGACTCACGGAGTTTGCCGCGCGCCCACCCGCCTCTTAAAGGGCAACGTACAGGTACGTGATTTTGCCTGTACGAGCCCTTCTGCCGCAGTATATCTGCGTGAGGCGGTTGGCAAGCGGTTAATGAGGAAAAAAATGAACTTAAATGATTTTAGCAAATGGCTGCAATATAACAAAGAGCAAAAAATGTAAGGGGGTCTGAATACTTTCCGTCCCCACTGTGTGTATATATATATATATATATATATATATATATATATACATACATATGTGTATATATTTTTTTTTTTAGCAGAGGCCGTAGAGAATAAAATGGTCGTTGTTAAAATTTTTCATGTCAGAGTATTTGCACAGCTGTTTTTCAAACGCAATTTTTTTTTTTTATGCACTTTAATTAATTTTAATGCAGAAAAAAAAGATATAAAACTATAAAAACTATAAAAAGATAGAACTTAATTTTGGTATGGAATGGCAACAAACTACGATGCTTAACCACTTCAGCCCTGGAAGGATTTATCCCCTTAATGACCAGGCCACTTTTTGCGATACGGCACTGCGTTACTTTAACTGACAATTGCACAGACATGCGATGCTGTACCCAAATAAAACTGCTGTCCTTTATTTTCGTGGTATTTGATCACCTCTGCAGTTTTTATTTTTTGCGCTATAAACAAAAAAAAGGGACAATTTTGAAAAAAAAAAAATATATTTTTAACTTTTTGCTATAATACATATCCAATAAAGAAAATGTAAAAAAACAAATTTTTTTCATCAGTCTAGGCCAATATATATTCTTCTACATATTTTTGGTAAAAAAAATCCAAATAAGCGTATATTGATTGGTTTGCGCAAAAGTTATAGCGTCTACAAAATAGGGGAAAGATTTAGGGACTTTTTATTTATTTTTATTGTTTTGACTAGCAATGGAGGGGATCGGCGATTTTTAGCGGGACTGCGACATTGCAGCAGACAAATATGACCCTAAGTGACACTTTTTGGTGACCAGTGACACCAATACAGTGATCAGTACTATAAAAATGCACTGATCACTGTATAAATGGCACTGGCAGGGAAGGGGTTAACCATAGGGGTTGATCAAAGGTTTACGTGTTCCCTGGGAGGTGTTTCTAACTGTCAGGGGGACGGACTGACTAGGAGGAGAGAGAGAGCGCTGTTCCTGATCACTAGGAACAGCTGATCTCTCTCTCTCTCCTCCCCGTCAGAGTTCGATCGCGATCGCGGGTGGCCGGTGGACATCGAGTCTGCAGAAGCCGCGTGCGAGGTCCCATGGTGCGCGGCTGGTGCGCACCTGCAAAAGCCAGTGCACGAACCAACGTACCAGTACATCGATTCACGCAGCCGAGCCAGCTTGCCGCAGTATAATTGCAGCAGCTGGTCGGCAACTGGTTAATGTGTTTCCCGTCCAAAATGTTTGCACTAGGTATATGTGAAAAAACTAACAAAAAATTGATTCATTTATGTCCATTGAACGGTTTATCAGTCATTAGATGATGGCACTATTGTTTGCTCTCACGGCTGAATGTTCCTTTTTCGAAAATGGGTTAGAACGATTTTTCGTATAGCGTATGGTCAGCGCTACAAAAATACACTGTCACTGTATAAATGACACTGGCAGGGAAGGGGTTAAGTGTGCTCCTTGGGAATGGTATCTAACTGTGTGGGGGATAGACTGACTGGAGGAAGAGCGACATCTGTGTTCCTGATTAACAGGAACAGAACACAAGATCTCTCTTCCTCTCTGACAGAACGACGGCCTGCCTCTCCAGCGAACGAACAGCAGTTCCCGGCAGCTGTCGGATCCGCTCATTGGCTCCCGCTGTGTCCAATTACAGTGGAGAAAAAAGGGGGGAAAGGGGGGGTTTTGGGACTTTATATGAGGCAATGAGTGGGTAGGTTCATCTGCCTCCATCCCTGTTATGTCATAACAAAAAGAGAAGGTTTTTGGAACTTTATATGAAGCACAGCTAAAAGTATTGAATGAGCAATCACATGTTGATAGGTTCGAAACAATTTATACATAGAATCAGGGCTTTTTTCCGGCAGGAACTAGGGGGAACCCAGTTCCACCACCTCTGGCTCAGGTCTTCTGCTCCCTGCTCACCACTATCACTTGGTAACACTGAAGTCCAGCTTCTGCGTTTACAAGTTATAGCTTATCTCCAAGTAGCTCCCACAGGTCAGATCTCCTGCGCAGATCCCACTGAGTGCCGGACAGGGACAAGGGAGATACAGAACAGGTGCCCAGGGTTCAGTGCAGTCATGGGTGGGAGATGGTGCGTGGTAGGCTGCAACCTCTGTGGTCTCCATTTTTTCCCCTGGTGACCAGTTGTTGATGCTCCTACTGCATGATCTCCCTTGTAAGTGACTGTAGTATAGTATACTATGCTGGGAGGTACTACAGCCAGAAGGGTGCTTCAGCTTAATATTGCAACAAACATAAGGCATGTGGTAGATGGTAGAGCTTTTAAGGAGGGGGGGAAAGATAAGGGCGGTGGAGAGAGGGGTTGTTTGCAGAGGGAAGAGTTACTATTTTATGCCATTTGGCAGGTATGTGTGTGTGTGGCGTGCATGGTTGAGTTCCAGCACCTATTTTCTGAGAAAAAAAGCCCTGCATAGAATAATAAAATAACATGGTAAGAATAATATTTTCACAATTTATTGTCCATAATGACAACATGATTCACAGTATAATGATAGTAGTTTCATAAAACATCATTGTAATTCATCATCAACATAATTGATTTAATGGTGGCGATAAAATCCATAATTATCGATCTCAAAATCACGTGACTGCGATGGACTAGCATAAGGCTGGGGCTCTATGCGTTTCGTGGAGATATCCACTCATCAGGAGCAGTAGCAATATGTATTGATCTATATTGAAAAAAATTGCAGAGTAAACAGAGGGGGCATAAAGGGGAGACAGAGGAGGAAATAGTTGTCTGTGCCAACCATCTGTTCACTCTGCATTTTTTTTCAATATACCGTAGATCGATATATTGCTACTACTCCTGACGAGTGGATATCTCCACGAAACGCGTAGATCCACAGCCTTATGCTACACCATCACGTGATTTTGAGATCGATAATTATGGATTTTATCGCCACCATTAACTCAATTATGTTGATGATGAATTACAATGACGTTTTATGAAACTACTATAATTATACTGTGAATCATGTTGTCATTATGGACAATAAATTGTGAAGATATTATTCTTACCATATTATTTTATTATTCTATGTATAAATTGTTTTGAATCCATTAACATGTGATTATTATTACTTTTAGCTGTGCTTCATATAAAGTTCCAACAAACCTTCTCTTTTTGTTTTGACACCAGATCCCCGTACTGACTCTGTGAGACGCGATCGCGGGTGGCCGACGGACATTGCAGCCACCGGGCACGTGTATCGGCTGCTGTGCCGCACACACATCCTGTATCTATCAATAGCGCCGCCCTGCCACAGTATATGTGCGGTGGGCGGTCTTGAAGTGGTTAAAAATCTCCCAGATCTTTCCCCTACCCTTGAAAGCATAAAATAAAAAAAAAATTTAAATCATACGTTCCACAAAAAAAAACATTTGCACTTCTTGTTGCTTCCGGTCTCCTAGACCAGTGATGGCGAACCTTGGCACCCCAGATGTTTTGGAACTACATTTCCCATGATGCTCATGCACTCTGCAGTATAGTTGAGCATCATGGGAAATGTAGTTCCAAAACATCTGGGGTGCCAAGTTTCACAATCACTGTCCTAGACCATAGAGATGATCGGCTTCAGTTCTGGGCTTCCTGGTCATATAGGAAAGCTTGAAGAGGCACCGGTGGGGGACAACCCCTCCCGCTGCCTGTAAGTGATGCAACGGCTAATCATCCGCTAGCATCACTTTTACAGGGGGTAGAGAATCGCCAGCTGAAAATTTTAAACCAGGGTTATGGATGACAGCTGCAGCCATGTTACCTATATAACTACTTGAACATAATCACGTGTATATGTGTGTGTGTATATATATATGTGTGTGACTGTGCGGCAAGTGGTTGAAATGGAACTATGGTCAAAACTGAACATTATACGAGGTGTGTGTAAAAAGGGCCAGGTGCACGCACATGCACATGGCTATCCAGAGACACGGCAAGAAGCACCACCTAGCTTGGAGTGCACATAGCTGTCAGGGTAAACCTGCTGCAGGCAGTCGAACATAGTCAGTGTGAGAGGTAGGATCACAGGTAGGATTAGTGCAATGAAGCAACGAGTGAACATCAAGTTCTGCTACAAATTGGGGAAAATGGTGACGGTTTGTGCCAAACAGAAAGCAAAACGGACAGATACCTCTGGAGATTCAGTTACCATGTGTGACCAGGATCCATCCTTACTGCAAACCATCCTTACAGGGGATGAGACCAGTTCCATCTGGAATCAAAGTAGTAATTGATGGAATGGCACCTACGGACTTCTTTCTGTTTCCCTGCCTGAAGAGCGTCATGAAATTCGGATGTTTTGTGCATGTGGTGGCAATCCAAGAATGTGTGACAAGGGTTCTGTGATCGATTCCTAAAGAGGCCTTTGCTGATAGTTTCCAGGAGCTTTATGAATGTTGCCAAAAGTGTGTTTTGAAAGATGGTGATTATTTTGAAGGCCAATAAAGGTCATTTGTTTGTATCTTCTGTTTTTTTTTTGTGATGCCATTCACCAAAGTTTTCAGACACACCTTGTATATGCTGCATTAACACAGAGGTTTCTGTTATTCCAAGTCCTCATAGTCCAAGTCCAAGTTATGTAGTTTTATTACCAGTTGATCTGTTATTTTTCCCTTACCTTTAACAGGTCAAGTTGTCCAGCAAAAGTGATAGCTACAGGAGTTGGGACAACCATTATAACACTGACAGGTGTATTTACAATGATCAGGATTTTATTCCAATAGAAAAAAAATGTTCTGTACCTGCTTTCAAAGTATTATCTGGAGTTTGGATTTAAATTGTTTGTCATTTAAAACGAAAGGGTCTGTTTATGCTGCTTACAGTAGGATGGGACACTGGAAAAAAAAAAACTGTGGGTCAGGATGACCTCTCCTCTACCCAGCATGCCTCAGTTTGTAGCAAGTAGTGCCAAGAGCATGAACATAATCACAAAGGGATGCAACCAGTTTTCCCTCAATGGATTCCAAGAAAAGGATTTTTACTTAGAGCTTGAAGTAAAATCATATTTTTTTTTCTTGTCCATTGAGGGACACAGGAGTTCAGATACTGTTGATTCAAAAGCAGTCCAGTATGGCGTGGACAACACCGCAACTACCACTAACAGGCTCAATAAAGAGAACTGGGGACTACCTGCAGCCTAAGAGCCACCCGAAAGACCAATGTCCACATTTGAACTAAATGAAGTTGAGCCCCCAGCCAGACATTGGGAATCTGCCCACATGACCAGAGGGAGTGCATAGTGAATCAGCCTGATGCTCAAGACCTAAATAGAAAGGTCACCTCCAGAGGGAAAATACTCCACGTGAAAGGAGCCCTGAACTTGAACCAGCGAAAAGGTGATCAAACAAAAACCCATCACAAACCTAGACTGCTGAGATAGGAACAACCAGATAGCCATGATGGTGAAGCCTATTTATCCTTTTTGGCACACAAGAGGTGCTGTTGGGTCATTCTAGTAGGATACTGCTGAAAAACTACAAAGCTCATCTCTTACCTCAAGCTATAGGTCTAAGAACGATCCTGATTCCAGCAAAGATCCAGCAAAGCATCAACAGCTGTGTAGCAAAGGACAGAAGTCTTAACAGCACCACTACCAGTATATTAAGGGCAGACCAAGGGAATACATCCTAAAGAGACTGTGGTTTAGTCAAATAAGAAGGTGGACAAGTCCCACAAAGTCATTAAGACATACCCAGCTCCTGTTAAGGCATATCAGCAGCAGGAGATTAATGTGTTCTCCCTGTTGACCACCCAGGAAGGCACGGGGTCCTCCAGTGTCAACCTCCAACTGCCACACATTATCTGAGGTGCCACCAAGTGCGTGACCCACTTGTCCGTTTCCTGAGACTACCAGTTGGGAGGAACTGGTTCCAAAAGGATTATCCTTAGTATAATCAGTACTGAGACTTGCGGTAGTATCCAGAGTAGGAACCAGCCTACCTCTACTGTTGGAGGAAGGACTCCTACTTTATTGCGGTGAAGGCACCTAGATGGTGTCCAATGGAGTCCAAACCAGGAGACCTGTCCAAAGTGGGGTCTTACGATGGAAAATAAACCATTTGTTCGGGAAGGCCAGAAAATAGCCCCAGGAATAATTGTTCTCCAATGAGAAAAATATGGAGAGAACAATGATCTGAACAAAAAAGTCCATTCTCCTAGAACACTATTATAAAACCATGCCATATTGGGTAAAGGAAGGGTTATCTTGGAGCTAGCCTACAAATTTTTGTTGGTTAGTGCCAAATTCTCCTGTAGACAGCAATATAGCCCAACAGTATTAGAATTCCCGTGTCCCTTAAGGGACAAGAAATAGCTTTAAACCCGAAATTTGTTTTTTTTTATGTCATAATGTAGAATATAAGATTTCCTATCATTTGAGCCCAGTCTTGCCACACAGAGTTAATCCATCTCTGAGTAATCCTCTTTTATTGTTCAGTGAGATAAAACTTGACAAACAGAGAAAAACTTTGTCAAATCCTCCCCCTTACTGTGAGTGACAGGTGATTTACATATCTCGTGCACTAGCCTAAGACATGAATTTTTTTTTAATTACCACCCCCACGCCTTTCTTCAGCAGCTCTGCAAGGATTGGATGCTCCACACCTCAGCATGATTGGCATACTGAAGTCATGTGGTTACTTTCCTGTCTTTTCACTGGATGTTAGAGATCATAGCAGAAGTTCAGTGCAAGAAATACACAGGAGAAAATGCATATTGACAAGGGGAGTGTAGAGGTGGGCGGGGAGTCTACTGACATCACGACTCCACCCACCGAGCTCCCGACAACAGACCCACCCACAGAATCTGCAGTTTTTAGGGTCTCATAACAGACAGAGGGGAGACATTTGACAGGTAAAGATACATGCAGGAGGCATGTATATCCTTATAGATAACCCCTATGGCAGTAGTTTAGAAAGGATGACATTGGGTTTACATCCACTAAGTCAAAATAAACCAAAATGTTTTTTTAGAAGCCATTGACTCCTTTTCCCTGATCGATCCTTATCTAATATATAGGAGTGATGATGATCTTATTAAAGAACAGATTCTACAAATGAACAATGTCTGCAAAAAATTGAAGGAAATAGGATTATCTTGATCTGCTGAAGGGCTATTGCTTAGTACCCATGACCAGCATTAATTTCTATTCACTTATATTTATACTATGTCTAGGCATACAGCATGCAAATCTTGGTTACATATTTTACAACGAACCATTGCAGAAAAGAGATAAGCTTCTGCCAAACAAAATAAACACAACGTAAAAAATAACATTTTATTTATAACATCAAATCGAAACATTGCTGGACCCATGTCATGAACACAAATGGAGTTTTTATTAATATTTGCCATGGACATTAGCCCTTTCACATAGCTCACCTTCGCTGTTAATGCCTTCTTTCACAGTGTTGTATTGTGTAACCTCTGCTAAAAAGAAAAGTCTGTGTATTTATGGTTCATAACGTCTTATTCATCTTTTTCCACTTTTATCTGTATAAAGGAATTGAGATCGGGACAAAAGGATTTTCTTCCCCGTGCTCCTCCCGTCAGTTCCTCTTCATTCACCTCCCTTTCCCAGTCAGGATTATAAAGGTGAGGGGGCAATAGCTGAATCTCAGCAGAAGGCAGTCGGTCAGAGAGAGAACCGTAGACACGATTGGTTTTATTGCCATGTTTAGAATGCGAGTCAATGCTGTAACAGAGTCTTGAGAGCTCTGGTGATCGGAAACGAGGTGGTCGGGCTACCCATACCCCTGGCTCAGACAGACTGTCCTCTTCATCAGACATTAACTCTTCCGTAACACCCTCCCACAAGGCTTGGTCTTCAGGAGAAAATTGTTGCACACCCCATGATCTGTTTGCAAAAAGCTGTACAAATAAGAGATAAGACCATTGTTAGTATCTTATCTTTTAAGAAACATATTTACTACCTATTTTGCAGATGATCCTGCTGAACTGAAAAGAGAGATCACTTTGTGCTTTTCGGCTTTGCCTCATGACCTCTAAAATCTTGCCAGACTATAAAGTGTAACCAAATCCCAAAATGTAAACATAACACATTAAAGCTTACCAGTACATAGATGAAGTTGCTGCATATGTTTTCTTTTTTCAGGCATTTCTCCTCTTTATTTTTACTTGGTAATCCTACAAAGAATACACCTCGTGCAACTGGGTGGCTCTGCTCATTCCTCCATTGTATCTATGGAGGAAGCCATATTTCCCGCCCTCCCAATAGGCCAATGGGCATGTCTGCCTTTGTTCATCTCCATTACAAGGTGGTGATGAGATGAGTAGTTCACATAAATAGGGAAATAAAGTTTTATGCTTCCAAGTCAGCTTGCAGGAGGTGACCAGGACACTGTAGGATTTACTAAAACTAGAGAGTGCAAAATCTGGTGCAGCTGTGCATGTCAATCAGCTTCTAACTTCAGCTTCTTCAATTAAACAGGAAGTCTTATTTTTTAATTGTACCTACAGGTAAGCCTATAATAAGGCTTACCTGTAGGTACTGTGAATACCTCCTAAAATTGCACAGTTTAGGAGATATTCAGAGCGCATGCAGTCAAAGACATCAGCAGCACATGTGCTCTGAAGGTCCCGTGCGGAACCTTCAAGAGCCAGTGGCGTAAATGGCAGCTCCGGCCACTCACAGTGCTGGAGCCTGCAAACCCGGAAGAAACACTGTGGTAGATGTCAGCTGCCTCAGAGGTGTGCGGGCACCGCTGGAGCACTTCGTCCTAAGGTAAGCATTTTATAATGACATTATGCCTTTGTCTTACAGGGATTTATTTTTTATTTTTTAGTGATCGTAAAGGCAGAAGGTTTTTCATCTTAATACATTCTATGCATTAGGATAAAAAGCCTTCTGTGTGTGGCAGCCCCCCTCTCCCCGTGCCTAATACTTACCTGAGGTCCCTCTAGATCCAGTAATGTTGCAGGAGTGTCTCAGCTGCCCAGGACTCCCCTCCTCATTGGCTGAGACAGCAGCATGGCGACATTGGCTCCCATTGTTCTCAATCAAAGTCAGCCAGCCAATAAGGAGAGAAAGGGGGCCGGGCAGCGGCTCCGTGTCTAAATGGACACACAGAGCTGTGGCTCGGCTCAGGTGCCTCCATGACAAGCTGCTTGCTGTGGGGGCACTTAAGAGGGAGGGACCCGAGAAGAGGAGGATCTGGGATGCTCTGGGCAAAACGACTGCATAGGGCAGGCAAGTTTGTTATTTTTACCTAAAAAAAAAAAAAAAAAAAAAAAAAAAAAAAAAAATGATTTTACAATCCCTTTAAGCTTTGACAAAAAAAAAAAAATGGAAGCTGAGTCCTTTCTATGCAGAGGTGCACAGGATTTTGCACTCTCAAGTTTTAGTAAATCAACCCCTGTATTTCTGGCAAAATCAGGTATTTTTGTATTTGCTCAAATGTTCTACCAAATAAATAAAACAAATGCAGCCATCACATGTAATGAATGGTGTGCTGCAATATATTACATTTTTGCATTGGAATTTAAAATAGTTAGGCAATCATCGGTGTGGTTCTAGGGCTAAGCAATTAAGAAGGGATGGGGATGAGGATGGGGATGTTGCACAACACTGCTGACCATCACACATGATAGCAGAAGCAGACCAGGAAGCCAGTACTGTCTTAACAGTTTATCACTGTGACAAGCCGAGATGAGTTGCAATCAACATTTATTTGGCTGAGCTGGCTCTTTACATCAGAACAATTTTACACACATTGTAAATGTTTTGAGAAGGTCTTTCACATACTGTAACTTCTTCATTTTAAGTTTAATGGTCCTTTAAGTGGGTTGAAAATCTGCCCAGGCAGTTCTAAGCCTCTTGGTAAAGAACACATTTTAATTGTCCTTTAAGGTCAAATTCAGCTTGTAGTTCCAGTAATAGAAGTAGGCACGGTGACAAAGAGTGATGTATAAAGAGACTGTAATGACAGTGGAAAGAAAAGAGAGACAATGGGTCACTACTACTAGTGCATGCTAAAGAATTAAAGGATAATGCAAAAGACAGGGACTGCAGAATGTGGCAATGTTCTAGACAAATGTGCATTAGCTAGAAGAACAACTGTTATGGCATATTTAGCTTCATTTATCAGTCTGAAAGCATATTTGTCTGAGTTGCTCATAGTAACCCATTGCCAGTTTCCTTTTATTTGCTAAAATGGGGCATGTCATTTGTTGCAGTGAGTTACTCAGTTAGTTCTTTATGGGCTCCTTTGCATGTGCTGCATTGCTTGCTGCTCCTCTGTAAAACAATCTGCAGTGGAACGCTTTTAAGAGGCTTTTGACAGGTGGTGGGGTGGTGATATGTCACCTCCTCACTGCCTGCTTTAACTTTGCCAATGCTGACCTACCGCAACACAATCTTAACTCCAATCACTTGAATAGGCCATGTTTGGTGGAGGTACCCCCTTCCGAATGCAAAATGCCATTCGATTCTGGATCCAGCCCTGTGCAGCTGCATTACTGTGTTTAAGTGGACGGCCAGGGGTGCTAAAACCATGACTTAAACAGCTGCCCTTACCTGCCCGTCCCCTCAATTGCCCATGTGAATGAGCCCTAGTAAAGGTCAGTTATGTCACACAAAAAATAAATTGCAGAATTCTTTAGCTCCCTGACCCTGTATCGTCGGCTCCTCAGCTTCTTTTCTTCTTTCTCTCGCAGACTCTTAAACGGATTCATGGAGTTTCGATATTCTCTCCTTTTTGTCAAAAAGTAGGCAACACAGGCACCTGCAGGAATAGTACTGATCCATGAGCAGAGAAATAAATATGTACACTTGATTTATGACTATGACCAGATGTTAAAGCTGATGTTTAGGTATTGTTTTTTTTTTTTTCTAGCTTGGACCAATGTAAGTATGTATGTGACATACCAGGTGATCCCTGCAGAAGCTGGAAATCACTGTAGTAGGTAGGGCTGGGACATTTTCTTACAAAAAACTCGATTCACGATTTGAATCGAGTTTTTTTTTTTTTTTGTGGACACAGCGCCAGTCCCGAGGAACTGTGGGCAGGAGTTTTTAGGCGTAGTCCGCCTAAAAACTCCTGCCCGCAGTTCCTCGCAACCGGTGCGGTGTCAGCGCCGGTCCTGGGGAGCTGTGGGCAGGAGTTTTTAGGCGAGGCCGCGGCTTCGGTGTCTGGTCTCGCGGACTAGGGCAAAGCCGCGGCCTCGCCTAAAAACTCCTGCCCGCAGCTCCTCGGGACCGGTGCGGTGGAAAAAAGATCGAAAAAAAAAACAATTTGCTTAAATTTTGAATCGATTTGACCTCTCAACTCGATTCAAGATTTAATCGAGTAGGCACATGCATACTTACTATGCTGGACCAATATAACTATGCAAAAAAATAAAAAAACATACCTAAAAATGTTAGCTTTAAAGAAATCTTCACATTTCAGAAATTCGTTCAAAAACTACTAATACAATTGCACAGTTTATCGGTTCAATAATACATTTGGTGAGCGCTCCCAAACGTCTTACCAGCTTATGCTGTGTACATATTGCTCTAGGTTACGCTAGTCCCACTTGCTACAGTAACTTAGAAAAATCGATGCTAACCTGAATGTTGAGTGTTTACCTGACCCAGGTATTACTAAGAAACACTGTTTGTAAAGGGTATCAGTGATTCACTTCCTAATGTGCCACATCCCTACATTAAACAATGGAAAACGGACAAACCCTCTAAAGTGGGACTTTATAGGCACTTGACTCATAGTACCACTAAGCAAGTAAGAAAATAATTTTATTATAAACACTTATTTCATAAAAACAGATAACATGGAATGTACATAGTCTGAGCAATAAAAATATACGTCAACTGAAGAAAATTATGTTATCGAGTGATATATACCCCCCAACGCGTTTCAGAGTTTTCTCTCCTTCATTAGGGGTAAGGGAGATATCAACATATAATTGCTCCAGTGATCTACATATGAACATTCCAATAATAAAAGAAAACAGTCTCAAGGAGTTCCTGCTCTGTTCGCCCCCATTGCAGTTTCTGCATGTTGTAAACGGGATGGGAGAAGACCAGTATTTTAGAGGAGCATGTAATAATGCTCCTTTGGACAAGGGAAACCAGGACACGCTGAGGTCTGAAAAACGGAGTCCTGCATTGATAGGCTTGCTCAGTAACTATAAAAACTCCTGATCACGAATATTCCAGGAGTGTGCTAGATGTTAGTTAGATCTTGTGTATGTAATGGCTTCCATGAGGGCGGTGTGCTGCTGGATGGTCTTCTTCCATCCAGTTTACAACATACAGAAACTGCAATGGGGGCAGGAACTCCTTGAGACTGTTTTCTTTTATTATTGGAATTTTCATATGTACATCACTGGAGCAATTATATGTTGTTATCTCCCTTACCGTTGATGAAGGAGAGAAAACCCTGAAACGCGTTGGGTAGAGCATATCACTCAATAACATCATTTTCTTCAGTTGACGTGTATTTTTACTGCTCAGACTATGTATATTCCATGTTATCTGTTTTTCTAAAATAAGTGTTTATAATAAAATGATTTTCTTACTTAGTGGTACTATGAGTCAAGTGCCTATAAAGTCCCAATTTAGGGGTTTGTCCACTTTCCATTAAAGGGTTTGTTAACCCATCTATCTATACAAGTCTATGCCAGCCCCTATATTAGAGGCTGGCATAGTACACTGTAATAAAATTGTTTGGTTAAAAAAAGAGAAACATGGCACTCCAGTATTTATTCAGATGTGAGAGCTTCTTACCTAAACCATTGCTAGAAATAAAAAATAGTTCCTGCTATAGGCAGCCTGTTATTTGACCTTAAAGGGTAACTCCACTTTCGTGGGGAAAAAAAAAAAAAAACACAAATAAACCTCCCCCTTCAAAAAAAAAATAAAAAAATAAAAAATATTAGCATATAAAAAAGGTCACACAAGTCATATTGTAATTTTAATCTTATTAAAAATGAACTTTCCTTTTTAATCTGCAGTGCTGGAGGCATTCTGTACACAGATGGTGTACATTACGCCCCCTGGAAATATCAGTTCCTGCTTCTGTTATTGGCTCACTGATTTTCCCAGAAGTCTACACTAAGATACAAGTCGTATTTCAGGCATCCCCTGCAACAAAAATGTCATTTTTGGTGATATACTCCCAAAGGGAATCACATCTAAAAAGGGATGCAGACTCTGCCCCTTTCCTCAGAGCCCTGCAGGTGCAGCAGCTGACTCCCATGCACATTCATTTTGCACATGAACACAGACAAACAGCTATTTTTTCAGAATAACAAAAAGGTAGGAATCCAACAAAATGTAATAAAATCCCTGCAATGTCCATAGATCACCCAGAGGGGAATGTTTTTCTCAATAAAAGTGGAGTTACTCTTTAGGTTCTATGCAGGCTTCATAGAAAAATTACAGGAAGGCAGGACATGGATTCTGGAAATGCTGCCTACAACTTTAAAGCATATCTAAACCTAAAAATGAAAAATATATATTGCAGCTTACCAGTCCTTAGCTTCAGTGGCTACATTTGTTTTCTTTTTTTCAGGATAAGAATAATATTTTAACCACTTGCCACCGGGGCAAATTCTGACATTTCTTACATACATGCAAAAATCTGCATTTTTTTGCTAAAATAGAAACCCCTAACATTATATATTTTCTAAAAGCAGAGGCCCTGGAGAATAAAATGGTGGGTGTTGCAATTTTGTATGTTGCACAATATTTGCATAGCGATTCATTAAATGCCAATTTTGAGGGAAAAAATAAATTTTAATGAATGTTAGTGAACACAAACACAATATAATACTCACATTTTGGTAAAATAAAAAATGATGTTATACCAAGTAAATAGATACTCAACATGACATGCTTTAAATTGTGCATGCCTGCGGAATGGCGAAATACTGTACAATAATTATCCATAAGCGGCGCTTTAAAAGCCTTTACAGGTTACCAGTTTAAATTAAACAGGAGGTCTGGTGCTAGAATTATTGCGCTTACTCTGACGTTCCCGGCGATGCCTCACATGTGTGATGTGATCACCGTTTACATATGCGTGCAGGACCTATGTGAATGCATGTGAGCACAGAGGCGCTTTCGTTTTTTCTTTTATTATTTATTTTAATACATTTTTTACACTGTCTCTGTTTTTTTTTTTATTGAACTTTATTGCTATCACAGGTATGAGCAACACCCCTTGTGATGGGCTGTGACAGGTTCTCTTTATGGAGAGATCTGGGGTCTAGTAGACCCCAGGTCTCTCCTCTGCCTTCCAAAGCAGTCGGTCAAACTGAAATTAGTTTGATCAGCAACTTTACAAGCCGGTAACAGCTTGTAAACAAACAACCCCAAACCAGGAGTGACAATGGCCTCATAGTTCCTAGTTTCACAGAGAAAGAGGAATAACGGAAGTCCCTCTACAGTGCATCCAATGTGACAGGTCGTATTGGTCCAGGGTTCTCCCATCCCACCGGGGCCCTCTTCTGCTACATGTAAAAGTGATTGGGCGTCAGTTGGGCTGCTCTAATCACTTTTACCCTTTGCCTGCTCTAAAGAATGATACCAGGATCATGGCTGCAGCAGGACTGTTAAGCTGCGATAATACACATTTTGTTCTTGGGTTTAGATACACTTTATATACTGTTGCTATGGCTGCAAAGATAAGAAATATATATTCTTTGGCAACTATAGAATCTCACAGCTGGTTGTAGATTAACCACTTGACCTCGGAAGGTTTTAAGCCCTTCATGACCAGACCATTTTTTGCTATTCAGCACTGTGCTATTTTACCTGGCAATTGCCCAGATGTATGCATATGAAATTGATATCACTTATTTTATACAAATAGAGCTCTCTTTTGGTGTCATTTTACCGCTTGACGACCGTATACAGCGGCAAGGTGGCTCTTCTGCACAGGATCATGTACTTAGTATGTTATCCTGCACTTCCAAGTCTGGGGCATGCATGTGTGCTTCCGGCGACCCACTCTCATGTGATTATACACAGTGGGAGCTGATCAGCAGACACCGTGGACTCGATGTCCGCCGGTACCTGCCGATCATTAGGCAGAGAGCCAGAATGGCGATCTGCCTATGTAAACAAGGCAGGTCACCATTCTGTGAGTAGGGAAGGCATGGATCCTGTGTTCCTGTAAAACAAGGCCTTCCCCTAGTCAAAGCACCTCCCACACAGTACACAAGCACTGTCTAGGCACACAGTTAACCCCTTGATTGTCCCTGATGTTAATTCCTTGCTTGCCAGTGTCATTAGTACAGTGACAGTGCATATTTTTTAACACTGGTCACTGTGGATCCGACTTCAATGATATTGATGGGCTGAAAACAGACCAAAGTTGGACCAAAGTAGTGCAGGAACCTTTTCTAAAGTCGGACTGACTTAGGTTAAGACGGCTCTCATAGGGAACCATTGATTTGTACAGGTCATGTAACATGTGCTCCCGAAGTTGGAGCATATGTCGCACCAGTGCGAACTGGGCCTTAGTGTCGCTAGTCGTCAAAAGTGTCAGTTAGTGTCCAATTTGTCTGCTGCAATATTGCAGTCCCGCTATAGGACGCTGCTCGCCATCATTACTAGTATAAAATAAATAAATAAAAATTCCATAAATATATCCCATAGTTTGCACAAAGCAATCAATATACGCTTATTGGGATTTCTTTAACCAAAAATATGTAGCAGAATTCATATTGGCCTAAATGGATGAAGAAATTAGATTTTTTTAACATTTTTATTGGATATGTTTTATAGCAGAATGTAAAAAAATAGTATTTTTTTTTTCAAAATTGTTGCTCTTTTTTTTTGTTTATAGCGCAAAAAAATAAAAAATGCAGAGGTGATCAAATACCACCAAAAGAAAGCTCTATTTGTGGGAAAAAAAGGACGTCAACTTTATTTGGGTACAGCATGGCACGACCGCGCAATTGTCAGTTAAAGTGACGCAGTGTGGTATCGCAAAAAATGGCCTAGTTATGAGGGGGGGGGGTAAATCTTCCGGAGGTCAAGTGGTTAATCACCACGGTTTTTTTTTTTTTGCTATATAAATGAAAAACCATAAATTTTGAGAAAAAAAAAACAAAACAAAAAAAAAAACCAGGGCTTCCATTCATGACAGTTTTGCTTACATGTAATCGCTATGATTGGTCACCGGTTGGTCACCGGTCAGGTACCCGAGCACTGTGAGGTGGACACAGTGGACCCGTGATCATGCCACTGCGTGCCCCAGGGGACGTGCCAGTGATGTACCAGTATGTGGTCTAGCCCGCCCACAGTAAATGTACTTTGGGAACGGAAAGTGTTTAAAACGAAAAAATATTGTTAAAGCGGGGGTCCACCTATCGTTTTTTTTTTTTTTTTTTGAGTTCATTCACAAACTTTTCTTCTCAGCATTACATACTCACATATTGTGTGTAATGTGTCCGCCTGTGTCAGATTTTGTTGGAAAGAATAACTTATATTATTCACTGCAGGCGGTTTCCATCTTCATTGTGGGCATTTGAAGCCCACAAGCATTTATTTCCTGGATGTGGTGAATGCTGTGCTCCCAGCATTCACCACTCATTCCCGCACATGCTCAGTGGCATCTTGGGAAGCCTGAGACTAGCTCCCAGGAGTCTGGGAGAGGCTAGAAACACGCCTACTCCCACGGGAGGAGAACCAGGAAGTGCAAAGAAGAATAGAAAAATAAAAGGTAATTACGGCGATTAAAATTTTTTTAAACGGCATGTCAGCATCTAGGCAAGGAAGAGAATACATACAGATATTGTTCAAAATTTGGGTGGAACCCCGCTTTAATATTAAATTACAAAATAGCATCTTTAATATGTATACATGTTGTGTGATATCCTTAAACAAAGCAGGGTTTTCCATTAATACGGTTTTCTGTATGTGGGGGGCAGACCGGTGTATTTGTGACTCATCTTATTTATTGTATCTGTGTCTTTGCTATCATTATGTAACAGACATACTTTATTTTCAAAGGCTTTTAGAACTGCACTGCCACCTGGCTACTCAATAAAGCATCATAATAAAAATTAAGACCTACAGCTATTTATCGATTACTCCGTTTAGTGCAAATCTAATGTTTCTTTCAATTAGCTCATCATATTAAACATCTGTACTCAGTTAAATATATTTCGGTGATGCAGAAATTCCTTAATTTTCAGTATGTGAAGGATTATTATGTGCAAACAATAAGCTGTTATGGACACCTCTAGCATGTCCTCTGTTCCTACCAATGTCATTTTAATACCATTCTGACTCCCATTTCTAGTATGCTTTAAGAGATGAATTCTGCCAGCAGCTGGATCGCTGACAAAGGCATACAATCATTTTCCAAGCACCCCCAACCACAAAGTGTTTACTATTTCACTTAGTACACACTTGTCATTTCACTGTTTTACAAGGTGTTTGACAGGTGTCAGAAAAGCGTGCCCAACTCCTTAAAACTGCCAAAGAAGAAAAAAAAAAAAAAAAAAAAAAAAAACACAATTTGAACAAACCTATAAAAAAAAAAAAAAATCTAAAAAAAATCAAAAAAAAAAAAATTCACAAACACAACCGATTTCATATTATATTCTGCTACAATCCTTAAAGCTGAACTACAGGCACAAAGATTTACATTTTAATTTATTCCTCTGTAGACACAAAGGTTATAAATCATATTTGTATTCACCAAATGCCTTTGTAAACCTAGTTATAACCTTGTAAAAATTGTAGTGACCTCATCACTGTGCTGTACTAAGCCCATGCAAAGCTGTGGGAGGGACCCAGCAGGTTCCATCCACCACAAGCTGCCTGTAGAAATCTACAAGAAAGGGGAGACAAGACCAGACACTCCACACAAGTAGAGAGAGCAGCAGTGACCGGTCTTTATTACAGGAAGATCCTGCACAGAGGCAAAGTTTTATGCTGAATTATTACACAGATCTGAAAGGAATAAACAATGATTCAAATAAAAATACATATAGCTCTTCTAGTTAGACAATATTTGTTTATCTCTGAGTTCAGTTTTAAATTACAATTTCATTTAACCACTTGCCAACCGCCTCACGACAATATACGTCGGCAGAATGGCACGGGCAGGCAGAATCACGTACCTGTACGTGATCTGCCTCCCGCGGGCGGGGGGTCCGATCGGACCCCCCCCCGGTGCCCGAGGCGGTCGGCATTTCTCCCCCGGCGATCGGAGGTGAGGGGGAGGCCATCCATTTGTGGCCCCCCCTCGCGATCGCTCCTGGCCAATGAGATCATTCCTCTGCTGCTGTATAGTAAACAGCAGCAGAGGAAGTGATGTAATCTCTCCTCGGCTCGGTATTTTCCGTTCGGGCGCCAAGGAGGGAAGACATCAATGTGAGTGTAAAACACAACACACACACAGTAGAACATGCCAGGTACACATTACACACCCCGATCACCCCTCCCCCCCCGTCACACTGACACCAAGCAGTTTTATTTTTCTGATTACTGCATTGGTGTCAGTTTGTGACAGTTAGTGTGGTAGGGCAGTTAGTGTTAGCCCCCTTTAGGTCTAGGGTACCCCCCTAACCCCCCCTAAGTTTTAACCCCTTGATCACCCCCTGTCGCCAGTGTCACTAAGCGATCATTTTTCTGATCGCTGTATTAGTGTCACTGGTGACGCTAGTTAGGGAGGTAAATATATAGGTTCGCCATCAGCGTTTTATAGCGTCAGGGACCCCCATATACTACCTAATAAAGGTTTTAACCCCTTGATTGCCCCCTAGTTAACCCTTTCACCAGTGATCACCGTATAACTGTTACGGGTGACGCTGGTTAGTTTGTTTATTTTTTATAGTGTCAGGGCACCCGCCGTTTATTACCTAATAAAGGTTTAGCCCCCTGATCGCCTGGCGGTGATATGCGTCGCCCCAGGCAGCGTCAGGTTAGCACCAGAACCGCTAACACCCACGCACGCAGCATACGCCTCCCTTAGTGGTATAGTATCTGAACGGATCAATATCTGATCCGATCAGATCTATACTAGCGTCCCCAGCAGTTTAGGGTTCCCAAAAACGCAGCGTTAGCGGGATCAGCCCAGATACCTGCTAGCACCTGCATTTTTCCCCTCCGCCCGGCCCACCCCACCCAAGTACAGTATCGATCGATCACTGTCACTTACAAAACACTAAACGCATAACTGCAACGTTCGCAGAGTCAGGCCTGATCCCTGCGATCGCTAACAGTTTTTTTGGTAGCATTTTGGTGAACTGGCAAGCACCAGCCCAGGCAGCGTCAGGTTAGCGCCAGTACCGCTAACACCCACGCACGCACCGTACACCTCCCTTAGTGGTATAGTATCTGAACGAATCAATATCTGATCCGATCAGATCTATACTAGCGTCCCCAGCAGTTTAGGGTTCCCAAAAACGCAGTGTTAGCGGGATCAGCCCAGATACCTGCTAGCATCTGCGTTTTTCCCCTCCGCCCGGCCCAGCCCACCCAAGTACAGTATCGATCGATCACTGTCACTTACAAAACACTAAACGCATAACTGCAGCGTTCGCAGAGTCAGGCCTGATCCCTGCGATCGCTAACAGTTTTTTTGGTAGCATTTTGGTGAACTGGCAAGCACCAGCCCCAG